>NW_025726060.1:336722-673444 GCF_021461395.2 Schistocerca americana
TTGCTCCTGGGGTATCGGCGAGGACCATTCGCAACCGTCTCCATGAAGCTGGGCTACGGTCCCGCACACCGTTAGGCCGTCTTCCGCTCACGCCCCAACATCGTGCAGCCCGCTTCCAGTGGTGTCGCGACAGGCGTGAATGGAGGGACGAATGGAGACGTGTCGTCTTCAGCGATGAGAGTCGCTTCTGCCTTGGTGCCAATGATGGTCGTATGCGTGTTTGGCGCCGTGCAGGTGAGCGCCACAATCAGGACTGCATACGACCGAGGCACACAGGGCCAACACCCGGCATCATGGTGTGGGGAGCGATCACCTACACTGGCCATACACCACTGGTGATCGTCGAGGGGACACTGAATAGTGCACGGTACATCCAAACCGTCATCGAACCCACCGTTCTACCATTCCTAGACCTGCAAGGGAACTTGCTGTTCCAACAGGACAATGCACGTCCGCATGTATCCCGTGCCACCCAACGTGCTCTAGAAGGTGTAAGTCAACTACCCTGGCCAGCAAGATCTCCGGATCTGTCCCCCATTGAGCATGTTTGGGACTGGATGAAGCGTCGTCTCACGCGGTCTACACGTCCAGCACGAACGCTGGTCCAACTGAGGCGCCAGGTGGAAATGGCATGGCAAGCCGTTCCACAGGACTACATCCAGCATCTCTACGATCGTCTCCCTGGGAGAATAGCAGCCTGCATTGCTGCGAAAGGTGGATATGCACTGTACTAGTGCCGACACTGTGCATGCTCTGTTGCCTGTGTCTATGTGCCTGTGGTTCTGTCAGTGTGATCATGTGATGTATCTGACCCCAGGAATGTGTCAATAAAGTTTCCCCTTCCTGGGACAATGAATTCACGGTGTTCTTATTACAATTTCCAGGAATGAATTTCTTAGAAATATTCTGGTAATTCAGGATAAGAATTAAAGCATATCTCTCATCAAATACTGTGCAAGATTCCTGTCAACAAATATCACTTACAGACTTTGTATTTGGTTACTTGGAAGGGGAATAAGGCCCTCTCAAGCGGTCGGGGAATTATATAATCATTTTAATTTAATTGTATACATTAAATTGAAACACAGCTAGCACACTTGAAGAAAGTTGACAGACTTTTTGTAATAGGTAAGAGAGGCCTTTTATGCCAAATTTAATGATTCATATGAATGAGCTCACGTATCAAAATGTTGTAACAACTAAATATTTTAATTATATGCAAAAGTGGATGAATTCTCCAAGAAATCATTTAATAGTAGAGATCCATAGCTTTCCAAATTAGACTACACTGTTTTCCTCTTCAGACCTGACACCAATTTAGGGTCGGTCCTTAAGAAAAACATTAGGTTAATTTTGTATAGGTATTTAAATAGGAACTTTCTGACTGACTTTCGAAAGAAAAGAAAATTGTTAAAAATAGTGTACCTTCCAAATAGAGTTCAGGGAAACAGCAGCACTGCCATTGACCATGTCTTCTTACATTGCTCTCTAGTTGGTGAGCACAGTATGAGAAAAGTTACTAGTGGCCTGTCAGATTATGATCCTCAGGTATTAGTACTGAAAGAAACTGAGACAGTTTCAAGACCCAAACCAGTAAACAAATGTTAGAGAGATGTGGAACAACTTGCAGTGCAGGTATTTTAAACCAATCTTGAAGAGCAAACCTTGAACGAAGTCCACAGTTAAAACAGATAGTACGACCAAGATAATACATTTTTACAAAGAGTTGTAACTATATTTAATAGCATTTTCTCTCTGAAAGAATTGGATGACAGATGTGCAGCACTAACGAGCGACGAGTACAGAATATTACTGAGGAGAACATTTTAACTCTATCATAATATAAATGACAGCCTATTGGCAAAATTTCGTTACATAAAGTACCGCAAAAGGCTAAAGAGTACCTTCAGTTATGCTGAAACAGAGTATTACATCCTTATAGTATAAATGCTCTTATAGAAACATTAAAACTATAATGTCAATTGAGAAAATGGTATCAGGGAATGATGTGGCTGTACAGGATATTACAATTCTCCAGTGTGAGAACGAAACAGTTAGTCATCCACCACGGTTGTGCTCATCATTTAATAACCACTTATTCGCAAACCTCGGAAAATTGAATTAAAATTTTATTTGTGTAAGTATGTATGCAAAACTCTTGTAATCTGGTGTTCTGATACAGCTATATCACGTAAAGGATGGAAGAAAATATGAATTCGAATCAACCATAAATCACCCAAGGCAAAAGACATCCATGAGCTTTATGAAATGTCAAGTAGGATTGTGAAGATAACTCCACCATGTATTAGTTACGTATTCGATGATTTGTACAATGAGTCTTTCACGTATCAGCAGGTTTCTGACAGGTTCAATACAAGTTAGTGGAAGCACAATGTAAAAAAAAGAAAGAGATAATGTAGAGATTTAATGGTTACTGTCTTTGTTATTGGCATTTTCTAACCGTTTTGCTAAAAACAGTGTATAAGATCATCGAGGCATATTTCAGTACACACTACGATTAATTAGATTATGCCATTTTCAGCACAGTCTGCACTGTTATCAGATCTCCGATGACGTTGTTGGCAGTGACACTGTGCATGGTTGCTAGGATTCTGCCTTCCCCCCCCCCCCTTTCCTCCCCCATCCCCCTCACTGCCACCTCAACCATTTCCTCTGGTACCAGTACGGACCTACATCTGTTGCCCTACACATTAAATTGTGGGAAATTATAAAACTGTGGGTAACTGTCGTAAGTGCAAAATGATGGAAGTATCCAAAAATTCACGATGGCGAGCCTTAGATGAGTTTTATGAGGTCACAAACCAGGACGCTGATCCAGGATTTTGGACCTAGTCAAACTGTTTGATGTATAAAATCGAGGATATTGGACTTAAGCACAACCCTATTTCGTCACAATCTAAGATAACTGACCCTAGCACAGCCTGCATGGTAGGAAATTCGGGATATCGGTTGTCAATGCAGCCCTACGATGTCACAAGGCACATTTACTACGTATAGAAAATTGTCCTTTGTTTAAAGAGAGAGAAATTAAAAAGTCCAGTTGTCCGAAACAGAACCGTGCCAGATTTACGTGCTCGAGTCCACCTGCAGCCGACCGCTCCGTTCTGATGCCCGCAGCAGTGGTGGTCGAGCTCAGGTGTTCCGGGAATGAAGTGCGCTAGCCGCAATGCGCCGTCGTGACTCGTGGCTCAGTATAAAACAGGAACAGAAAGCACTAGGAATGCGGGAGAAACTGACCAAACACAAGGGGATTTCTTTCTGAATCGGATGCACTCCATGGCGAATTGTCAATATTTCATATGGTAGGAAAGGGTGTTCTTCATCCTTTGCAAATAATACTTGAAACACTTGTAAAATAATGGGTGTAACGCAGTAGTGAGTAATACAATACAGAATATGCACTGTCCAGACACATAACTGTAATCACCTGCCAATAGATGGAATAACCATCTTTCGCAGCACGGACCACTGCGAGACGTGCAGGAAGAGAGTCAGTGATGTTCGGCAAGGTACCGATACGGATGCCGACTCTACTGCTGTGATCAGCTGTAACAGGTTTCTCGTCTGAAGATCCGTGGCGCGATCAGTCCGGTCTATGTGGCCCCAAAAATGCTCGATTGGGATTAAATCTGTATTGTGTGGTCGTCACGAGAGTCCAGTAAAGTCATCTTCGTGCTCTTCGCACCACGCACGTGTACTGCGAGCAGTGTGACACGCCGCATTGCCTTTTTGCAGAGGAGAAACGTACTGCATATGGGGATGGGCGTTGTCCCCAAGGATAGATACATACTTGTGTTGATCCATTGTGGCTTCTAGACGAGATCAACCAGGGACTGCCACGAAAACATTCCTCAAACCGTAACGTTCCCTCCTCTGATCCGGACCCTTTCCTTTCAGACGTTTCACCTCGGCCATCTGTCTGATGGAGTGTGAAACGTGATTCTTCTGTAAAGACCACCTGTCGCTTCTTAGTGGACGTGCAGTTGCGGTACTGGCGTGCGAATTCCACCCTTTGCGCCGATGAACAACAATCAGCATGGGTGTTTGAACCATGAACGTGCTACAGAGGCCCATCCGCAGCAACGTTAGCTAAACGGTCGTTGGAAGGACACTGTTAGTAGCCTCTTGTTATTGTTCAATGCTTACACGTCGAATCAGCAGTACACATCTCCACAGTCGTCAGTCACCCCTGTCATCTATGGCCCATGCTGCACCACAGTTGTCTTTCCGCAGATTTTGGATAGCACCATTTACCGTGGATGATATATAAGTATTTTAACTAGGGCGGAATGCTAACTGTTTAGAAACTTAGCCGTTTTGGGAATGCTACAATCATTGGCCTGAAAGCCAATTGTCATGGCTCTCTAGAAGTCAGGTAAATGGCTCCATTTCCGCATTACAACGACTGCACTGTTTCCCGAATCCCTCCGCCCGTTGACTTGATGTATATACCCTGCCGTGCTAGAGCTGCCACCTGCAATCTGTGAGTGGCTATTACACTTTGACGTCGAACGTAGGTGGTGGTCACATTAATGTGACTGGCCCTTATATCACAAGCAATTTTTAGTGGTTTGTACCATTCATCTCTTCCTTACTTCGCTTCTTCAAGAAGCCTCCACCATTCTGCGCTCTTTTCTGAACTCAACCTCATATTTATAGCTTCGTTTTTATTACACTTTGGTCCACAGTTGGAAATCATCTAAAATGTTTCAGCTACCTCTTTGTATGCTCTATTTTTTGTGTACTGTTCATATGTGATTTTCAACAAGCAATGTCTCTCGCAAGTCCGCCTCCATAGATGAATCGTCAGCGTAGATGGCTTCCATGCGGAGGACCCGGTTATATTCCCTCAAAAGCCAAGGAATTTTTCGTGGTTGGAGTACCGAGACTGGGTGCACTCAGTCTTGTCATGTCAATTAAGAAGCTATCTGATCGAGTAGAAGCGGCTCCACGATCTGGAAAATTCGCGAAACGGTTGGGAGAGAAGTGTGATCACTACATACCTTTCATACCGCGTCCCTATGACATCCCTTGGACCTTCACGGCCTGGACAAGGATCCTGTTACGCCTTTAGTGGCACAATTTCATAGGTGTTTTTTTTTTTTTTGATTTGGACAACGGTTCACTCCTTCGCCATACTGTAAGGAAATAGAACCTGCTGTTACATGAAAACCACAAGAAAACATAGACTTTACGAAACTGGCTGATGAATATGCAAGGGTACGAGAAGATAATTAGGCCAGATCGCCATTTTCGAGAACTACAGCTAATGGCCTCAAGGTCGTGGCCCCATTGACGCTCATGCAGAGACTGTAGGCGTCCCGGAATCCACCGGAGATATCTACAGCCCGTCGCTAAAATCCGCTGGTGTGTCTCCAATTAATGCAGTCATACGCAGATAGCTCAGTGCAAGACACTGATGCGATCACAATGTAAGCAATTCGCTACTGTTTCGGTTTCCATGACAACGCTTTTGGGTTATCGTACATTATCACTGTTACGCGAGAAAAACATTTCGAACAGCACTGCTCCTCGTAACGTCTACGAAGTTTTCCTGAAACTGGAGTAGGTAACGTACGCACGAATGAAGTAATAGGGAGAAAGCATGATGTAGGAAAATTTTATAAATGTAGTAGATGTGCAAAATAATTCCGTAGGTTTTGTTAACGGTAGTACCTGTTGTATTTTAATATCCTTCCGTAATGGTAGTAATAGTATCATGTTGCGATACAACCGTGCGATGCTAGCAAAATCCTTCGTCCTGTTAAATTGTGTAAGAATGTGTGCAAGATATCTGCAACCTAATCATACAGTCCTAGGAAAAATTTTTCAAGAGCTTGCAGAGACACCACTAAAACTAGGAGCACAATACGCCATTGCTACTACAAGAGACTTGCTTCTTCACCCATCAACAATTTATCGCAGTGTCACAGAAGTAACTGACGAAGGGCAGGGGGTCTGGTTTATCTAAGGAAAAAAATTTTGAAATGTGTGTGAAATCTTATGGGACTTAACTGTTAAGGTCATCAGTCCCTAAACCTACACAGAACATAACCTATATTATCCTAAGGACAAACACACACACCCATGCCCGAGGGAGGACTCGAACCTACGCCTGGACCAGCCGCACAGTCAATTTCCCTAAGCGGTGCAAGACATGGACAGTGGTGCGTGTGCATGTGGACAGACACGTATAAAAACTATGCATTCAGTGTTGCGAGAGTTTCATTGGAAATATCGGGTCCGTCGTATTTCAGAGTTCTCGAGTGATATAGGGAAGAGTGCTAGAAATATACGGTAGCAAATTAAAACTAACATGACCAAGTTACGGATATTTACGAGGGGCGTTCAATAAGTAATAAAACACATTTTTTATGTGAAAGCCGGTTGGTTTTACTTAGGAGGCCAACACTATGTTATTTCCCACTCTTTTAGCTACAAAATCCAATTTTTTAACATAATCTCCTTTCAATGCGATGGCCTTACGCCACCATACTGGGCCTCTATGCCCGCATGGTACTACTCTACTGGTCGACATCAGAGCCAACGTCTTGCTGAACGTTCCCATCAACCACGTGCTGCTTCCAGCGGAGAGAATCCTTCATTGGGCCAAACAGACGGAAGTCGGTAGGTGTGGAGGATGAGGAAGAACAGTCCAATGTCGTTATATGAAAACCTCCCGGGCGTGCAGACTCGCGTGAGGCCTTGTGTTGTAAAGGAGAAGAAGTGGCAATGAACACGCTGTAATCGTTTCTTCAATTTTTTAAGAGTAGCCCAATACACTTGCAAGTGTATCGTTGCACCATGAGGGAGGACATCAAACAGAGTAACTTAGTCAGAGAGTGAGAGCCTTAGAAGACTGTCACCGTGACGTTAACGGCTGAGAGTGCGGCATTCAACTGTTTCGGGCGTGCAGACTCGCGTGAGGCCTTGTGTTGTAAAGGAGAAGAAGTGGCAATGAACACGCTGTAATCGTTTCCTCAATTTTTTAAGAGTAGCAAGTGTATGGTTGCACCATGAGGGAGGACATCAAACAGAGTAACTTAGTCAGAGAGTGAGAGCCCCAGAAGACTGTCACCGTGACGTTAACGGCTGAGAGTGCGGCATTCAACTGTTTCGGGCGTGCAGACTCGCGTGAAGCCTTGTGTTGTAAAGGAGAAGAAGTGGCAATGAACACGCTGTAATCGTTTCTTCAATGTTTTAAGAGTAGCCCAATACACTTGCAAGTGTATCGTTGCACCATGAGGGAGGACATCAAACAGAGTAACTTAGTCAGAGAGTGAGAGCCCCAGAAGACTGTCACCGTGACGTTAACGGCTGAGAGTGCGGCATTCAACTGTTTCGGGCGTGCAGACTCGCGTGAGGCCTTGTGTTGTAAAGGAGAAGAAGTGGCAATGAACATGCTGTAATCGTTTCTTCAATTTTTTAAGAGTAGCCCAATACACTTGCAAGTGTATCGTTGCACCATGAGGGAGGACGTCAAACAGAGTAACTTAGTCAGAGAGTGAGAACCCTAGAAGGCTGTCACCTTGACGTTACCGGCTGAGGGTGCGGCATTCAACTGTTTCGGGCGTGCAGACTCGCGTGAGGCCTTGTGTTGTAAAGGAGAAGAAGTGGCAATGAACACGCTGTAATCGTTTCTTCAATGTTTTAAGAGTAGCCCAATACACTTGCAAGTGTATCGTTGCACCATGAGGGAGGACATCAAACAGAGTAACTTAGTCAGAGAGTGAGAGCCCTAGAAGACTGTCACCTTGACGTTAATGGCTGAGGGTGCGGCATTCAACTGTTTCTTCGGGGGAGAGGTGGTTTGGCGCCACTCCATGGATTACTCTTTTGTTTCCTGTTTGAAGTAATAAAGCCACGTTTCATGGCCCGTGACGACGTCGTACAAAAATTTTCACGATACTCCTAGCGCCGCAAAGCAGATAGTCCTTCATTGCACTTTATAGTGTTCTGTTAGGCTGCGATGAACCCAGCGGGCACACGTCTTTGAGTACCCTGTCTGGTGGACGAGTGTGTCGGCACTACCACCAGAGGCGTCCAGTTCCGCAGCGAGGTGTTTCATTGTGATCCGTCCACCACCTCGAATTAGTGTGTCCGCATGTTCCATCATAACAGGAGCCACAGCTGACTGCAGCCGGCTGCCACGCGGCAGATCCGACGGACCTTCCTGCGATAATGACAGACGTCTCATCCAACGATTCTCCGTCCTTTAGTTCAATGCCCAGTCTCCGTAGACATTCTGCAAACGCCTGTGAATATCTGCAATGCGCTGGAAGAAACTCAATGTCAGTTCTTTGTTAGGAAAGCACCTCCGTTACAGATGTCGAATGCTGTGTTCAGCACTGCCACCTCTCGGAACTTCCTGAACTACATGGGCTGCAGCGGGAGTGTTGCATGATGTCCAACAACAAATTTCGTATTTTCTCAACCGAAATTGGCCGACAAAAAATGCGTTGCAATGTAAATGTTTCGTTCTACCGCAGAAGAGAGCACTAATTCAACCCCTTTTTTAACATGCAAGATAGTCTTGTGGCATGTGTAGACATAAATGATATAATGAAGGCTCTCAGAAATAATTATAACCCTGATGAGTGGAGACTACTGATTCGTCAAAGTTGAGCTTAAAAGCAGTGATTTTACATATTGGCCACGAGCTTCCTTCTATCCCAGTTGTGAATAGCGTGCATATGAAAGTCATACCAAAAAATGAGAATTTTACTAGACGCCTTCAAGTGGTGACTTGAAAGTGGTTGCAGTGCTATTAGGTATCAGTTTGGGTATACTAAATACAGCTGCTTTCTCCGTGAATGGGATAGCCGACCTCGTGCATCTCATTACAGTAATCACGAATGGTCCACGATAAAACCTCTTGAACCAGATATAACGAACATTAAGAGTGAACCTCTAGTGGGACTGATGTTATGGGAGGAGACGTGTTCATTGCAGTTAAAAGCTGTTTAAACGTAGTTGAAATCGATACTGGCTCGGACTGTAAAATACTCTGGATAAAGATGTCAACCAGACAAGGAGTGACCATTGTGTTGGGATGTTTTTATAGGCCACCAGCATCCTCAACCAACTTCAAAGAACGTTTCAGGGAATGTCTTAAGTATATAGGAAATAAATATCCAGATTATCCATTACTTGTAAGTGGAGACATTAATCGGGCGTCCACTGACTGGGAAAATTACACGTTTATCACGGGGGGTAGAAGCAAAGAGTCGCGTGAAGTTATTCTAGGAGTGCTCTCAATATACAATCTTGAGCAATTGGTTAGAAAAGCAACTCGAAAGGGGAACATATTAGATATCTTGGCGACCAACAGACCTGACCTTTTTGAGGAAGTTATTCTAGAAGGAGGTATTCGCGACCACAATGTCGTGGTTTCTGTGTCAGTGGAAGTTACACACACACACACACACACACACACACACACACACACACATACACACATACACACACACAAAAGAAAGAATGTAGAGTTTTATTGTTTCGGGAAGCAAATAAATGTGTCAATAATGAATATATTCATAGTCAGCTCCAAGCATTCACCGCGGGACACGAAGATATTGAGCATCTTCGGTCATAATTTAAAGGTATTGTCCACCACGTGCTAGAGAAATATGTGCCTAGCAAATATACAGGGGAGGGAAAGGATCCACCTTGGTTCAACAAACATATTAGGAAGTTGCTGAGAAAGCATAAAATTTTGCACAATTGTTTTAAACGTAGTCACTGCCCCGCAGGTAAACAGAAATTATGCGAAATGAAAGCAGCTGTCAAAAGATCAATAAGAGATTCTTTTAACGAATTTCAAAGGAATATTTTATCTGCAGATTCTAAAAATAACCCAAAAAATTTTTGGTCCTACGTAAAATCTATGAGCGCTACAAATAATTCAATACCTTGACTTGCTGACATCACGGGTAATGTAACGGATGTTGATAAACACAAGGCTTAAGTTCTACCCCTAGCTTTTAAAAACTCGTTTACGGTAGAGGACTGCAGCACCATTCCCCCTTTCAATTATCGAACAAACGCAAGGATGGCTGACATAGCGTTTAGTGTATCTGGGATTGTGAAACAGTTAAGATCCTTGGGCGCCAGGAAGGTATCTAGCTCAGACGATATCTCCGTAAAATTTTATGTTGACTGTGCTAAAAATATGGCACTATTCTTATACATCATCTATCAGAGGTCATTGGAACAGCGGAAAGTTCCACGGGGCTGGAAGAAGGCCCAGGTCATAGCAATCTATAAAAAGGGCAGAAAATCAGATTCACTTAATTACCGGACAATTTCACTGACATCGATTTATTGTAGAATCATTGAACAGATTTTGTCTTCAGACATAATGACTTTCCTAGACTCTGAGAAACTCATCTGCAGAAACCAGCACGGTTTTGGGAAACAGCGGTCATGCGAGACACAGCTGGCCCTCTTTGTGCATGATATACAACAAGCTCTAGATACCGGCTCCTAGTTTGATGACATGTTCCTCGAGTTTCGAAAGGCGTTCGACTCAGTTCTGTACTTTCGCTTGCTCCAAAAAGTGCGCGCTTACGGTCTATCCGATGACGTATGCGGTTGGATAGAAAGTTTTCTAACAGAGTGAGAGCAGTATGACGTCCTGAATGGAGAGACTTCAACAGAAACAAGCCTAACATCAGGCCCCAGGGCAGCGTTATAGGTCCGCTGCTTTCTACGATCTACAAAAACGATCTGGTTGATGTTATTGACAGCGGCGTTAGACTGTTTGCCGATGATGCGGTAGTCTTCAGGAAAGTAGTAACACACGAAAGTTGTGAACAAATCAATGAAGATGTGCAGAAAAGAAATGCGTGGTGTAATGACTGGCAGTTGTCTCTCAATAATAGTAAGTGTAACCTACTGCGTATAACAAAGCGAAAATTCCCACTAATGTACGTGTACAAAATAAGTGCGCAGTCTTTGAATGCGGTAACGTCCGTCAAGTATTTGGGTGTGACTATTGGAAATTATGTCAAATCGAACGATCAGATTACACAACTAACGGGTAAGGCGAACTCTAGATTGCGGTTTATTGATAGAATCCTGAAGCGATGCAGTCCTTCAACAAAGTAAATTGCTTACAATACTTTATTTCGTCCAGTCTTAGAGTATTATTCTTCTGTATGGGTCCTTTATCACTTGGGTCTGATTCAAGAGATTGAGAAGGTCCAAAGATGAGCGGCAAGATTCGTGACTGGTACATTTAGCCATCGCGAGAGTGTTACAGATCTCCTAGAAACTTTGAAGTGAGACACACTTGCAGGCAGACGGCGCACTAAACTCCAAAACCGATCTTCGCCGAGGATGTAGAGCATATATTATTACCAAAAACTTTCAAATCAACATTCAAAGATAAGGGAAATTAGAGCTCGCACTAACGATTTCAGAGAGTCGTTTTTCCCTCTCGCGAATCGCGAGTGGAACAGAGGGGTTGGGGGGAATAGTGGAATATGACTTTGGCGCGAATAGTGCCCACCGCCACACACCGCTTGGTGGCTAGCGGAGTATATATGTAGATGCAGATACAGACCCTAAAAAGATTCCGCTCTCGCCCTTTCACATCAAGTTGGGTATCATGAAAACTTTGTTAAGGGAATGGACAAAGATGGTGACGCATTTAAGTACTTAAGGCAAAAATTCCCGTACTTAGGTGATGCCAAAGTAATAGAGGGCATCTTTTTAGGCCCACAGATTTGAGATCTTTTTGGAGACCATTCTTGTGATGGGACCATACAAGGTGAGGAGAAGCATGCATCGGAATGTTTTAAGATAGCCTGTTTACAGTTCTTAGGGAACAAACGAGCAATAAATTACAAGAAGATTGTAGATAAAATGATTACATCTTATGAAAAACTTGGTTACAACATGTCATTGAAAATGCATTTCTTACATAGTCATCTTGACTTCTTCCTCAAAGATTGTGGTGCAGTAAGCGATGCACATGGGGGGCGATTTCATCAAGATATTGCCACATTTAAGAAGAGGTATCGTGGAAAGTGGAGCCCAACTATTTTAGCAGATTACTGCTGGACTGTCATAAGTGATGTTCCCGAGTATGTGTATAAACGTCAATCCAAGCGGATACGGTCATCTTCTGAATTTATCTCTGAACAAAATAAGTATTTGTATGTACTGTATATATGGACAATTAAAATTTGTAATCCTTTATATACATTTCTGAGCTGTTAATTTGTATATGTTCTTTTGTGCTTTACATAGTTCTGGTACAAAGTAGACTTACGAAGTAGTTTCATTCATCTAATATTACCTTCATTTTTTCTTAATATTTTACATTGGTACTTCCAAAATGGCACTGAAATTTATAATAATTCAAGTAATTATTCACTTAAAATTTGTTGTGCTGAATCTTGGAACATTAAAGTACATTTAGTTAGTGAGTTATTTATATAAAATGTAGATTACTTTTAAAAAACTATAGCTAATATTTATGAAGATTATGATTTTGTATCATTTTGTACTCAAATGTAACTCAAAATCATTTACACACAGCCACATCAAATTTGTTGTTCAGTGTAACGAGACGATTACTACCTTATACGTAAAATGAAACATTTATGAATAAATAAAATTGAAACTTCTGTTATATATATTGAACACCCAAATCGTGATATGACAACGTATTTAAAGGTGAAGTTGTGTCTGAATATTTTCAATCATATGCAGGGAAAAGCACTACTGAAAGTATACCCTCGGGACGTTTTAAATGAAAAAATGGAAACAAGGTCAGTGCATTTGTTTGTGTCATTACTAGTACCGTAGGACCATCACCTGAAGCGACACTTCATCCAGGCGGTGTTATAGCGTTATGAGAAAAGAAAGATGTCTATATTCACCTGAATCAAGAAAGCTTACAATAAGCTTCGTATATCTTTCTTGTCTCCTCTTTGTGGCCATCATTAGTTTATCTTTTAATTTTAACAAATATATTTGTACCCAACAGATAATTTAGCGCCTATATCGTACAAGTGAGATGCTGTGTAGATTTTTTGCACATACCTAAGAGTAGTAGTCCCTAAACGTCTTCGAGCTGTGATATCCTTGCATATTAATCTGATATGTCTGGTCAACTGACTTATTAAAAAATAGAAATTATTGTACTATTCACGTAACAGATTTCCGAGCAAGTTTTTAACAGCCCTGATGCTTTCCTGTGGTTAACATTTAATCTTGTAGCAACAAAAGGGACGTTGATGAATTCTACGCAATAGGTGGCTCTAGTATGCAATATTACAATATTTTACAATTTTCTGATAACCAGAATTACAGAACTAACTTCCTCGACCCGTTATTACAATTCTGTGAGAATAACCCGTCTGCTGTGAATGGCACACCACAGAATTAAGGACTCTGAAATTACATTCGACGAGAAGTTTGATTCTGAATTTATTTTTTATTTGAGTGCAGATGAAGGAGTCTTTCTGTACAAACACGCGGACGAAACAGGTAATGACGTTATTACCACTTCTGTCGATGGCATTGGGAAATGAAGCCTTCAATTATACCGAGAGACGTATCGGTGAAAATGAGTTAGTAATTTTCTGTAACTCAGAGTCACAGGAAATATCGAGGAGCTGCTCGTTTAAATTAACACTTCATCTAGATCCCAATATTACTGTCTCTTCAAAGAGATTGCCAATCCGTTTGATATTATTAAAGAGAGCAAGAAGATGAAAGTTTTTCCAAATCCCGTCAAATAATCTTTCATTATACATGTTGATTCTTGCAAAGATGGAAACACAAACAAACAAGTTTTAATAATGCTGCTTTTTCACACAAACAGGTCTGAATAAATAACATTACTAAACGTGATTCGTTGCTCTTTCGTTCTTTGCAAAAATGAACGTGCCTGGCCGTCCGGAGTGGCCGTGCGGTTCTAGGCGCTACAGTCTGGAGCCGAGCTACCGCTGCGGTCGCAGGTTCGAATCCTGCCTCGGGCATGGATGTGTGTGATGTCCTTAGGTTAGTTAGGTTTAATTAGTTCTAAGTTGTAGGCGACTGATGACCTCAGAAGTTAGGTCGTATAGTGCTCAGAGCTATATTTTTGAACGTGCTTGCACAAAGCCAAAATATCAGTTTTCGACCAAATATCACTCCCTAACTACACTGGCCTCCAAACTTAAAGCAAGACACCCCTGTTTCCCCGTCCTGTGTCTAATCCATGATATAATCATATTTCCAAGCTTCCGGTTCTATCAACTGCAACAAAGACTTTAATAAAATGGCAAACATAATGTAAATCAGAACACTGGGAGAAGTTGTGATCTAAATAACAATTGATTTATTCATTCTTAACATCACACAACAAAAGATGGCTAAAGAAACGCCACACAAACATTTATATCTTACAAATGCTTTCAATATTCTGGACACCTGGGCGCCACTGCTTTGTCCCACAGAATTCGCAGAAACTCCCAGCCGTCTCATCCGCTTTCTTCTTAACAAGAGCCGATACTCTGTTTTTTTGCTGGCCATCTGATCTTACAATGCCCCGCTCATAGCTGCAGCGACTCCTCGGCGCTAGTGAGCCAACCTGGAAGCGGCCGCCGACCGACCGGCGCCACCCATTGTGTCTGCACAGTGAGACCAAGGGACTTGTCCGTCAGCAAACGTTTTCACCCAGGTTCCACAGAAAAAAGCTCCCCTCAGCTCTTAGCCGGCGTACGCTTTTACTGCAGTCAATTAACTCCGCACTCTCTTCCTTCAAACGCAGGTATAACCTACTGCTATGCCTTCACTAGAACACACAAGTGAGAGCGTTATCTAGTGCCAACGATTTCATCATATCAATGAAGTCAGAAAGTATCAGATATATAACCAAGTAATAAAGATCAACTTCCCAACGAATATGAAGCAGCATGACACCGTATCAAAAGCGAGAGTGGCCCGCAAAGACTAACTGTCAACCAAATGCCCGTAGAGTCGCGTTCTGCATGGAAGATGGCATTCCGGTCAAGGGATAACCATTCCAACCATGATGTCAGGGCATCTATGAAACGAGGTAGTGTTTTCTGGGTAGCCCCACATGCAAAATTGCCGTTTACACAGATGGCTACCATACTCCCTGCGGTGGACAGCCATAGAAAGAAAGGACGCAGGACAGTCGCAAACTGATTTGGCCTGATTGGCTTAATGTGAATAGTTCTGTTGTTTCTCGAATGTGGCAACAGTTTAGAGACTGAAATTGTATCCTGAAGATCAGGGCAGGGGTGATCATGTGTGTCTTTAGAAGAGAGGACTGTTATTTGGCTGTAAGGGCATGACGTTACCGCCTTAGTACTGCATGGCAACTGGTATGTGAACTTGCACCATCCACTGGACGTGTTGTATCTAGATGAATAGTGCATAGAAGGCTGCGGGAGAGTGGACTTTAAACCATGCTGTGTCTCTCTGTATCTTCACAGAAGGAAACGTCTAGAGTGGAATCATCAGCATGCCACCTGGATGGTCGAACAGTGGGCAAATGTTGTTTTCACAGATGAGTCCTGATTTAGTCTGGAGAGCGGTTATCGATGGATTCGCACCTGGAGTGAATGTGGAACACGATTTTGGAATCCAGACATTGTGGAAAGAGACCGAGATCGAGAAGGATCCCTAATGGTGTGGGCAGGGATTATAGTTACTGCAAGAACTCATCTTCGTGAAATTGTAGGGGTGAAGCGGCAAGGTATAATTGCCGTCAGGTATCATAACGAGATCTCGGGACCTCATTTACGGTTTTTGTGATATGCTGTGGGCCCAGACGTCGTATTAATGGACGATAATGCTCGACTTCATAGAGCAAGGGTGTTTGACGTTTTCTTGAAAACGGAAGACATTACACGCATGGCCTGGCCTGATAGCTCTCCCGATTTCAATCCCATACAACATGTCTGGGATGCACTAGGGGGTGGCATGCATCATGTCAACTTGCACCAACCACTCTCCAAGACTTGAGAGCAGCACTGCTGAAAGATTGGGCGTTACGGCCTCAATATGAGACTGATGACATGCTTAAAAGCAAGCCCCATCGTTGTCAGGACTGTATTGCTACCAGAGGTTGTCACACTCAATACTGAGGACATAATCAGGTGTCGGAATGTGTGCGTAAATCCGTTAACTTGGATTTTCTATTAAAATAGTGGTGTAATCTGTAATTTGTTACAATTTTTGGTGTAGTATGATAATGTATTGGGGAATTTGTTACCAATTTGCTGTAATAACGTGACATGTGTGACGTAGGTAAATTTTTATAAATTTACTGTAACATGGTGTACTTCGTCACAATTTCACAATAAAAAGGGAATTTTTTTAACGTTGATGTGTCATGTGCAGCTACTCTCAATTTTGCTGTAACGTGAATCATTTTGCTACGATTTTGCTTTAACATTTGAAAATTTGTTACGATTTTACTGTAACCTGGATAGTTTGTAATAGTTTCACTGCAACATGCCAGTAACAGACTGCGCTTATAGTGAAACATATTGATGTATGCGGTAGAGTGTTATGTGTCCTCCACAGTCGTCAGAATTTATTTAGATATCGTGCAGAAATATTTATTGTGTATAGACTTTTTATGACTGCATTTACAGCAGATGGTATCAACTATTCGTTTCCGATTGGAGCTCAGTCCGCTATAAATGATATAGATATCCTGTGAACACATTTGATGACATATGAACATTGTAAAACACAAAATGATGTAACTACCTCAGATGTAAATATAGAGGGGCGTGACAGGCTGTTGTTGCAAGAGAGGGTTGGGATGAGCAACTGTTCCGTTTTGTCTTTATTCATCGTTGTTGTATGTCGTCGGCAGCATGCTCTTAAATTCAGACCTTACACTCTATGGCCCAGCATGCTTCTATTTCTTCCAAGGAACTTGCTTGAGTCTCGTTGGGCTGCGCTGGTTTAGCCGAGCGGTCTAGGGCGCTGCAGTCATTGACTGTGCGGCTGGTCCCGGCGGAGGTTCGAGTCCTCCCTCGGGCATGGGTGTGTGTGTTTTTCCTTAGGATAATTTAGTTTAAGTCGTGTGTAAGCCTGGGGACTGATGACCTTAGCAGTTAAGTCCCATAAGATTTCACACACATTTGAACATTTGAGTCTCGTTGGGCAGTGAGATGCATAATGATAACAGCCAATTTTTGTATGTACAACTAATAACAATGGATTGAGATATGTAAACGCTATGTATTTCAAATCAAGTACCATTTTCGAGATTTCCAGAAACTGGAAAAGTACGTCACCAACGAAATACATAAACAAAGTGTCGTCGATATTAAGTACCACTAATCATTTGAAAATATTGTATTATTCCCAATTATTCCGCTGCATAATTAGCTTTTCCGCGTTCCCCCTTGATGACATCACAACTCTTTTCTCTACTACGCTTCTAGGTTTGCAATGACAACATGTGATTTTTGACACATTCTTCACAAGGTTGACTGATCATGCGTTTTCCAATTTCTTTATAAATGATCCCACATTGCTTGCCTTATTTTGACAACAGACATACTTTTCTCGTTCACGTGACATGAACTGAGGTCAAGGTGCATTTGTGTTACTAACGATACCATCCACCTGTATACAGCTGTGTGCACTGATAACAGTTTCAAAGGTCTACAGATCTATCACATCCTTCCAAACCTCCCATCTGAGTTCCCAGGTCACCTCTACCACATATTCGTGTTATTGAATTGACCTGTTATAATCGAAGTAGCCCATCTCTAAAATAATTTGATGATTCCTATGATGACTGCTAGACAGCGATACCAAGACGGTGGATGAGTACTCTAGAACTGGCGGCACTGGCATTCTGTAAGCCTTTTCTTTACAAATGCACCAAATTTCCCAGAACCATTCCCATAAACCTATGTCCTCCATTCACCTTCACTACTGATTATTTTATGTTTACATCTAACTTCAAATAGTATATACGTACATACTACACAATCCATCATACGGGACATAGTGGAGGGTACCTTTCACTACTACCAATCGTGTCACTTTCCTTTTCTACTCTGAAATCGAGCAAAGGGATACGGTTACACCCTTCCTTATGGTCCCCGATTTCTCTTGTCTTTGCACTCCTTACGTGAGATTTATGGTTTTGGCAGTAAACCCTTCCACAGTCTGTCGGCCGGCTGGAGTGGTCGTGCGGTTCTAGGCGCTACAGTCTGGAGCCGAGCGACCGCAACGGTCGCAGGTTCGAATCCTGCCTCGGGCATGGATGTGTGTGATGTCCTTAGGTTAGTTAGGTTTAATTAGTTCTAAGTTCTATGCGACTGATGACCTCAGAAGTTAAGTCACATAGTGCTCAGAGCCAATTTTGAACAGTCTGTCGCAAATGACGATTCTCTAAGCCTTATCAGTACATGTGATTCTTCAGTCTCTCCCGGTGTATTTGTTGATCGAACAATCCAAGGGTGTACTGCCGGTTCATAGTGTCCAAGGAGCACAATATTTCGGTGATCAGGCATGTCGCCATTGCCATGTGCGGTGACGAACTGACGTCCTGAGAGCTTTGGCCGATTAATATCCGTTGCTCCGCGAGCCCCTCCATCCGCGGTTCGCAGCAGCGGCCGCGTGTCGGCGTTGGCAGTCTATGACCGCCCTGGTCACCAGATAATTTTTTCCCTGAGAATCATCTTAATGAAGCTCAATGCTAGTTTCC
Organism: Schistocerca americana; assembly: GCF_021461395.2. NCBI lineage: Eukaryota > Metazoa > Arthropoda > Insecta > Orthoptera > Acrididae > Schistocerca > Schistocerca americana. The sequence continues at coordinate 355,450 of NW_025726060.1, forward strand.
AAGCAGCGCTAAGATTACAGTCGCTTATCAACACAGTTTCGATAGCAAAACATCTACACGTCTCAGAATAGCTTCGCTGTCCAATCAAATAGTATCCCGATTCAAATGGGGAGGGAAGTTCATGTTTAGATGTAGTTTCATGAGTTCCGGTATGGAATGGTATATAGCATGTGGCATTGGCACAGTCCAATGCAGTGACTTAGGTGGTAGCCGCTTGGTGCTTCCACAAACGTCCGTGGGCCGTTAATGTCCACGACGTCACGAAAGTTCATGATAGCGGCAGATCTTCCAAAATCATATCCCGCTACACACACACGGTGACCCTCGAATCTGTTTGGCCTCCATGCTGTGAAAAGCTAGAAATATGCACTGAAGAGCCAAAGATACTGGTCCACCTGCATAATATGGTGTAGGGCTCCCGCGAGCACGCAAAACAGCCGCAACACGACGAGACATGGGTTCTACTGATGTCTGAAGTAGTGCTGGAGGGAATTCAGACCACAAATTCTGACGGGTTGTCTCTAAATCCGTAAGAGTACGAGGAGGTGGAAATCTCTTCTAAACAGCCCGTTGCAAGGATCCCAGATATGCTCAATAATGTTCATGTCTGGGGCGTTTGATGGCCAGCGGAAGTGTTTGAATTCCGAAAATATTTCCTGGAGCCACTCTGTAGTAATTCTGGACGTGTGTGGTGTCGTATTGTTATTCGGGAATTGTCCAAACCGTCGGAATGCACAATGGACACGAATGGATGCAGATCATCAGACACGATCCTGGCGTACTTGTCACCTGTCTGAGACGTATCAAGACGTATCGGGGGTCCCATATCGCATCAAATGCACACGCCTCACACCACTGCAGGGTCTCCACCAGCTTCAACAGCCCCTGCTGATATGCAGGGTCCATGGACTTACGAGGTCGTCTCCGTGCGCGTACACGTCCATCCGCTCGATACAACTTGAAACGAGACTCCTCCGTCCAGGCAACATATTTCCAGTCAACAGTCCAATGACGGTGTTGACGGGCCCAGGCGAGGCATAAAACTTTGTGTCGTGTAGTCATCAAGGGTACACGAGTAGGCCTTCGGGTCCGAAAGTCCACATCGATGATGTTTCGTTGAATCGTTCGCAAGCTGATACTTGTTATGGTCCAGCTTTGAAATCAGCAGCCAGCTTTGAAATCAGCAGCAATTTGCGGAAGGATTGCACTTCTGTGAGGTTGGTCCCGTTCTTGCAGGATTTATTCCGGCCCCAGCGATGTCGGAAATTTTATGTTTTCGGATCCCTGATATTCATGGTACACTCATGAAATTGTCATACGGGAAAATCCTCACTTCATCGCCACCTCGGAGGTGCTGTCTTAACGCTCATGGACCAACTATAACACCACCTTCAAACTCACTTAAATCTTGAAAATCTGATGTTGTAGCAGCAGTAACCTATTTAACAATTGCGCCGGACACTTGTTGTCTTATGTAGGCGTTGCCGAACGCAGCGCCATATTCCACCTGTTTACATATCTCTGTATTTGAATACGCATGCCTATACCAGTTTCTTCGGCGCTTCAGTGAATATATTGAACTGCTTTCTCATGTTGAAGTGTCAATAACGTCAACAGATATAGATTTCCTCATATTCCTCCAGAAATGTTGGCTGTTGCTCAGTTTTAGGACTGGAACACGATAAATGCATCTGGGTAAAGGCATTAAATGGTTTAATATGTTAGCTTTAAACAGAATAGGGAAAATTTTATTGTCAAAAATATTCAGGAGGTTCAGTCACGACAGTGATTATATTTTCGTGCCAAAGGCCAGTAAGATGGGGGCAGCCACTGACGAATCTTGTGGTTTGTCAGGCTGGAATCTACTGGGGACTTGGATCTGCCACTGACCAGAGAGCACACTGATGTTATAAGGCCCATGTACCAGAGGAATGATAGGCCGCTGATGCCAGCCAGCACTTTGCGTCAGGCTGTAGAGTCACCAGCACACGTGTAGTAGCTTGCATCATCTGTGTGCGTGGGCTAGGAGCTCTCACTGGCCTGAAGGACTCGTGGTGTTGGGAGCTTTGGTGCCCTCCCCAGTGCATCCTGCGTTTGCTTTAATCAAGGCACAGTTGCCCTCCTCGTACTACACACACGCACACACACGCACACACACGCACACACACACACACACACACACACACACACACACACACACACACACACACACACACCTGGTTTCTACTATAAATGTTTACTAAGGGAAAATCAGGTCGCATCGTTGGCATGTGGAATCGGGGAAAACATGCAAGCTGTGTCTGTGAACTATAATATCAGAGGATGTGTAGAAAATTTTTAGATGCCATTTAAGTCTTAGGACTACTGTATTTTTTAATATCCCACCATTTAGATATAGGACAGGGTACTAGGGTGGAATCAGATGTCATGGGGGTCTGACAAGTTCTGCGCCTTGGTTTTGCATACTAAGCAGCTGTGTTAAGTTCGGCTGTCTTTGGTTGTGATGCCAATGGGCTGGGAAAAACACAGGGAATCTGACAACCATGCAGACTGTACTAAGGTTAGTTACCCTAGTTTCTGAAATCATAGGACTGCGTTAAGGTCCTTTATCGACAAATTTATACTTACGGCAGCATACGGGTGTGCTACGTTACAGCATTTTGGATATTCTGAATTACAACCACTTTACATTTAGGTCAATTGGCTTATTTCAAATTTCCCACCTATTTTTGAAATTTCCGCCATTTTATGCATAAGATACTTGGCTTAGACCTGCTGAGACCTCAGAGGGAATGGAGTGATAGGGAAGGGTGGTGGAAGGAAGGGGTTGTGGGTGGAAGGATATGTAGGAAGTGAAATCTGGCAAAAGGGCATTGTTATGACATCACGATTCTTACGAAAATGCTGACAGCACTGAAACGGGACAGGAACAAATGTCATGAGACTCACACTTTGGTTTCAGAAAGTATTATCCGCAGAAAAACCAGTTCATTCCTGGACATAGTAAAAGGGTTTGATATTATGGACCTTAAAACACTGCTGCAAATGTCGGAACATTTCGACCAAAGTAAGAAAGAATGTCCAGCGAAAAAGGCTAACGACCTTGCTGCAGAGGTAACACCGGTTCCCGTCAGATCACAGAAGTTAAGCGCTGTCTGGCTTGGTTAGCACTTGGATGGGTGACCATCGGTCTGCCGAGCGCTGTTGGCAAACGGGGTGCACTCAGCACTTGTGAGGCCAACTGAGGAGCTATTTGTTTGAGAAGTGGCGGTTCCGGTCTCGTAAAGTGACATACGGCCGGGAGAGGATGGTTTCCATGCTAGAGAGCATTTATTCAATCATACTTTGTTAGAAAGACAGCTGTGTAATCCACTCTGTACCGTGGAGCCACAGTTACAGTATGCATGGTTTCCTCCTAAAAGTTGGTAGTGTTCCTCATACGTTATGCGTCCTCTTGTGCTATAGTAACTGCTAATCCTGTGTCCGATTCATTTCTCTTGCTGACTCACCTTGTAGTGGATGTGATATAGCGTTGTACACAGTGGTTCCGTATTGGAATCGAGAGCTTGCCGGCATTATGTTTACTTAAGGAAAAGCAAATGGCAAAAGGCGGCCGACAGCAACTACAGCATTCAATGTTTGCCACAGTGTTTGGCCGTATGTCTGATACAGGGTCGTTTCAGGAAGAAGAAAATTATGAAGGACGTACCCAAAATGTTTTGACACCAGACTTGGAGTAAAGTGTGATTAATACTGTAGAACGCGATCACCATGTCAGTACCAGGAGTCGGCCCGCCAGTACAGCGTGAGCCAGACGACCGTGAGGAACATTCTCCATGACAATTGTTGTTACCCTTATCACTTACAGCGTGTGCAGGCCGTACTAGCAACAGGCTTTCTATGTCGGGAGCAGTTTTGTCACTGGTTTCTTCACCAGGCAACCACGATTCCGCGATTTGTATCATCCATCATAATCACAGATGAAGCCACTTTTATACAGATTGGTATCTTCATCTTCCGTAACAGTCATCTGTGGAATACTATGCAGAACCCCCATGTTATGGTGACAGCAAATCATCAGCATCGGTGCAGTCAGAAAGTGTGGGCCGGAATAATTGGTGACCGTATTTTGGTAGCAGTCTTCCTTTCACGTGGCGTAACAGGCAGGAACTGTCGGCATTTCTTGCGGGTGACTTTGCCTCCCCTAGTGGAAGAAGTGCCATTGATAATTCGAAGGGTTGTGTGGCTGCTACATGATTATACTCCAGCATACCTCGCCGTTAACGTACGGACGCATCTCAATCGCGTCTTCCCTGGTCGATGGATCGGATGAGGAGGCTCAGTTGCGTGGCCTGCTCGTTCACCGGATCTCCAACCGTGGGATTTCTGTGTATGGGGCCATCTCAAAGACATTGTGTATGCACCATCTCAAAAGTCTCATGTATGCAGAGCCCATTCCAGATGTGGAGACACTGGAGAAGCGTATTCATTCTGCCTTTGACACTGTTCAGAAGCAGCGTGGCCGTTGTGCACGTGTGAGACAGAACATACTTCAGCGCGTATGCACATGCGTTGAGGCACATGGAAACTAATTTCGAACATACTTTAACTGTGGCCGTGTGGTACAACGCGTATTAGACCGCAGTCTCTGTAGCAAAGTACGATTGAATATAGAGTATCTAGAATGGAAACCATGTATTTCCAGACATACGCTGATTGGATCCTTTTTGTTCCGTCTCTCATCGATCAACTCATAAAGTTTGTACACGGTGAAAAAATCACCCTGTATATATATATCCAGCTGTATATATTTCTTATACAAATGTATGTATATGAACCACCTAAAAGTTGCACCGCAAATATTGTGGAAATGGAAAGTGCTAGTGATGTGCAGTTTTCACAAAGTGGATTGGTAGCCATGGGCTCGTAATGTTTGCCAATAAAGAGATTGTAATAATACCTAGAAAATGAATTTTTTATGCGAACATACACCTTTTTAAACGGAAAAATGCCTTTTGACATGAGCAAACTAAAAATAGGGTAGTTTACAATGTCAGAGGTTTTTGTTGCAGGATTCTAGTGAGAATCGTTTACGAGATATCGTAGGTTGAAAAGTTGCCATACGGACACTTGTACAATGCCTGTGCTAGCACACTCCAAAGAACAACACAAGTAACGATTCAATGGAACATCAGAGGTTGTGGTCAAAGTGACCACCAGCAGCGACAATATACGATTACAGTCTCCAATTGAATGACTACTTGCACACCTGCCAGCAATTCAGTAGAGATGTCCTATCAGGCTGCAGTAATACGTCGTTGCACATCATCGGGAGTAGTTGGTATACCCTTGTAAACAGCGTCTTTCAGCTTTCCTCACAGAAAAAGTCTACGGGTGTCCTCTGCGTCCATTTCAATGATACGGAAACATTTCGTGAAGACGTGCTATAGTACTTCGTGCAGTATGTGTTGGATAGCCATCACGTTAGTACCACAGGTTCCTCTTAGTCTGCAGAGGAACGTCTTCTAGCACCCGTGGAAGACGGTCTGTTAGGAGGCTACGTTACTTTTACTCGTTACGTGTTACATCTATGAAACACTGGCCCATGAACTGACGGTTCACTATCCCACACCACACGTTTACACTCCATGAACGCTGACGTCCTAGCTCACGAAGATAATGGGGATTGTCAACACACTAATACTATTAGTTTCGGCTGTTTACGTAGCCATGACTGGTAAAACTGAACAAGATACATGTTACCTCGGGAGTATCCTGTCTTAGTGCCCATGTGCAGGAGTTAACACAATTCTCATAATCGTTTGCACGCAGCTCTCGATGGAGAAAGATGTGCCAGTAACGGAACCTATGTCTTTGGAGAATGCGTAGGACATTGCCTGACTCTTGTCATGTCCTCATGCGATTGCGTGGAATATAATGTGTGGACCAACAGCAGCAAGGACATTAATTTCCCCCTCATCTGTTGTTACTTTCTTCCCTCTATCACACTGTCTAGGTCTTCCACTACCACTTTCACGAAACTGGTTGAAGACGTTGATAATTGATGAGATAGTTGACGTCTATTGGTATATCTTGCCTCATACACCGTACGAGAACGAACTGCATTTTCTTTGCACTCTCCGTACACCATGAGCCTGTCGGCTCCTTCTGTATTGGTAAATTCCATGGTCCACTCACGACCTACTGCTTGGTGTGCCACGCACTAAGTGATTCGCAGGTCGCAGTGCGTCCAAGGAACACAGAGGCACACCGCAAGCAAACGTGACAACATCGTACCTAGCAACTACGCTGACTGAGTGGCACACTGCGCCGGCCGGAGTGGCCGTGCGGTTCTAGGCGCTACAGTTGGGAGCCGAGCGACCGCTACGTCGCAGATTCGAATCCTGCCTCGGGCATGGATGTGTGTGGTGTCCTCAGGTTTGTTAGGTTTAATTAATTCTAAGTTCTAGGCGACAGATGACCTTAGAAGTTAAGTCGCATAGTGCTCAGAGCCATTTGAACAATTTTTTTGGCACACTGCAACGGGAAGAAAGGAAGCAAGACGGTGCAGAACTTACGTGAAAGCAACGACTTGATTTGTAAAGTGTGCTATCTGCTAAATTAGACTCGTATTCGTTCCGCTTCTGGTCTCCAGTAGACGGTAACTTCGACACATTATTGTCGAACAACAGATTAACGCTTTACAACAATAAAATGATATGCATAGAATTTCAAACACTGGCCTGTTATAGAACTGAAACACCGTTCTCCGAAGGAAGTCAAATGGTCATTAAAGTCGACCATTTGTAGATTAAATCCTTTTTGGAAGTATTACGTTCAAGAAATCATGTGGAAAATGAATGCCACTAACTTAACCATTAGAATAAGTTGCTCTGTGTCTGAAACTGAAACTCGAAAACTCGTTTGCTTACTTACACTAAAATAGGTCTTACGGGCTTCAATTGTGGGGGTGACTTTATACACTCATCAAGGTTATTTGTAGCCCAGAAAACGGCGGTGTCACTCCGCGAACTGCACGTAGGTTACTGTTCGGGTGTTTCGGAATTCTGACTCTACCATTTCTGTACAGATACTGCATTCTGAAATTGATTTTAGGCAACATGAATCTGCAGTATTCAATTAGTGAACACTAGACGTCAAAAACATGTGCATAGTACAAAAGCTAAGCATAGTACAAAAGTTATTTACTACTCAATAGGTTTAAATAGCCTTCCAGCAGGACTGGAAAAATTGAATCTTAAACCCCAGTGCTTTAAATCTAAGTTAAAAGCTGTATTCAATTAGTGAACACTAGACGTCAAAAACATGTGCATAGTACAAAAGCTAAGCATAGTACAAAAGTTATTTACTACTCAATAGGTTTAAATAGCCTTCCAGCAGGACTGGAAAAATTGAATCTTAAACCCCAGTGCTTTAAATCTAAGTTAGAAGCTCTAATTGTGGCACATTTCTCATCTGCAGAAGAGCTCCTGGCAGTAATTAATTGTTTGTATCTTAATGTGTTCAGTATTTGTAACCCTCTAGCCATTTTTTTCAGTTTCATTAATTATTCAACTTATTTCAGTGATAAATTTCTTAATATGCAGTGTTTGGACTGTGTACTAAGTCGTTTCGTGAGCTAGTAATTTGTGCTAGCATGATCACCCTGATAAATTAGTTTGAAAATTGAAAAGGAATTGCGCTCTAGTGAAATTTTTCTTCACCTCAATCAATGTCTGTGCAGCGAATGCTAAACGAAAATGTTCCTTAACATCTATGGTTATTTAGAATAGTGTTCATTCACGAAATGCAGAATAATTAATGCATCGTTAAGTTACAACACAGAGGTCTTACTACCTCATTATCATCTTCTTGTTATTGGTGTATCGTAGTAGGCGACGACTTAAAGTCATCGTCAATAGTGTTACTTGTTCCTAGACCCTCTAATAAGGAATGCAAGGCCGGCCGGGTGGCCGAGTGGTTCTAGGCGCTACAGTCTGGAACCGCGCGACCGCTACGGTGGCAAGTTCGAATCCTGCATCGGGCATGGATGTGTGTGATGTCTTTAGGTTAGTTAGGTTTAAGTAGTTCTAAGTTCTAGGGGGCTGATGACCTCAGAAATTAAGTCCCATAGTGCTCAGAGCCATTTGAACCATTTTTTTTGAAAGAATACAGGTTTAAATCAGTCTTGTAAAATTTAATAATTCAAATAAAGTTCTTTTTCCCAGTGGCAATAGCAAAAGGAAGAAAAGGGAAAATAGCAGAATATGGACTGTGGGAAAGAAATAAACGAGTAAGCAGCCTAATAGAATTCTGCACAATGCATAGTTTATCCGTCGCTAACACTTGGTTTGCGAATCATGAGAGAACAGTGTATACGTAGAAGAAATCTGGAGGCACTGGAAGGTTTCAGATTAATTGCATAATCATAAAACAGAGATTTTGGAGCCGCATTCGAAACTGTAAGACATTTCTACGGCAAGATGTGGGCTCTGTCCATAGTTTATTGGTTATAATCTGTGTATTAAAACTGAAGATATTCAAAGAAGATAGGAAATTAAGAAGTAAGTTGGATAAGTTAAAAGAACCACAGGCTGTTGACAGTCTCAGAAGAAGCATTAGACTGACTGAATCAGGAGGACAGGAATACAATAGAAGAGGAGGACTTTCAGATATGGAACACTGAAGGCAGCAGATGATCAATCAGATGAGACAACAATGTTTAGTAGAAACTTTTGAACAACATAAAAGATACTAAATTTCACTGATAAAGGGACAAGATGCAAAAAAATGCAGCACGTGTAACAGGCGACAGGGAATTCAGACGACTAAAAAGTGTGACTTAGAGGTTAGTGAGTATTAGCTTGACAACAAATGGAAGTCTATACAAACATGTATTTCTACGGTCAAGACAGACACTGCCTATAGGAAAATTAATGACGCGCTTGGAGAAAAGAGAAGCAGCTGCATGAATAGCAAGAGTTCAAGTCGGAAACCAGTACGAAGCAAAGAAGAGAAAGCTAAAAGTTTTACTACACATTTGGAGCGGCTATGCAAGGGAAATGAACTTGAAGGGCATGTTATAGAAAGAACAGACAAAGTAGATCAATAAGAGATGGGGGATATGATACTGCGAGAAGAATTTAGCGGAACATTGAAAGGCGTGAGTCGCAACAAGGCCCCCGAATGGACGATATTCCCTTTGAACTACTGATACCATTGGGAGAACCAGTTACGATAAAATTGTTGTACTAGGTGTGTACGATGCACGAGACAGGGGAAAATACCTTTATACTTCAAGAAAACTGTAATAATTTCAATTCTAAAAATAACAGGTGATGACAGATATGAATATTATCGAACTATCAGTTTAATTGACCATGGCTGAATAATTTACAGAAGATAGAAAAAACTTGTAGGAGACAACATCAGGGAACATAATTTAGGATTCCATAGAAATATAGGAACACGTGAGACCATACTGACAATGCAGAAAGTCTCAGAAGACAGGTTAAAGAAAGACAAACTTAAGTTTGTAGCATTTTTAGATCTAGAGAAAGCTTTTGAAAACATAGTCTAAAATAAACTTCTTGAAATCCCGAATGTATCACGAGGCAAAATACAGCGACCGAAGATTTACATACAACTAGTAAGTAACCCGACGGCAGTTTCAAAAGTCGAAGGGTGTGAAAGGGAAGCAGAGGTAAAGATAGGGGTGACACAGGGTTGCAGCCTATCGCCAGCGTTATTCAATCTGCACGTTTAGGGAGAAGTAAAGGGAACCAAAGAAAATTTTGAAAAAGGAATTACAGTTCGGGAAGAAGAAATTAATACTTTGAGGTTTGCCGGTAACATTTCAATTCCGTGAGACCTGAAAAAGCAGTTGAACAGAAGTGACTCTATCTTGAAAGGAGTATATAAGATGGACATCAACAAAAGTAAAACAAGCGTAACGGAATGTAGCCCAGTTAAATCAGGTGATGTTTTGGGAACTACATGAAACAATGAGTCACTAAAAGTAGACGATGAGTTTTACTGTATAGGAAACAAAATAACTGATGATGGCCAAAGTAGAGAGTATAAGCTACGTAGTCTGGCAATGGACAGGAAAGGGTTTATTGACATCGAAATTAAATTTAAGTCTTAGGAAACGTTTTCCAAAGATATTTGTCTAGATCGTAGAGCATACGGAAGTGAAACGTGGACGGAAAGGGGTTCGGTAAAGAACGAGGAGGAGGAGGAGGAGGTGGAGAAGGAGGAGGAGATGAGAGTTTAACGTCCTGTCGACGACGAGGTCATTAGAGACGGAGCACAAGCTCGAATTAGGGAAGTATGGGGAAGGAGATGAGCCGTGCCTTTTCAAAGCAACCACCGCAACATTTGCCTAAAGCGATTTAGGGAATTCACGGAAAATCCAGATCAGACTGACCGGACACGAGTTTGAATCGCTCTCCTCCACAATGCGACTCCAGTGTGCGGGCTTTCAGTCAAAAAAAGTGACCCTCAACTACGTACCCTCAGACTGAGAGTTGAAAAGTTAAAAGTTGTGGCTGGTTTCCTTGCCTAGCGGCTGGGGTACGTAGTTCCCGCGTTACAAGCCAAATACTGCTGATTCTACAGTATACAATATAAATATACAAATGAATCGAGTGGTCGAAGATTAATATCACTTGTCAATTGCGAATTTTGCATGTAACATAGAAATTTATAAATGAAAGATTGCATCTAAATAAAATCTTCTGATACTAATTTTAACGACTTTAAATGATGAGTACGATAGCAGAAGTACCTTTAAGAATGCCGTTCATTACTGCAAAGGACTTATTGGTTTCGATGGTCCAGCAATTAAATAAAATATATGTTGAATAACAGGGCAACGATAGGTTCCTACTTCATGTAATTAGTTATGAACAATAACATAGGTCACGAGATATTCACTTCTAACCGCATACTACGTCATCACCGCAGAAGCCACGAAATCTGACAAGTGCACAAGTCGGCACTACGAAATATTTCTGTCTCCCGCGACCACGCGCAGACTGCCCAACACTCTCCAAGTACGAGCATTTCCTGCAACCGTCCGTCGCACCTTCCCGTCCAGCACTGCCTGTCTTGTGCGACCGTCCGTCGCGCTATCCTATTCAGTACTTCCCATATCATGTGCGACCCGATGCTCCTCCCCCACTTCTATAGATTCTATCCGTTCTTCAGTAGTCTCCTACCGTAGTAACGAGCGCTGTGATTGGCTAGAGCGCTCCCTCCCTGTCTCCAAGCCAACGCACACTCACAAACATATTGAAACACATACGAAATACTAGATTTACATTTAAATAACGTGAAATTAAATAAATATTACTAGGGCTGGACCATAAACACGCTCTAACACACATTATTAAATACACAAACAAATTAAATAAACATATATCAAAGGAATAGAAGCCAAAGTAGGGCAGTAGCCTAATGTCTCTGTACTTTCTAAAACACAGTAAATATTTGACCAATTTCTTCATGAATAGTATATATCGGATATAAACAAATATATAGGCGAATAAATATATTTATAAGCATTCTGCTATCGTTTTCACGTGTAACTGTGGTGTATTTATGGCCTGAGGCGATTAATAGTATTCGGCCACTTTGACCTCCAATAACTCATGTACTATTCAAGTTACATGCCTTAATTCACACCAATTTAGGTTTACACTAATAGTTTTCTAAAGATACGTCGATCGACAAAATCTAATGAACCGTTTGATTTTGGAAATTCGTTGCTGGGTGTTACTAGTATAATTTACAGTCAGATACTAAACTTTAAACTAATGAAGATATTGAAAATCTGACTACACCATCAGAATCGTCGTGCAAATAATGGTGATGTACACTTTCCTTTTTAAGGTATCATGATTCCTCTGTCTATTACCAATTTCTACATAAACTGTGAAATGTCTGCCATTGTGTTTTCACAAAGTCGGCTATATTTGGCACTCCCAGCATACAAATCTCTTTCATCGACACAAAGCAAAGTCTTCATCACAGTGTCAACATGGAATTCCCAGCCACGCGGTCGGCCTGGCCAACGCGCTGGGGCTACCCCTCTTGCTTCGGCTAACGTCCGGCACCACGCGGTTGCTGATAAGCCCCAGATTACCGAGCGGCCCGTGCGGCCACGCCAACTCCGAACTTAGAATACTTTCAGGGTGCCACAACTCGCCCGTTATCTCACAAATGCGTTAACCACTGTGCCACTTTGCTCGTTCGGACACCAATGGAGTAGAGGGCTTTGAAGTGATGTGCTACAGGCGAATGCTGAAGATTAGGTTAGATTGCGTAACAAATGACGAAGTACTGAACAGCTTGCTGAGAAAAGTCGTTTGTGGTATCATTCGACTAAAAGATGGGATCATTTGATTGAACACATTCTGAGACACTAAGGAAACCCCTGTTTAGTATTGACGGGAGGTGTTGGGGGTGTAAAGTTTGTACAGAAGGACCAAAAGAAGAATATAGTACACAGGTTCATATGGAAATAGGTTGTAGTATTTATTCGGTAATGAAGAGGTTTGCACAGGGTAGATTGAAGACCACATAACAAGAACAAAAGTTTATGTTATAATATTCTCGAAAGTGGTATCTCAGAAATCTCAAGAGTATGTAGGTTTCATTATCGTATAATTTTAAATGTGAATGCTAGCCAGCATTGCATTTCTGCACAATATGTTTTGCCTTTTTCTGTATCGCGATGTTTATATTTGCTCTAATCTATGAGATGTTGCTCCAGAGAGTTTCAATATATCGATACTATGTCCACAGCAAACCTTTTGCTTACTCTTTGATCACAATGACACAATTAAGTCTATTGCGGACAGGTTTTTCTCTCAGAAAGTAGTGTTCGTTCGGAGATGTGCAAAATGTGGTATGGCTTTTTGGAATGTACTTCTACATTACTGGTGATCATTTCTTGTCTGAAGTTAGAATGGTGTAGACGAAGAAGTGCTTTCAGCTGTGTCTCTGATGTTGAGAAATAAGCCACTTCTGTCTGGCGAATTTAGTGCCATTCAACAGGCGCTGCAATGGATAAGGATTGGGTGAGACTTACCCGATTTATTTTGCTGGGATGAAAGCTAGTTGTAAGTGGCGAGGTTAGTTTGGGATGCTTGCTTTTAATACTCCATGTGTAGGCAGCCGATTAAATTATTCCGTACAGCCCAATAGGCGCTCACAGGCTGCTTTCACTACATGCTTGGAAGACGGTTATTGCATTCCTTGTTGCCTTGTTCTATTCTGCGCTGTAGTAAATTCACCAGTGTTAAGGTTATATGTAGTGTGGGAACCATTCTTTAAGGAATCAGGATTACGTATTTCAGATGATCCGGTCTTTGTTGCTAAATCTGAATGTTGGTTAGACTATCCCTACGGGGTTGTAGAATTTTTTTGTTGTCCTTAAAGACCATATATTCTTTGTTCAACTCATATCTTATGAATTCATTTGCCCGAACCATGTCATTCGTTGTGCTTGATTTATTTGAATATGTCACGCTGGTCGGCTACCATCTTGTTGTGTCACGAATTCAAATACTCGAGTCATAGTCGCTCTGGTGGATCGCCACTCAGCTACAGAGCGTGTACTGAGAATTATGAATAATAATAAATAGGATCGCTCTGCGAGCTAAAGAGGTTTCTGCGCTGATAAAAATGGTAGCTCGTTGAGTGCTGAGTGCTTTTTTTTGCGTATCTTCGCACATTCAGTGTCATGTTATATACAAAATGAATTAGGACTACAAGTGCTCACACTCATAAGTAACTATTTTCAACACTCTGAATTCATGTGCACACAACCGGAAAAACTAGCCCATTGGACAACTGAACGCTACATGCTGAGAGATAAAAATAGTTCAAAGTAAAAGTAATCTATTGCATTCAAGAACTTGATCATTCATGGGCTATTGAAGAATCTTAGTACAAAAAATTAATTAGAGCATCTGCTGTGTCACTCTTTCTACTTATTTTCCAGTCTGTGGACAGTATTAAATTTTTTCCTTCTTTTGATAATAAATTTTATATTCTGTATTTCTTCGAACAATAGAGCTTATTTGTCATTGCCATGAGAGTGGTCTACATTTACATTTTACATTTACAGTTTACATTCAGAGCAGGGTTGAGGAACATTAAGCAGATTCAAATGGATGTAATTTGCAGTCAATATACACAGATGAAGAAGCCTGCACAGGTTACACTTCGTGAAGGGCTGCTTCAAACGATCGTTGGGTCTGAAGACCACAGCACCAACGTTGTATTCAATTGCTCTCTTGAGTAGCTCATTTTTAAGAAACATACTCCTCACTGCACGACATATGAAAGATACTTTGTGCTCACTCTTGGTCATCTAACAGATAATTCTTTAAGTATTTAGGTATTTTAAATGAAGCATCACAGCATACAATCAATCTCGATAAAATTGTTGTAAATTATCTATTAGAGAGCAGAAGGAACAGTTACATCCATAAGGACAATACTACAAGGGAAACCCTTCAATAGTACTCCTTAAAACTGTCTTTAATTCACAGAGGGGTGAATAATACTGCATTAAAGTATCTTATCGCTTACCCAAAGACATAAATTGCCTTACAGATTACAAAGCTAAACTGGAAAACTAGCTGGAAAGGTACCCTTTGAGACGCTCATTTCTTTGCAGTAGTCTTATTTTGAAACAGGTGAAGAATCTTCACGCCAATTATCACACTAAATATGTTTCTAGAATTTTTTTACATAGATTATTGCTTACTTTAACATGAAAATCATTTACTTAGTTCATTAATTTGTGGGAAGGTTTTCATTACAGTTTAGGATTATCGCTGTTTAGTTTAGGACCTACGTTATTGCTAATGGAGAAGTTTTATAGAAATAGAATAGACTCTTGTACTTCTATAGAATCCAGTAAAACTTCATTTATACCCAGATTTGGTCTCACCACTTTATGAGAAACATCTATGTAAATATCACAGTTTGTATCCTGTTAACTTCTTTGTAATTCCCTTTCTAATCTCGAAAACTATGATTGTTCTTTATTTGCCAAGCTTTTCATATGAACTTATATTTCTGTGTTTTAATTACTTAAACATTTATAAAAGAAAAAGGAACACATCGTAATTTTCAAGACAGTAAGTTAT
Source organism: Schistocerca americana (assembly GCF_021461395.2). Lineage (NCBI taxonomy): Eukaryota > Metazoa > Arthropoda > Insecta > Orthoptera > Acrididae > Schistocerca > Schistocerca americana. The sequence goes on from NW_025726060.1 coordinate 370,617, forward strand.
ACTTAAGTGAGCCCCTGCGACCATGCAGATGTAGTATAATAAATATCACACTTAAATCCATAAAACTGCATCATGGCAACAGACAACGGACTTGGCACGTAGTTTCTTATATCTCTGTAATATCAGATGGAAATCTTAGTACTGTTCCGGAACCGCAATATCGAAATTGTTCATAAATCGCAGAAGAAATATGAAGTATGTCTGAGATTCGTAATAGGTACACTAGATAACTGAAATGAAGGAAAAGCTTGTAAACAGGAACCTAGGGCGAACACGGCAGGCAGGTAAGAGCCAAGACAGAAAGATCGCAGGGGACGAAGAAGCGTCCATTAGCATGACTGTATAACGTTTCAACAAACGTTGGCGGTTATCGACAGTGATGTAGATGATGCATAAAATGTATCGTAATTAAACACACAACCTGAAAGACTTGTATGTAAACGACAATACTAGCAAAAACGTCACAAGTAAACAATTATATACTGCGAATCTGTGGTTACCAGAAGCCACTGATGTTATTGTTTGTAATCGTATTCCCAGTTAGAAAAATGTTAATGATCTGGAGAAATCTTCGTATACTTTGGTGAAAGTGCAGTTGCTATTAATGAAGTGCCATGCTTCAGTGTGTTGAAGTTGCTTGTTACGAATTGCTGTGTATTGGTACTAGTTACAAAAAGTGTTACAAGTATATATTTTTAAATATTTTTTCTCCTCACAGTCAATCCTGACATCCAGTGACTTTCATACATTTCTCAGTACAACACTGAAAGACCACGAGTCACCTTTAGCACAAGTATCAAGGCAGATCCGAGATATGCACTGCCCAACGCAATTAAAGTGTTTTTTCTTCGAAACCTCGTTACTGTCTCACATTGCGACTCAGAAGTTTGAAATTTGTCTCATAGATGCCTAAGACCTTCCCTCATAATGGAGCAAAACCGTGGCACCCTGTGACGCCACCCTCGGACTCGGCGACGCTTCAAACAACTATGTGTCGAAGCATGAGGAAAATGGTTACAACTTTACGTTCATATGAGGTGTGTTGTGGGTTAATTGTGTCACATTGGCACCAAATTTCACCACAGTTCTGCCCAACGTCTGCGTGGATGGATGTTTCACGTGATCTATATCGACGTCTACAAACGTTCTCCGCAAACCTCTGTATGGTGCGTGACGGAGAGTCGTCACAACCCCTCTTGCCTAAATATGACTTCTCTTGACGCTTATGGGACGGAGGTCAAAACTGCGACATCCAGCGTCTGAATCATGCTGTTCTCTTATGTGTGGTGAAGGAAAATTTTCAGACACACGACCCCTCAGAATCGACACGAAAATGCCCTAGTCGGTGGCATTTAGTGAATAAATGAAACCACCTCTTCCCTTGCACCGTTGAGTCCCACATACTTCGCGACGGAAAACGACAGTGTGCACTGTGATGAACTTCGAGATCTTCTAGACAGTCTTTCACACTGTCGACATCGTTGGGCGATGTAACCATTCTTTAAGACCATCATGGTGTTACAACACCACCGAAGATGATCTGACTCATCTGGAGCGTAGCGCGACCGCAATTTTCGCTCTGGTAAAAAGAAGGAAAGTATATATACGCTTTTCAGGCCATCTTTTTCTACGGCCTCCTGCATAGACACAGCCATTCTCTGATATCTTGGCGTTGCCGTGACAGGCATCTCTTTCGACACTAGATTTCGCATGTGACCAGCAGGTGCCGGCTCAGCAACGTAGTGGCCCTCAGCTTGGGTGAGTCAAAATGGTTGGCTGTCACACCAACACCTAGTAATCAGCGAATCGTTGTCTCTGTACAAGGACATGTTTAAAGTGCCCAACAAAAACACGGGTAGCACCGAGGGTCTTGCCGGCCTGGGGAGGTCCCCTTTCCCATTTCAATAGTGCCTCCGTCCCTCAGGATCTTGTCACAGGGGGGAGTGAAACAAAAGTACTGAAGAGCATGAACGCCCATTTCCTGCTTCAGATGTCTTTCAAATTTCGTCGAATGATTTTGAACGGCCTCTAGTTATTCCACCCTGCACACCACAGCAAAAATTGTGGTAGTGCTACACTCCATAGGTGTTAGACCACGTTTAGGGGAATTGCAGCTCCTCCATGACTCTAAAGAACGGTCAGATCATCCACGGGGTGTCAGCAGTGTCAACGTTTGTCAAGATCGTCATTCTGTTGCGCTCTGCACTTCAAGCTTTCGTTTTCGACCGCGAAATGTGTGGGAGTCAACGCAACAGGTGAAGGGGTGGTTTCATTGACGCCGCTTCTGCCACGGCCCGATGTTTTTGTTTGCTGATTCTGAGAGGCGGTGTTCGTCAAATGTTCCTTGGCCACCCACAAGAAATAAAATCTCCAAGGAACTATTATAAATCGCAGTGACTCCAGTGTATGTTTGTCTTAAATCAAAGCCTCGTTTGTGTTGGTCTCATTGTGTATTTCTTGGAGTTACCTTCTATACTATACCGTAGCAGTTCTTTTTTTCTATTGTGCAAGTTTAATCGAGGTATGTTACTTAGCAGTGAAGCAAGATGCGAAACCTAGTTTCTTTCGTACGTTTTGTACATCTGTCTATGAAAATATCAACAGATCAAGCTTTTAACTTCTAACTAACGCAGGTCACCATCTGTGTTTTAATTTTGTGAAAAGATTGAACTTATAAAAACATTTTAAATTTTTTCCTTTGTTTTAAATTTTTCAAATCGTTTGTCGGTGACTTGTAGCTGTTGAAAGCGCATTCTCAGCCGGTGTGGAGACAGGGTAATGAAACAGCAATAAAGGGGGGGAAGGACGCCCTGTAGCGCCACAGACTAAATGCTCACTGAGTGAAGGCTGCGTATATCCTCCCTGCGGTACACTTCTGGAACCCAGGTGCTCTCCATTCGATATGAACTTCGGATTGCTCTACTGACCAATAATTTGTGTATTTCTAACGGCGTTTGCTATGACATACCAGCTTTCCGGTAATATTCTTCTGATGTCTCCTTGGATAGCTCGTTCCAACTCAACACGTTCATGACTTGCGAACTTATTACTTGTTTTGTGATTATTTTAATCCACAAATGATGAATTTTGCGAACGTTTGTATTCAGGAACCATTTTTAGCGTGCATTAGTACACAATGTTGTAGTACCATCATCTCTGCTGCGCAAAAGCGTTTTAGCCAAGGTGTGTTAGGTTTTCAGTTTCTGTCCGTGAGTCTTAGTAGCCTTTAAGCTTCGTATGTGAGATATTTATCTCTCTTTTTCCATATTTTTCCTTCAACTAGAGTAACGTATCTCGGGTAGCTGACTGGTCGAAGAACTCGTCCCTTCCGGTAATTAGACATCAGTCAGTAACTCGCCTGTCAGTCGATCAGTTTCTGACTTGTCAAAAAACTTCATGGTGCTTTATGTGAGTATAAATAATTTGTAGGCTCCGGCTCATTTTATTTTATGAAAAAAATGACATAAATTAAAAAAAAATTCTTCAGAATTTCGTAGATTATATCATTTCTCCTATAGAAAAAAAAATAGATCTGAACCAACAAATTATTTCTGCAATCGTATTTTCTTGCCACTCATTCACCTTACTATTTGACTTTCTTGCCACTAACTTAACTTTATCTAAGAATAATAAAAAATAAATAAGCAGCGAAATGGCCAAATTTAGATATATTTATTTCTGAATAATTCCAGTTTGTCAAGAATCTGACCCCTGCATAAAGATAGCCTCTGTAACCTTATTTTATTTTTTAATTTATTTTATTTTGATACATTTCATCAGTAATTGGGCACTTTGGACACACTTTGAGGAGAGACAAATGATGGCAATCAATAAGATTAATAATAATAATAATAGTAATAATAAACAATAAACAGTAAAAATAAAAGGAATTAGTTAAACCTAAAATCAGAAATCATGAAGTGAAGTACTAGTATTTTGCATTATCTTCCAGCCATTGTATCTCAAATTAACCACTCCATACTCAAGAAACCAAAATTCTCAATTAAATATTAATATCAAATATCTGTCTCGTTAAAAACTCTTAAACTTGTTATTAAGCTCTAAAAATTTTTTTCTGCACATATAGTATTAAAATATTCACACCCAGTAGTGTTATACAGAACATTTACTCCTATCTCTCTAATTTGTTTTAAACAAGTAAGAATTACTTGCATCAAGAAGCTTAATGAGTAGGGGCTGTATTTATAAACAGAAAAAAATTTATTAATCAAATTTAAATTTAGTTCAAGTGTTTCAAATGGCTCTGAGTACTATGGGGCTTAACTGCTGAGGTCATCAGTCCCCTAGAACTTAGAACTACTTAAACCTAACTAACCTAAGGACATCACACGCATGCATGCCTGAGGCAGGATTTGAAACTGTGACCGTAGCAGTCGCGCAATTCCAGACTGAAGTGCCTAGAACCTCTCAGCCACACTGGCCAGCTTAAATTTAGTATTTTACTTTTTATTACTAATTTTTTGGATGTAAATGACCAACTCAGAAAACAAATAAAAAATCTTTAAACTTTAATACTTTTGATGAGATAGCAGAAATGGTACATAATAAATTTGAATCACATTATTCACTTCAAAAGAAGAAAACATTTCGACAGTGAAGAAGATGATAGTGTCAACAGGTAATGTCCATATGGCAATGTATCTATTTTATTTTCCAAAATATATCATAATGACTCAATACGTCTTTATTTATGTTACCTGAACAGATTACATGTATAATACCCTGTATTAAATTTGCAGTTCTGTATTGTTCAATATTATTGAACTAACAATTTTATAATATTCTAAATTATTTTATTTCTAACAACATATTTTTACATTTTTTACTTTTTCTGTTCATTGTTGATGACTTCACGAGCATTTTTCCATTATTTTTCCATTACAGTCATATTTTAATTTTTCCTGAGAGCTTCACTTGTGGAATATTGCATATATTATCTGTGGGATAGTCATTAGCATCAAATTCATCAAACACTGATGTTCTCATAGAAGTCTTCAGTTTGTATGTTGTAGAAATAACTGATCCATAATCTCCATAGCAAAGCTCAATATTTTCACTGTATTTTGGTTTCATAAAACTGTAGTGAAAATCATACATCTGTTCTTTAGATTAATCAGATAAATCTGATATACTCATGCCATTATCAACTGGCTTACAAAACACAATTTTAGTATTAGTCATGTTAATGACAGCAAGAGTTTCATTAAATATTGTTCTCCCTTCAAAGTCAGGCTTTGCCACAAGTCTTTCACGTTTGTCTCCATCTGAAACTAATTTTAAATCCACTCTCTTTCTGATATTTTCCATTATTTTTCCAAATAACGAATTATTAATCGATTTTTTAAATCTTTTTCAAAATCATTCTTTGCTTTCACCTCAATTATATATTCAGAAGTATATTTTTAAACCAGTCAGATTGTTTAAAGTTTAAAGCTCTGTATATTTTTTTGTAATCTTCATTTGTAGAGCCAGATACTGTTTATGATTTCTATTTTGAACTACATAATTATTTTTATCATCCACAGTACTCAACAACTTATTTTACTGGCTCAAGGAAGTTTTATTTTGTGGAGCTAATGATATATCTTTATGTAAATCATGTAATTCTCTAGTATGTTCTAAATATGCTTCATATATGTACTCACTTTCAGGATTGTCTGAGATCTATCTTATTTTTATAGAATCAAAGACTGTGGATTGCACTAGTCATATCCAGCACAAGGAAGTTATTGACTCATAGCATAATCATATAGATTGTTTGCATCTAAATATGTTGAATAACTTGGTATGTTTTTTACATCATAATCATTCATATGTTTATTATTTGTCTTCAAGTATCTTTCATAACATTGGGATATACGACTTTTATTACTTTTTCTACCATTAAATTCATATCATAATCATTTAATAATTAAAGTGGTTGTCTAGTCATTTTTAGCATTCCATCTCAAGGTAAACCAAGTGCAGTAAAGTACCAAGAAGATAAAGAGCATGAAATTCACCAAGATTTTTGATACTAAATTATTCCAAAACTAATTTTACTTGGGCCTTACCTTCATCACTTATATCACAGTCATTCAGCTTATTGTAAAATTTTTGTCTCCATGGAAACTCTGCTTCTTAACATTATTCCAACTATTCATATAATCATAGGGATAGAGAAATAATGTAGTGCTGCCAACAGTGATGTCAGAAAACCGACTTTGTGCTTTGTTAGCCCAAACCCTACTTTCGTTTTTGTTAGGTACTCAATAATCTCTTCACAACTGCTATGCTTAGTGTCATGAATAAATTAATGTCAGTCAGTTTTTTTAAATATTTCTCTCTCTCTTTTGAGCACCAGTTAAAAATTATCAGAATTATAAATTTGAACATTATTCAGTTTAATATTAAATGTTCTTGCCTTAGTTTTGCAAACTGCAATCAATTCATGAAATTATTCATTGATACAGTATAAAAATTCTATGATGGTTAATATTTTTAGATAGCACTGATATGGTGCTACCAAAATTCACATCTTATTGTAGGTGTAAGAGTGTACTGAATAAAACTGACTTATCACATTTAACTCCTTCATTTTGCTGTTCAATTCTGAGGCTTTCCTTGACATAACTATAACAGATTTTTCAGTTTCAGTTGTCAAATTTTCAAGACCAAATTTTTTATGTGAGGAGAAATAGGTTCTGGATTCCCTTTCCTACCATCATCTCAAAGACCGATCATTCTTAAATTTAATGTTATTGTTATACTCCCAACATGTTATTTGTTGTTAAAATCGTACACATTGTGTCATATGTTACATTCACTTAAATACAACACTTTTTGTAATAAAATAATTTTACAGTTCCCAACCATTTTTGTCAAAGCAAGTCTTTCATCTAATTATCTAAGTAATCTTTCTTTGGTGGCTTCTGAAGTTCTTTATATGCCACATCTCTATTCTCTAAGTCCAGATTACGTCTGTATGCAATGTCATGTCATGTATATGTGCTACGTAGTGGACTTTTAACTTTCTGGTACATCCCAAATTTCCTCAGGATAGAATATCTGTTTTCCAATTTCTCTATATTCTTCAGTAGCTTTCAGAACATCGTCATCTAATACTTCAGTGTTAAGTCGATGTTATGCTTTCCATTTCCATTAATCTTCCAATTTACTAAGCCTTTTCCATTTTTGTTACTGTTCCAAAATGTGTGACGAAAATTGTTGAGAAATTTGATTACATATACAATTTCCTTTGGGTTGTTGATAATGAAATCTCTAAACTTACTCATTAACAACTGTTTTATTACTACATTTAATTATGATAAATATTATTTGTCGCCGTTTCTTCTCCATGAATTCATGGTCATCTATCGATTAACTCACAAACATTTTTCATACGAACGTATTCAGCTCGTTTTTCAGTATACTTCTTTTACTAAGCCTTGTTCTATTTTTCATTCTGACTTGATTCTAAATCAGTTTTTAATTTTGGGAAATAGTCATCAACAAATTTTTTTTATCGAAGTCTTACATTTTTATCTCTGCTTTATTTTATTGTATTTGGAATATTATCAGATAATGCCACTGAATAGTACAATAAACCCACAAAACTCCATAAATCTACAGCATCAAATTTAGTGATCAGATAAACCATAGTCATCTGCTTTTAGTTAAAAGATTCATCAGTCGATATGTACATTCAAATTCTTTTTCACCAACAGTTAATTTATCTCCATTGAATTGAACAGGCCATGAAATAACGAATTAAGATAACTAACAGGTCTCAGTCAACTGCATTAACTACAGACTGATTTTATTTTTCATATTTTTTATATTCTAGTAATGGATTTTGTTTCCAAAGCTTAAATCCTTTTGTCAATTCCTCAAGTTTTTTACTATTTAGTTTAGCTTTTCGAACAACTTCTGAATGGTATTTTGCAATCATTTACTATAGAAAAAACATTATCAATTTATTTATTACATTTAACCAGTAGATGTTGTAAAAAGTCTTAAATTCAGTATCTGTATTTACCTTCATTAAGTTCTTTAGCCACATCTACTGTAAAAAATCCGTACTTCTCCTCATTTCAGCCTTTACTGCAATATTCTTTAAATTCATCAAACTTTAAATCAGCACAAACAAACTCATGGTAAATGTAAGTTAAATTGTCTATCATCTTGTTCAAATATAATTAATAAATTGGGATTATATCTCACTAATTGTTTTGGTAGTTTTAAATATCTTTGGGCTAAATAATCACAGTCTATTCCTTTCTGTCTGCCTACAGTAAAATATTATCTAACCACATCCTGGTTTGTTAGACTGCAATCATCAAGTACATCAAGAAAATTATCTTGACATTTATCTAGCGGTATAATTTCATCATTATTTTCCAAGACAATAATAAGTAACCTCTCATTATTTTTATTTTCCACTTATTTGCACGTTTTTATAATTTTTTGATGTTTTGGCAGCATTACACTTTTAATGTAAACGTACAGATCATCGATTTTATACCAGTTTAACCATCCAAGAACTATAATATTATTTACAGTAATTAATGTTTTTTTCCACATATGCTTGGCCCTATTATTGCACAATTAAGAGACTTAGGTAAGAAATTGCCATACTTATTTTTCATGTTTTCTCTAGAATTCTTATTTTTGGTTCCCAATCAATTTTCTTATAATTAATAATATTTTAGTAGTAGAAAATGAGTTGCCTGTTTCATCTGAATGATAAGCTATCTATTCTTATAAAAGATTGACAATACCTATATAGTCAAATATAGTAATGCTGCACTAGTTGGCTTTTGTACGAGGTGCATTCAAGTTCTAAGGCCTCCGATTTTTTTTCTCCGGACTGGAAAGAGATAGAAACATGCCCATTGTTTTAAAATGAGGCCGCGTGTATTGTCAATATGTCCCAGAGATGGCAGCACCGTACGGCAGATGGAATTTTACCGCCAGCGGCGGGAATGAGAACTGTTTTAAATACTCAAAATGGCGATGTTTGCCTTACTTGAACAGCGTGCAATCATTCGTTTTCTGAATTTGCGTGGTGTGAAACCAAGTGAAATTCATCGACAGTTGAAGGAGACGTGGTGATGGAGTTATGGATGTGTCGAAAGTGCGTTCGTGGGTGCGACAATTTAATGAAGGCAGAACATCGTGTGACAACAAACTGAAACAACCTCGGGCTCGCACAAGCCGGTCTGACTTCATGATCGAGAAAGTGGAGAGAATTGTTTTGGGGGATCGCCGAATGACTGTTGAATAGATCGCCTCCAGAGTTGGCATTTCTGTGAGTTCTGTGCACACAATCCAGCATGACGACCTGAAAATGCGAAAAGTGTCATCCAGGTGGGTGCCACGAATGCTGACGGACGACCACATGGCTGCCCGTGTGGCATGTTGCCAAGCAATGTTGACGCACAACGACAGTATGAATGGGACTTTCTTTTCGTCGGTTGTGACAATGGATGAGACATGGATGCCATTTTTCAATTCAGAAACAAACCGCCAGTCAGCTCAATGGGAGCACACAGATTCACCGCCACCAAAAAAATTTCGGGTAACCGCCAGTGCTGAAAAAATGATGGTGTCCGTGTTCTGGGACAGCGAGGGCGTAATCCTTACCCATTGCGTTCCAAAGGGCACTACGGTAACAAGTGCATCCTACGAAAATGTTTTGGAGAACAAATTCCTTCCTGCACTGCAACAAAAACGTCCGGGAAGGGCTGCGCGTGTGCTGTTTCACCAATACAACGCACCCGCACATCGAGCTAACGTTACACAACAGTTTCATCGTGATAACAACTTTGAAGTCATTCCTCATGCTCCCTACTAACCTGACCTGGCTCCTAGTGACGTTTGGCTTTTTCCAACAATGAAAGACACACTCCGTGGCCGCACATTCACCAGCCGTGCTGCTATAGCCTCAGCGATTTTCCAGTGGTCAAAACAGACTCCTAAAGAAGTCTTCGCCGCTGCCATGGAATCATGGCGTCAGCGTTGTGAAAAATGTGTATGTCTGCAGGGCGATTACGTCGAGAAGTAACGCCAGTTTCATCGATTGTGGGTGAGTAGTTAATTAGAAAATAAATCGGAGGCCTTAGAACTTGAATACACCTCGTACATTATTTTCAACTCGAAATATTATTTCAAAAAATATAAACTATATTAAGATGGGGAGAGAATAGAAATTCCTGTTGGTGAATATTCTTTGAAAAGCGTAGAAAACTTTACTCAATAAAAGAAGTCAAATATTTACAATAAGGAGATGAAATGTGAAGTAGATTCATTATTGAAAGTGATGCAAAATTGTATATGGATATAAATGATAGTAATGGAAGAGGGCTGAAATTTAGTGACCAAACTACCCTTGCTAATGAAAAGTCTGCTGCTAGTGATGTTCCTGCAATTATTTCTTTTGAATAAATTAACATAAATTTTAATGTAGCTGATGGAATGTCTGTGAAGCATAGTGATCATTTTCATCAAGAAACTAATATTGTTGCTTCCCTCAAGCCTAATGCTAAATTTGGTGTGTAATAATTCATACCCCTCTCTAGCCTGTATTTATTGCAGCAAATCAGCATCAATATCCACAATGTAACAGAGTACAATATTACACAGTGCTTACAGTGGGATACTGATTGAGTAGATGTAAGAACGCACTCGTTTGTTAAGAGGTATCTAATTCAAATACTAGATTTTTTTTAATGCTATAGCTTTTCTGCAGTTGATTTGAATCATGTTGGGAGCTGGATCAATGGATACCCACCTCGCTGTTTATATGAAGATATTTATTCTAGGACTGGAAAATATACCCTAATAAAATGAAATGATAGTTTAACAATAAATTAAGTAATAAATAATGCACTATTAATGTGGATGACAGTGATGGCGTTTGAAATTAATGCAATGAAGAGAACGAGTCACAAAGACACAGCAGTGAAATGCTGTAACTGAATTATGGACAGATCTTACTCAGACTCCAGCTCGATCAGCCAATTTCTATTGTCATGTCGTAAACGCACTCAAGCTCAAATCCTAAAGCAGGGTCGTCAATGAAATATAACCTTTAGTACTGAAAGCATGTTTATTATGAACACCAACGTACTGCCAAGCAGAACCGATTCCCTGGATGGGGAGTGCGGCTATTTATACTAACATTGAATAGTCCTGAATGCTGATAGTTCTACAAGAATCTAACATTACAGAATATAAAACATTACAAACGTAGGATATTTCAAGAATCTTCCAGACATGGCAAATACTAAACAACATATAACTGCAGGTGACCAGGCATGAACGGGCTAATTACAGCGCGCCAGTTGGTGATGCTGACCTCTACGCTACACTGCATGCAGACATATACACAATTGTTCCTACTGTTAACTTGAGGTTAAACTATAATGAACGCGCTATTAATGTAATAAAAATCTCTATAAACTATGATAAGTTAAAATAAGAAGCGATTCATAGTTTTCAGGATTATGTGACTGAAGTAATCTTTGTAAATCATTGAAGAATTTTACGAAGTGAGTCTAAGGTTACTCCTCCATCCGTAATGAAGCAGTTGTAATTTTGTGCATTCTTAATGTCCTCAAACAGATGACACCGGAAAAATTTCATTATTTGTCAAATCTAAACGTGCTATTGCAGTTATATATTCCTCCTCGTTATAGGCGCCGGTGATCCACATTGAATTTTAGTGGTTGGAGATAACTAAGAGATTGCGTAACGCTTAATTTAGCTCCAGGAATTAGCGAGGACGAGCGTCAGAATTGTCCCTAGGTGGAGCGCGGCGAGATTTGCATAGAGTGATTGAGGTCGCCCAAGGAGTACGTAAATCAGGAATGCGGGAGGTGGGCCATCAGCGAGCCAGATACTACGAAAATCTGACATGTAAACTCCGCGTCAGGTGGATTATTAATATTTGACGGGGCATCTTCTAAGTCGATTAAACAGATGAAACTCCAAGAAGGGAGTAGGCTTAAGTCAGTGTTTACCATTATGCAGAAGTGAATTAAGTTCAACTTCACTGTAACTAAAGAGATATAGCGTCCGTATTAAAAACGGCGAGTGATTTCCTCCAAACAAATCATTAATTTTTAAACATAAAAATCGGAATGCAATACATAACTTGAGGATTCTCTTACGGAAGTGCTTTTTATCTTTATAATTTCCACTGTATCGAATGATGGAGCACGCTGAATGGAAGGAGGAAACGAAATGAAACTTCACGGTCTGAAAGGATATGTGACGTCATTTTAGTGATGACAATATCGAACTAAATTTGTAAAAACTTTGAGTATCAGTACAATTACCAGTATGACACTGCACCAACTCTGTCCTTCACGTCATTAAGTCGTTTTATTCTCTCCTGAAGCAAGCTGGCCGACAACTGTTGTGACTGGTTCTTCAGAATCTCAGTACTGACGAAGTTGATGTCCGAAGAGGTCCCTCCCATTTTCTATTGGGTGAGATCTGGGGATCTATCTTGTCATGGGAGTACCTCAACATCACGCAGACAGTTTACTGACACACATTCACAGTGGGGTGAATAATACTGCAGTAAAGTATATTATCACTTACCCAAAGACATAAATTGCCTTACAGATTACAAAGCTAAACTGGAAAACTAGCTGGAAAGGTACCCCTTGAGACACTCATTTCTTTGCAGTTGTCTTATTTTGAAACAGGTGAAAAATCTTCACGCCAATTATCACACTAAATATGTTTCTAGAATTTTTTTACACAGACTATTGCTTACTTTAACTTGAAAATCATTTACTTAGTTCATTAATTTGTGGGAAGGTCTTCATTACAGTTTAGGATTATCGCTGTTTAGTTTAGGACCTACGTTATTGCCAATGGAGAAGTTTTATAGAAATAGAACAGACTCTTGTACTTCTATAGAATCCAGTAAAACTTCATTTATACCCAGATTTGGTCTCACCACTTTATGAGAAACATCTATGTAAATATCACAGTTTGTTTCCTGGTAACTTCTTTGTAATTCCCTTTCTAATCTCGAAAACTATGATTGTTCTTTATTTGCCAAGCTTTTCATATGAACTTATATTTCTGTGTTTTAATTACTTAAACATTTATAAAAGAAAAAGGAACACATCGTAATTTTCAAGACAGTAAGTTATACTTAAGTGAGCCCCTGCGACCATGCAGATATAGTATAATAAATATCACACTTAAATCCATAAAACTGCATCATGGCAACAGACAACGGACTTGGCACGTAGTTTCTTATATCTCTGTAATATCAGATAGAAATCTTCGTACTGTTCCGGAACCGCAATATCGAAATTGTTCATAAATCGCAGAAGAAATATGAAGTATGTCTGAGATTCGTAATAGGTACATTAGATAACTGAAATGAAGGAAAAGCTTGTAAACAGGAACCTAGGGTGAACACGGCAGGCAGGTAAGAGCCAAGACAGAAAGATCGCAGGGGACGAAGAAGCGTCCATTAGCATGACTGTATAACGTTAGATTAGATTAGATTAGATTAATACTAGTTCCATGGATCATGAATACGATATTTCGTAATGATGTGGAACGAGTCGAATTTTCCAATACATGACATAATTAGGTTAATTTAACAAACTTAAGTTAATATAACAACTTTATTTTTTGTGTTTTTTTGTTTTCTTTATTTTATTTTTTTTAATATTTTTTTTTCTTTTTTTCTTAATTTATATCTAAAAATTCCTCTATGGAGTAGAAGGAGTTGTCATTCAGAAATTCTTTTAATTTCTTCTTAAATACCTGTTGGTTATCTGTCAGACTTTTGATACTATTTGGTAAGTGACCAAAGACTTTAGTGCCAGTATAATTCACCCCTTTTCTGTGCCAAAGTTAGGTTTAATCTTGAATAGTGAAGATCGTCCTTTCTCCTAGTATTGTAGTTATGCACACTGCTATTACTTTTGAATTGGGTTTGGTTGTTAATAACAAATTTCATAAGAGAGTATATATACTGAGAAGCTACTGTGAATATCCCTAGATCCTTAAATAAATGTCTGCAGGATGATCTTGGGTGGACTCCAGCTATTATTCTGATTAGACGCTTTTGTGCAATAAATACTTTATTCCTCAGTGATGAATTACCCCAAAATATGATGCCATATGAAAGCAATGAGTGAAAATAGGCGTAGTAAGCTAATTTACTAAGATGTTTATCACCAAAATTTGCAATGACCCTTATTGCATAAGTAGCTGAACTCAAACGTTTCAGCAGATCATCAATGTGTTTCTTCCAGTTTAATCTCTCATCAATGGACATACCTAAAAATTTGGAATATTCTACCTTAGCTATATGCTTCTGATTAAGGTCTATATTTATTAATGGCATCATACCATTCACTGTATGGAACTGTATGTACTGTGTCTTATCAAAATTGAGTGAGAGTCCGTTTACAAGGAACCACTTAGTAATTTTCTGAAAGACAGTATTGACAATTTCATCAGTTAATTCTTGTTTCTCAGGTGTGTTAAATCGTTGACTGAACGTACTACTTTGGAGGACTGTTTAGTATTGCTGAATGGAGCTATGTCATATATTGTAACTAGCTGTGCACCATGATCAGAAAGACCATTCTCAACAGGCTGAGCATTTATCTGGTTAAACTTATCTTGGTCTATAAAGAAGTTATCTATCAGTGAGCTGCTATCCTTTACCACCCGAGTAGGAAAATCAATAACGGGTGTCAAATTGCAAGAACCGAGTAATACTTCAAGGTCATTCTTCCTATTACCCTCTTTCAGAGAATCTACATTGAAGTCCCCACAAATAATAATTTGCTTCCCTCTGTCTGACAGATAGCACAACAAGGAGTCCAAATTTTTCAGAAATAGATGAAAATTTCCTGATGGGGACCTATATACAGTTACAATTATAAATGTGCCTTTATTTAATTTAAGCTCACAGGCACATGATTCTATATGTTTCTCTACACAAAACTTTTTTGTTTCTGTACTTTTTGCACAATGATAATTTTTGACATATATGGCAACTCCTCCTTTCTCCATATTTTCTCTCATTACATGTGCAGAGAGCTTATAACCACTTACATTTCCCTTATCCATATCAGTAACAATGTGATGCTCAGACAGGCATAGTATATCTATTTCATTCTCAGTTTCTAAATCTTCTAAACAAACCAGAAGCTCATCTACTTTATTCTTTAAACTCCCAATATTTTGATGAAATATACTTACATTATTTTTAATTATACTTTTATGAGAACCTTTCCTTATTCTAACATTTGCAGTACTCTCCTGTCTGAGTTTCTCATTGTGCTTAGGCCTAGTTCCTATACCAGTGGTCACATGGTGTTCAGAGAGGCAGATTATGTCAATTGGGTTGGGTGACTTTAATTCATCAATGCAATTACCTAGGATTGAGATACAACATGGTGGAGATAAAATTTCTGATGATTGGTGAAAATTTATAATTGATAGCTGTGATTGGTGATCCAATGTGCTAGAATTGTGCTGTTTAATTTCTTTCCTAAACTGAAGATTTGTTTCAATCCTGACCTCTCGTAGAACTTGACATCTTTCTGTCTTACCTATCCTAAAAAAGGTGCTGCTCCAACACCTGTAACCACTGGTATTTTACCATTCATAGCAGTGCCTCCCCCCTTAAATTTCCTGCTATTACCCCAGCCAGTTTCCCCTTCCCTTTCCTGTTGAGATGTAGGCCGTGTCTGGTATAGTCACACCTACTGAGATAATCAACAGGAACCACACCAATATGAGCCCCCGCACCCGACCCAAGCAGCCGTTCTAACTCCAAATTAACTCTCCCAACAGAAGAGTTCAAATGAGGCCGGTCATGGCGTCTCAGGACAGATACAAATTCAACATTGGTGTGTCTCGATGCCGACGCAATCTTTACGTTTCAACAAACGTTGGCGGTTATCGACAGTGATGTAGCTGATGCATAAAATGTATCGTAATTAAACACACAACCTGAAAGACTTGTATGTAAACGACAATACTAGCAAAAACGTCACAAGTAAACAATTATATACTTCGAATCTGTGGTTACCAGAAGCCACTAATGTTATTGTTTGTAATCGTATTCCCAGTTAGAAAAATGTTAATGATCTGGAGAAATCTTCGTATACTTTGGTGAAAGTGCAGTTGCTATTAATGAAGTGCCATGCTTCAGTGTGTTGAAGTTGCTTGTTACGAATTGCTGTGTATTGGTACTAGTTACAAAAAGTGTTACAAGTATATATTTTTAAATATTTTTTCTCCTCACAGTCAATCCTGACATCCAGTGACTTTCATACATTTCTCAGTACAACACTGAAAGACCACGAGTCACCTTTAGCACAAGTATCAAGGCAGATCCGAGATATGCACTGCCCAACGCATTAAAGTGTTTTTTCTTCGAAACCTCGTTACTGTCTCACATTGCGACTCAGAAGTTTGAAATTTGTCTCATAGATGCCTAAGACCTTCCCTTATAATGGAGCAAAAACGTGTCACCCTGTGACGCCACCCTCGGACTCGGCGACGCTTCAAACAACTATGTGTCGAACCATGAGGAAAATGGTTACAACTTTACGTTCATATGAGGTGTGTTGTGGGTTAATTGTGTCACATTGGCACCAAATTTCACCACAGTTCTGCCCAACGTCTGCGTGGATGGATGTTTCACGTGATCTATATCGACGTCTACAAACGTTCTCCGCAAACCTCTGTATGGTGCGTGACGGAGAGTCGTCACAACCCCTCTTGCCTAAATATGACTTCTCTTGACGCTTATGGGACGGAGGTCAAAACTGCGACATCCAGCGTCTGAATCATGCTGTTCTCTTATGTGTGGTGAAGGAAAATTTTCAGACACACGACCCCTCAGAATCGACAAGAAAATGCCCTAGTCGGTGGCATTTAGTGAATAAATGAAACCACCTCTTCCCTTGCACCGTTGAGTCCCACATACTTCGCGACGGAAAACGACAGTGTGCACTGTGATGAACTTCGAGATCTTCTAGACAGTCTTTGACACTGTCGACATCGTTGGGCGATGTAACCATTCTTTAAGACCATCATGGTGTTACAACACCACCGAAGATGATCTGACTCATCTGGAGCGTAGCGCGACCGCAATATTCGCTCTGGTAAAAAGAAGGAAAGTATATATACGCTTTTCAGGCCATCTTTTTCTACGGCCTCCTGCATAGACACTGCCATTCTCTGATATCTTGGCGTTGCCGTGACAGGCATCTCTTTCGACACTAGATTTCGCATGTGACCAGCAGGTGCCGGCTCAGCAACGTAGTGGCCCTCAGCTTGGGTGAGTCAAAATGGTTGGCTGTCACACCAACACCTAGTAATCAGCGAATCGTTGTCTCAGTACAAGGACATGTTTAAAGTGCCCAACAAAAATACGGGTAGCACCGAGGGTCTTGCCGGCCTGGGGAGGTCCCCTTTCCCATTTCAATAGTGCCTCCCTCCCTCAGGATCTTGTCACAGGGGGGAGTGAAACAAAAGTACTGAAGAGCATGAACGCCCATTTCCTGCTTCAGATGTCTTTCAAATTTCGTCGAATGATTTTGAACGGCCTCTAGTTATTCCACCCTGCACACCACAGCAAAAATTGTGGTAGTGCTACACTCCATAGGTGTTAGACCACGTTTAGGGGAATTGCAGCTCCTCCATGACTCTAAAGAACGGTCAGATCATCCACGGGGTGTCAGCAGTGTCAACGTTTGTCAAGATCGTAATTCTGTTGCGCTCTGCACTTCAAGCTTTCGTTTTCGACCGCGAATTGTGTGGCAATCAACGCAACAGGTGAAGGGGTGGTTTCATTGACGCCGCTTCTGCCACGGCCCGATGTTTTTGTTTGCTGATTCTGAGAGGCGGTGTTCGTCAAATGTTCCTTGGCCACCCACAAGAAATAAAATCTCCAAGGAACTATTATAAACCGCAGTGACTTCAGTGTATGTTTGTCTTAAATCAAAACCTCGTTTGTGTTGGTCTCATTGTGTATTTCTTGGAGTTACCTTCTATACTATACCGTAGCAGTTCTTTCTTTCTATTGTGCAAGTTTAATCGAGGTATGTTACTTAGCAGTGAAGCAAGATGCGAAACCTAGTTTCTTTCGTACGTTTTGCACATCTGTCTATGAAAATATCAACAGATCAATCTTTTAACTTCTAACTAACGCAGGTCACCATCTGTGTTTTAATTTTGTGAAAAGATTGAACTTATAAAAACATTTTAAATTTTTTCCTTTGTTTTAAATTTATCAAATCGTTTGTCGGTGACTTGTAGCTGTTGAAAGCGCATTCTCAGCCGGTGTGGAGACAGGGTAATGAAACAGCAATAAAGGGGGGAAGGACGCCCTGTAGCGCCACAGACTAAATGCTCACTGAGTGAAGGCTGCGTATATCCTCCCCGCGGTACACTTCTGGAACCCAGGTGCTCTCCATTCGATATGATCTTCGGTTTGCTCTACTGACCAATAATTTGTGTATTTCTAACGGCGTTTGCTATGACATACCAGCTTTCCGGTAATATTCTTCTGATGTCTCCTTGGATAGCTCGATCCAACTCAACACGTT
This sequence comes from Schistocerca americana, assembly GCF_021461395.2. Classification (NCBI taxonomy): domain Eukaryota; kingdom Metazoa; phylum Arthropoda; class Insecta; order Orthoptera; family Acrididae; genus Schistocerca; species Schistocerca americana. The sequence goes on from NW_025726060.1 coordinate 389,231, forward strand.
CATGGCTTGCGAACTTATTACTTGTTTTGTGATTATTTTAATCGACAAATGATGAATTTTGCGAACGTTTGTATCAGGAACCATTTTTAGCGTGCAAAAAATTTATAAACATTAGTACACAATGTTGTAGTACCATCATCTCTGCAGCGCAAAAGTATTTTAGCCAAGGTGTGTTAGGTTTTCAGTTTCTGTTCGTGAGTCTTAGTAGCCTTTAAGCTTCGTATGTGAGATATTTATCTCTCTTTTTCCATATTTTTCCGTCAACTAGAGTAACGTATCTCGGGTAGCTGACTGGTCGAAGAACTCGTCCCTTCCGGTAATTAGACATCAGTCAGTAACTCGCCTGTCAGTCGATCAGTTTCTGACTTGTCAAAAAACTTCATGGTGCTTTATGTGAGTATAAATAATTTGTAGGCTCCAGCTCATTTTATTTTATGAAAAAAATGACATAAATTAAAAAAAAAATTCTTCAGAATTTCGTAGATTATATCATTTCTCCTATAGAAAAAAAAATAGATCTGAACCAACAAATTATTTCTGCAATCGTATTTTCTTGCCACTCATTCACCTTACTATTTGACTTTCTTGCCACTAACTTAACTTTATCTAAGAATAATAAAAAATAAATAAGCAGCGAAATGGCCAAATTTAGATATATTTATTTCTGAATAATTCCAGTTTGTCAAGAATCTGACCCCTGCATAAAGATAGCCTCTGTAACCTTATTTTATTTTTTAATTTATTTTATTTTGATACATTTCATCAGTAATTGGGCACTTTGGACACACTTTGAGGAGAGACAAATGATGGCAATCAATAAGATTAATAATAATAATAATAGTAATAATAAACAATAAACAATAAAAATAAAAGGAATTAGTTAAACCTAAAATCAGAAATCATGAAGTGAAGTACTAGTATTTTGCATTATCTTCCAGCCATTGTATCTCAAATTAACCACTCCATACTCAAGAAACCAAAATTCTCAATTAAATATTAATATCAAATATCTGTCTTGTAAAAAACTCTTAAACTTGTTATTAAGCTCTAAAAATTTTTTTCTGCACATATAGTATTAAAATATTCATACCCAGTAGTGTTATACAGAACATTTACTCCTATCTCTCTAATTTGTTTTAAACAAGTAAGAATTACTTGCATCAAGAAGCTTAATGAGTAGGGGCTGTATTTATAAATAGAAAAAAATTTATTAATCAAATTTAAATTTAGTTCAAGTGTTTCAAATGGCTCTGAGTACTATGGGGCTTAACTGCTGAGGTCATCAGTCCCCTAGAACTTAGAACTACTTAAACCTAACTAACCTAAGGACATCACACGCATGCATGCCTGAGGCAGGATTTGAAACTGTGACCGTAGCAGTCGCGCGATGCCAGACTGAAGTGCCTAGAACCTCTCAGCCACACTGGCCAGCTTAAATTTAGTATTTTACTTTTTATTACTAATTTTTTGGATGTAAATGACCAACTCAGAAAACAAATAAAAAATCTTTAAACTTTTATACTTTTGATGAGATAGCAGAAATGGTACATAATAAATTTGAATCACATTATTCACTTCAAAAGAAGAAAACATTTCGACAGTGAAGAAGATGATAGTGTCAACAGGTAATGTCCATATGGCAATGTATCTATTTTATTTTCCAAAATATATCATAATGACTCAATACGTCTTTATTTATGTTACCTGAACAGATTACATGTATAATACCCTGTATTAAATTTGCAGTTCTGTATTGTTCAATATTATTGAACAAACAATTTGATAATATTCTAAATTATTTTATTTCTAACAACATATTTTTACATTTTTTATTTTTTCCGTTCATTGTTGATGACTTCACAAGCATTTTTCCATTATTTTTCGATTACAGTCATATTTTAATTTTTCCTGAGAGCTTCACTTGTGGAATATTGCATATATTATCTGTGGGATAGTCATTAGCATCAAATTCATCAAACACTGATGTTCTCATAGAAGTCTTCAGTTTGTATGTTGTAGAAATAACTGGTCCATATCTCCATAGCAAAGCTCAATATTTTCACTGTATTTTGGTTTCATAAAACTGTAGTGAAAGTCATACATCAGTTCTTTAGATTAATCAGCTAAATCTGATATACTCATGCCATTATCAACTGGCTTACAAAACACAATTTTAGTATTAGTCATGTGAATGACAGCAAGAGTTTCATTAAATATTGTTCTCCCTTCAAAGTCAGGCTTTGCCACAAGTCTTTCACGTTTGTCTCCATCTGAAACTAATTTTAAATCCACTCTCTTTCTGATATTTTCCATTATTTTTCCAAATAACGAATTATTAATCAATTTTTTAAATCTTTTTCAAAATCATTCTTTGCTTTCACCTCAATTATATATTCAGAAGTATATTTTTAAACCAGTCAGATTGTTTAAATTTTAAAGTTCTACATATTTTTTTGTAATCTTCATTTGTAGAGCCAGATACTGTTTATGATTTCTATTTTGAACTACATAATTATTTTTATCATCGACAGTACTCAACAACTTATTTTACTGGCTCAAGGAAGTTTTATTTTGTGGAGCTAATGATATATCTTTATGTAAATCATGTAATTCTCTAGTATGTTCTAAATATGCTTCATATATGTACTCACTTTCAGGATTGTCTGAGATCTATCTTATTTTTATAGAATCAAAGACTGTGGATCACACCAGTCATATCCAGCACAAGGAAAATAGTGACTCATAGCATAATCGTATAGATTGTTTGCATCTAAATATGTTGAATAACTTGGTATGTTTTTTTACATCATAATCATTCATATGTTTATTATTTGTCTTCTAGTATCTTTCATAATATTGGGATATACGACTTTTATTACTTTTTCTACCATTAAATTCATATCATAATCATTTAATAATTAAAGTGGTTGTCTAGTCATTTTTAGCATTCCATCTCAAGGTAAACCAAGTGCAGTAAAGTACCAAGAAGATAAAGAGCATGAAATTCACCAAGATTTTTGATACTAAATTATTCCAAAACTAATTTTACTTGGGCCTTACCTTCATCACTTATATCACAGTCATTCAGCTTATTGTAAAATTTTTGTCTCCATGGAAACTCTGCTTCTTAACATTTTTCCAACTATTCATATAATCATAGGGATAGAGGAATAATGTAGTGCTGCCAACAATGATGTCAGAAAACCGACTTTGTGCTTTGTTAGCCCAAACCCTACTTTCGTTTTTGTTAGGTACTCAATAATCTCTTCACAACTGCTATGCTTAGTGTCATGAATAAATTAATGTCAGTCAGTTTTTTAAAATATTTCTCTCTCTCTTTTGAGCACCAGTTAAAAATTATCAGAATTATAAATTTGAACATTATTCAGTTTAATATTAAATGTTCTTGCCTTAGTTTTACCAACTGCAATCAATTCATGAAATTATTCATTGATACAGTATAAAAATTCTATGAAGGTTAATATTTTTAGATAGCACTGATATGGTGCTACCAAAATTCACATCTTATTGTAGGTGTAAGAGTGCACTGAATAAAACTGACTTATCACATTTAACTCCTTCATTCTGCTGTTCAATTCTGAGGCTTTCCTTGACATAACTATAACAGATTTTTCAGTTTCAGTTGTCAAATTTCCAAGACTAAAATTTTTATGTAGGGAGAAATAGGTTCTGGATTCCCTTTCCTACCATCATCTCAAAGACCGATCATTCTTAAATTTAATGTTATTGTTATACTCCCAACATGTTATTTGTTGTTAAAATCGTACACATTGTGTCATATGTTACATTCACTTAAATACAACACTTTTTGTAATAAAATAATTTTACAGTTCCCAACCATTTTTGTCAAAGCAAGTCTTTCATCTAATTATCTAAGTAATCTTTCTTTGGTGCCTTCTGAAGTTCTTAATATGCCACGTCTCTATTCTCTAAGTCCAGATTACGTCTGTATGCAATGTCATGTCATGTATATGTTCTACGTAGTGGACTTTTAACTTTCTGGTACATCCCAAATTTCCTCAGGATAGAATATCTGTTTTCCAATTTCTCTATATTCTTCAGTAGCTTTCAGAACATCGTCATCTAATACTTCAGTGTTAAGTCGATGTTATGCTTTCCATATCCATTAATCTTCCAATTTACTAAGCCTTTTCCATTTTTGTCACTGTTCCAAAATGTGTGACAAAAATTGTTGAGAAATTTGATTACATATACAATTTCCTTTGGGTTGTTGATAATGAAATCTCTAAACTTACTCATTAACAACTGTTTTATTACTATATTTAATTATGGTAAATATTATTTGTCGCCATTTCTTCTCCATGAATTCATGGTCATCTATCGATTAACTCACAAACATTTTTCATACGAACGTATTGAGCTCGTTTTTCAGTATACTTCTTTTACTAAGCCTTGTTCTATTTTTCATTCTGACTTGATTCTAAATCAGTTTTTAATTTTGGGAAATAGTCATCAACAAATTTTTTATATCGAAGTCTTACATTTTTATCTCTGCTTTATTTTATTGTATTTGGAATATTATCAGATAATGCCACTGAATAGTACAATAAACCCACAAAACTCCATAAATCAACAGCATCAAATTTAGTGATCAGATAAACCATAGTCATCTGTTTTTAGTTAAAAGATTCATCAGTCGATATGTACATTCAAATTCTTTTTCACCAACAGTTAATTTATCTCCATTGAATTGAACAGGCCATGAAATAACGAATTAAGATAACTAACAGGTCTCAGTCAAAAAACTTCGTCTTCACTATGGTTGATGTACTGCAACATTCTTTCAGATACATTAATTCTTTTTTCGCATTTTCATCCTCTTCATTCTTTTCTTGATGTTTTAGTTTTTTATGCTTTTTCCTTCTTCATATATATATATATATTCAGTACATCTTGTGTCACTGATTTATTTTATGTACCTGCTACAGCTGTCATAATGTCTAATTTCTGGTACATCCCAAATTTCCTCAGGATAGAATATCTGTTTTCCAATTTCTCTATATTCTTCAGTAGCTTTCAGAAGATCGTCATCTAATACTTCAGTTTGTTGTTTTACCTGCTTGACTGCATTAACTACAGACTGATTTTATTTTTCATATTTTTTATATTCTAGTAATGGATTTTGTTTCCAAAGCCTAAATCCTTTTGTCAATTCCTCAAGTTTTTTACTATTTCGTTTAGTTTTTCGAACAACTTCTGAATGGTATTTTGCAACCATTTACCATAGAAAAAACATTATCAATTTATTTATTACATTTAACAAGTAGATGTTGTAAAAAGTCTTAAATTCGGTATCTGTATTTACCTTCATTAAGTTTTTTAGCCACATCTACTGTAAAAAATCCGTACTTCTCCTCATTTCAGCCTTTACTGCAATATTCTTTAAATTCATCAAACTTTAAATCAGCACAAACAAACTCATGGTAAATGTAAGTTAAATTGTCTATCATCTTGTTCAAATATAATTAATAAATTGGGATTATATCTCACTAATTGTTTTGGTAGTTTTAAATATCTTTGGGCTAAATAATCACAGTCTATTCCTTTCTGTCTGCCTACAGTAAAATATTATCTAACCACATCCTGGTTTGCTAGACTGCATTCATCAAATACATCAAGAAAATTATTTTGACATTTATCTAGCGGTATAATTTCATCATTATTTTCCTAGAAAATAATAAGTAACCTCTCATTATTTTTATTTTCCACTTATTTGCACGTTTTTATAATTTTTTGATGTTTTGGCAGCATTACACTTTTAATGTAAACATACAGATCATCGATTTTATACCAGTTTAACCATCCAAGAACTATAATATAATTTACAGTAATTAATGTTTTTCCCACATATTCTTGGCCCTATTATTGCACAATTAAGAGACTTAGGTAAGAAATTGCCATACTTATTTTTCATGTTTTCTCTAGAATTCTTATTTTTGGTTCCCAATCAATTTTCTTATAATTAATAATATTTTAGTAGTAGAAAATGAGTTGCCTGTTTCACCTGAATGATAAGCTATCTATTCTTATAAAAGATTGACAATACCTATATAGTCAACTATAGTAATGCTGCACTAGTTGGCTTTTGTACATTATTTTTAACTCGAAATATTATTTCAAAAAATATAAACTATATTAAGATGGGGAGAGAATAGAAATTCCTGTTGGTGAATATTCTTTGAAAAGCGTAGAAAACTTTACTCAATAAAAGAAGTCAAATATTTACAATAAGGAGATGAAATGTGAAGTAGATTCATTATTGAAAGTGATGCAAAATTGTATATGGATATAAACGATAGTAATGGAAGAGGGCTGAAATTTAGTGACCAAACTATCCTTGCTAATGAAAAGTCTGCTGCTAGTGATGTTCCTGCAATTATTTCTTTTGAATAAATTAACATAAATTTTAATGTAGCTGATGGAATGTCTGTGAAGCATAGTGATCATTTTCATCAAGAAACTAATATTGTTGCTTCCCTCAAGCCTAATGCTGAATTTGGTGTGTAATAATTCATACCCCTCTCTAGCCTGTATTTATTGCAGCAAATCAGCATCAATATCCACAATGTAACAGAGTACAATATTACACAGTGCTTACAGTGGGATACTGATTGAGTAGATGTAAGAACGCACTCGTTTGTTAAGAGGTATCTAATTCAAATACTAGATTTTTTTTAATGCTATAGCTTTTCTGCAGTTGATTTGAATCATGTTGGGAGCTGGATCAATGGATACCCACCTCGCTGTTTATATGAAGATATTTATTCTAGGACTGGAAAATATACCCTAATAAAATGAAATGATAATTTAAAAATAAATTAAGTAAGAAATAGTGCACTATTAATGTGGATGACAGTGATGGCCTTTGAAATTAATGCAATGAAGAGAACGAGTCACAAAGACACAGCAGTGAAACGCTGTAACTGAATTATGGACAGATCTTACTCAGACTCCAGCTCGATCAGCCAATTTCTATTGTCATGTCGTAAACACACCCAAGCTCAAATCCTAAAGCAGGGTCGTCAATGAAATATAACCTTTAGTACTGAAAGCATGTTTATTATGAACACCAACGTACTGCCAAGCAGAACCGATTCCCTGGATGGGGAGTGCGGCTATTTATACTAACATTGAATAGTCCTGAATGCTGATAGTTCTACAAAAATCTAACATTACAGAATATAAAAACATTACAAACGTAGGATATTTCAAGAATCTTCCAGACATGGCAAATACTAAACAACATATAACTGCAGGTGACCAGGCATGAACGGGCTAATTACAGCGCGCCAGTTGGTGATGCTGACCTCTACGCTACACTGCATGCAGACATCTACACAATTGCTCCTACTCTTAACTTGAGGTTAAACTATAATGAACGCGCTATTAATGTAATAAAAACCTCTATAAACTATGATAAGTTAAAATAAGAAGTGATTCATAGTTTTCAGGATTGTGTGACTGAAGTAATCTTTGTAAATCATTAAAGAATTTTACGAAGTGAGTCTAAGGTTACTCCTCCATCCGTAATGAAGCAGTTGTAATTTTGTGCATTCTTAATGTCCACAAACAGATGACACCGGAAAAATTTCAGTATTTGTCAAATCTAAACGTGCTGTTGCAGTTATATATTCCTCCACGTTATAGGCGCCGGTGATCCACATTGAACTTTAGAGGTTGGAGATAACTAAGAGATTGCGTAACGCTTAATTTAGCTCCAGGAATTCCCGAGGACGATCGTCAGAATTGTCCCTAGGTGGAGGGCGGTGAGATTTGCATAGAGTGATTGAGGTCGTCCAAGGAGTACGTAAATTAGGAATGCGGGAGGCGGGCCATCAGCGAGCCAGATACTACGAAAATCTGACATGTAAACTCCGCGTCAGGTGGATTACTAATGTTTGGCGGGGCATCTTCTAAGTCGATTAAACAGATGAAGCTCTAAGAAGGGAGTAGGCTTAAGTCAGTGTTTACCATTATGCAGAAGTGAATTAAGTTCAACTTCACTGTAACTAAAGAGATATAGCGTCCGTATTAAAAATGGCGAGTGATTTCCTCCAAACAAATCATTAATTTTTAAACATAAAAATCGGAATGCAATACATAACTTGAGGATTCTCTTTCGGAAGTGCTTTTTATGTTTATAATTTCCACTGTATCGAATGATGGAGCACGCCGAATGGAAGGAGGAAACGAAATGAAACTTCACGGTCTGAAAGGATATGTGACGTCATCTTAGTGATGACAATATCGAACTAAATTTGTAAAAACTTTGAGTATCAGTACAATTACCAGTATGACACTGCACCAACTCTGTCCTTCACGTCATTAAGTCGTTTTATTCTCTCCTGAAGCAAGCTGGCCGACAACTGTTGTGACTGGTTCTTCAGAATCTCAGTACTGACGAAGTTGATATCCGAAGAGGTCCCTCACATTTTCTATTGGGTGAGATCTGGGGATTTATCTTGTCATGGGAGTACCTCAACATCACGCAGACAGTTTACTGACATACATTCCATACGTCGACGTGTTTGTCCTGTTGAAAAATGCCAATACGTTACTGTTGCATTTGAGTTGCATTGCAGTCGTTTAATGAACAAAGTAAGAGCATATTGACTATCAGACCAATTGTGTGATTGGATTGACGAGTTCCTAGATAACAGAACGCAGAATGTCATTCTCAATGGAGAGAAGTCTTCCGAAGTAAGTGTGATTTCAGGTGTGCCACAGGGGAGTGTTATGGGACCGTTGCTGTTCACAATATACATAAATGACCTGGTGGATGACATCGGAAGTTCACTGAGGCTTTTTGCAGATGATGCTGTGATGTATCGAGAGGTTGTAACAATGGAAAATTGTACTGAAATGCAGGGGGATTTGCAGCGAATTGACGCATGATGCAGGGAATGGCAATTGAATCTCAATGTAGACGAGTGTAATGTGCTGAGAATACATAGAAAGATAGATCCCGTATCATTTAGCTACAAAATAGCAGGTCAGCAACTGGAAGTAGTTAATTCCATAAATTATCTGGGAGTACGCATTAGGAGTGATTTAAAATGGAATGATCATATAAAGTTGATCGTCGGTAAAGCAGATGACAGACTGAGATTCATTGGAAGAATCCTAAGGAAATGCAATCCGAAAACAAAGGAAGTACGTTACAGTACGCTTGTTCACCCACTGCTTGAATACTGCTCAGCGGTGTGGGGTCCGTACCAGATAGGGTTGATACAAGAGATGGAGAAGATCCAACGGAGAGCAATGCGCTTCGTTACAGGATCATTTAGTAATCGCGAAAGCGTTACGCAGATGACAGATAAACTCCAGTGGAAGACTCTGCAGGAGAGACGCTCAGTAGCTCGGTACGGGCTTTTGTTAAAGTTTCGAGAACATAACTTCACCGAGGAGTCAAGCAGTATATTGCTCCCTCCTACGTATATCTCCCGAAGAGACCATGAGGATAAAATCAGAGAGATTAGAGCCCACACAGAAGCATACCGACAATCCTTCTTTCCACGAACAATACGAGGCTGGAACAGAAGGGAGAACCGATAGAGGTACTCAGGGTACCCTCCGCCACACACCGTCAGGTGGCCTGCGGAGTATGGATGTAGACGTAGATGTAGAGTTAACACATGAGGACGCAGAATGTTCGTGACGTACCGACGTACCACCAGAGTTCTCTCAATCACTACCAAATATGACCTGATCTTATACCGATGGCTTCTGACACCATGACGTCGGGAGGAACGCCGCTGAGCCAAATAAAACATTGGACGAATGCAGCCGTTTCCCTCATCGCCCCCACACTCGCTGACGATGTCTGCAGCTGGTTGTCTGGTGGCTAGCATAGCTACATGTGGATCATGGGTTCCCGGGTTCGATTCCCAACCGGGTTGGGGATGTTCTCTCTCCGGGACTAGGTATTTCTGTTGTCATCATCATCCTCATTATTTATTTATTTCATTAACAGTACAGGGTAACCCACCGTCTTGAAATGTAAGGTGGGCTGGATGGTTCTGAATCTATCAGCATAGACTCGTCATTGTTACAATCTTATTAGTGTACAGTTGTTAATGTTTAAAAAAAAACAATATTCGTTGCAGTGGCTAGACTGGACTGTGAAAAAGAATTGAACTGTGCAAAAACTGGGATTTTTTTTTACAGGCGCTGATAACCGAGCAGTTGAACGCCCCCAAACCAAACATCGTCATCACTCGCTGACGATGGTCAGCCAGGGTAGTTCAGAACCGCGATTTATCGTTGGACACGTTGTGACGCCATTCTCCGCATCCCAGTCACAGCACCACTCCAAACGTAGCCGTTGGTGTTGTGCTTATAACAGTAGCCATTATATGGGAATCCATTACTTGTTTTCGGGTGGCAGGCGCAGATGTGAGGGGATTACGATGCGTTTACTGCACAACGCGGCGATCGTGCCTTCTGATGATCGACCGGAATTTTGACGACGAGTATTCCTGCACTCACGTTCCCATGCGTTCGGCATCGGCCAAATGTCACAACGAACGCCCCGGAAATCTGGATGGTGTACGATTCGACCAGATGGCAAAATGGAGACCCACAATGAGGCCACTTTTGAAATCTGCCAGGCGGTAATAAACATGTATTATACGAGTTTGTGGCATCACCGTGTCCTTCACAGTGATCACCCACCATGTGACGCTGTTCATGCCCCTTTTACAGCTTAGGAGACCTTGTAACCACACTAAAGACGAACAACACTAATGCACTGATGCGCACTAATAGTTCTAACTGTCACAGGGAGTTGCAAATGTAATCATTTATATACCCGCTGCTGGTCGGTACGTGTAGAAGCTACATTCACTGCTGATCAAGTATTGTGAGTGCTTCACTTGCTTTCTCAGGTTGTGTCCAGCTCTCTTTCACACATCTTAAATCAAATTCTGACACGCAGCTTCACTACATCTTAATCTCTCAAAACCTTTACTTTTTCAAAAACATATTTAAAACGTAGGTAAATTAGCAATGCAAATCCTAAAATAACAACACAGGAATCTGTGGGAGTCTGATCATTCGATAAAAACGTGGACAATCGATCTATGCGGTTAACACGTTCACAACCCCTATCTCGTATTACAGAGAGTAGTTCGAACATTTCACAGTATCTAACAACTAGTATCACATTTATCTAATGATCTGCTACAAAATGAGACATATCTGCTGATAAACTAAACTCTGTTCTCTTACCTGATAGGTTATTGATTTTTCTTTATTCTTGTTTCCCTGCAGTGTTTCTCCGCATGTGGAAAGTTTCGTTAATGACGGAAAAGCATTATTAGTGACATGAAGAAAATTTCATTTTTTATCTATGGCCGGAAACCTTTCTTATCCTGCGAGGCAAAACTACACGCAGACCAATGGTTTCTAATCCTACGGTTGTAGTTCAATGTTGTTGATTCACAACCCTGCCTCTTAACGTAGCAATCTTGAAGCTGTACCAGAACTGTCTACCTTTTCCGTGTTTCTTCTCTAAAATGAACTCTATAGTTACTGATATTCACTGACGAGACAAGGAAACTGTTACACCTGCCTAATATCGTTTACGATCCCCGCTAGCATGCAGAAGTGCAGCAGTATGACGTGACATGGACTCGACTAATGTCTGAAGTAGTGCTGGAGGGAATTAACAACATGAATCCTGCAGGGCTGCCATTAAATCGGTAAGCGTACGAGGAAATGGAGATCTCTTCTGAACAGAACGTTCCAAGACGTCCCAGATAGGCTCAATAATATTCATGTCAGGGGAGTTTGGTGGCCAGCAGAACTGTCTGAACTCATAAGTGTGTTCCTGGAGCCACCCTGTAGCAATTCTGACGTGTGGGGTGTCGCATTGTTCTGCTGGAATTGCCGAAGTCCGTCGGAATGCACAATGGACATGAATGGATGCTGGTGATCAGACAGGATGCTTACGTACGTGTCACCTGTCAGAGTCGTATTTAGACGTATCAGGGGTCCCATATCACACCAACTGCACACACCGCACACCGTTACAGACTCTCCTCCAGCTTGATCAGCCCCTGCTGACACGCAGGGTCCATGGATTCATGAGGTTGTCTCCATACACATACAGGTCCATCCGCTCGATGCAATTCGAAACGACACTCGTACGACCAGGAAACATGTTTCCAGTGAATCAACTGTCCAATGTCGATGTTGACGGGCCAAGGAGAAGCGTAAAGTTTTGTGTCGTGCTGTCATCAAAGGTACACGAATGGGGCTTCGTCTCAGAAAGCCCATATTGATGACGTTTCGTTGAGTGGTTCGTACGCTGATAAGTGTTGATGGCCCAGCATTGAAATCTGCAGTAACCTGGGGAAGGGTTGTACTTCTGCCATGTTGAACGATTCCTTCAGTCATCGTTGGTTCTTGCAGGATATTTTTAAGGCCGCAGCGATATCGGAGATTTGATGTTTTACCAGATTCCTGATGTACACGGTACATTCGTGAGATGATCGTACGGGAGAATCGCCACAACATCGCTACCTCGGAGATGCTGTGTCCCATCGTTCGTGCGCCGACTATAACGCCACGTTAAAACTCAGTTATACCTTGATAACCTGCCATTGTAGCAACAGTAACCGATCTAACAACTGCGCCAGACACTTGTAGTCTTACATAGGTGTTGCCTACCGTAGCGTCGTATTCTGCATGTTTACGTTTCTCTGTATTTGAATACCTGTACCAGTTTCTTTGGCGCTTCGGCGCTTCAGTGTATAACCATGTTGATGTGGCTGCGTATTACTTACACAAGTGACACTATCAATAGATTCATATCGCGGGGGGGGGGAGGGGAGGGGGGTCAGTAGGAGATTTAGACGAGGGTTGGATCTTAAATAGTGGCAAATATTTATTCACAACCGATACAAAAGAGTTACATGTTTGCACCTGTTACTGTCCTTCAAAGTAGTCACCAGCGTTGTGTAGAACCCTTTGCCAGCGATGTGGAAGTCGTAGTATACCGATAGCAGAGTCTGTTCTGTTGGTAGTGCGAATGGAGCGGTCTACTGCCTGTCGAATCTTTAGAACAGTTCTGAAGCGAATGCCACGAAGTGTTTCCTTCATCTTCGGAATCAAATCAAAGTCACAAGGACTTAAGTCAAGGGAGTATGGTAGATAGTGAAGTACTTCACACTCCCATCGACCAAACAGTGCAGCCACAGCTTGCGCTGCATGCGCCCGGGCATTTTCGTGCAAAATGATGGGTGGGTTGCGCAGAAAGTGTTGCCGCTTCTTTCGCAAAGCTGGTAGCAGGTGATGCTCCAAAAACGCACAGTAATACTGTGCATTGACGGTCTGCCATGGAGGAACATAATGCGTCAGGATAACACAGTCAAACGTGAGAATCACCATAACATTCACAATACTGGGGCTCTGACGCACTTTAGACTTTCGCGTCGACCCATAATGACGCCATTCATGGGACTGACGTTTTAGTTTTGGCTTCGTGGCATTCGCTTCAGAACTGTTCCACAGATTCTACAGACAGTAGACCGCTCCATTCGCACCATCAACAGAACAAGCTGTGCTAACGGTATACTACGCCTTTCACATCGCTGGTAACGGGTTCTACATAACGCTGGTGACTACTTTGGACAATAACAGGTGCAAACATGTAACTCTTTTGTATCGGTTGTGAATAAATAGTTGCCACTACTTAATTTCCAACCCTCGTACTAAACTGTCACTCGCATGTTATATTTACTATATTCGTTCCCTATCTTCGTATGGCATATTCTTGGTAATAAGTGATTAAGGAAGAAACAATTTTTTTGCAAAGCGTGTAATGAATATAATGCGTAGAGTCTCTTATAGAAACCCCCTCTAAACACTTGGAAAGGCTGGCAACAGCTTCCCAATACACTGACTTCCTGATGAACTTTGATGTTTGCGATTTCTTAACTTCTCAAGTAACTGAATGAGTAATTTGTTCTCGACGGCGAAATTTCATCAGAGATAAAGGTATAGTCAGAAGTCCGGGGAAGTGTGATAGGTTCGCTTTCATTACACATAAATTATCTGACGGATAGGCTGAGTAGCAATTTGAAGCTATTTGCTAATCATTCTTTAGTACATGGGAAAGTACCGTAGTTGAATGACTGTAGAAAGATATAGGATGACACAGACAGAATTTCTATTTGGTGTGATGAATTGTAGATTGCTCTAAGAGTAGAGAAATGTAAGTTAATGCAGATGAGCAGAAAAAGATTGTTGTTAAATTCTTATAAAATGTTAGTGGATTGTTGCTTGACTCAGTCATGTTAATTAAATATCTTGTCGTAACGTTTCAAAGCTAAATGAAATGGAAAGAGCGCGGAAGAACGGTAGCTCACCTATTAAGGTTTGCTTGTGTACCTGGAAACCCCAGGTCGAATTAACGGAAGATATCGAAGCATTTCAGAGGCGTGCTGCTAGATATGCTACCGGTATGTTCTATCAACTAGCCAGTGCTATGGAGAGGCGTGGTGAACACAAATGGGAATTCCTAGATAGCAGACCTGGTTCTTTAGGCGAAAATCTATTGAGAAAATGTAGTGACCCGGAATTTGCAGCTGCTTGCTTACCATTCGACTGCTGCCAACGTACATTTCGTATAAGAACAGCGAAGACCAAATATGAGAAATTACGGCCCACAAGACAGCTTACAGACTGTTGCTTTTCCCTTGCTGCACTTGCCACTGACCGGGAGGAAAATGATTTACAGAGGTACAAAATACCGTCCGTCATACACCATATGGTGTTTTGTGAATTATTTATGTAGCTGTGGATGTATAAGCAGCCTTCATTCAGCCTTAGTGCAGCACAGAAACGAGTGGTCCTCAGACTTCAGAAAAAATCTGTTAATTCCTATTCCAAAGGGGTATGCGCTGACAGATCTGAATACTACCGAAATAGCTCTCTAATAAATCTTGTCTGTAAAGTACTGAGGTTAAGCCTAAGAAAGGCAAACCTCCGATAACCGCATTTGTGGATTAAGAGAAACCTTTTGACAATGTTTACTGGGCCACGCTCTTAGAAATTTTGAAGGTAGCAAATATAAAATGCAAGGATTGAAAGTTAATTTACAATTTGTACAGAAACCAGACAGCTGTTATGAGAGTCAAAGAACATGAAAAACAAGCAGTAGCTGAGAAAGGTATGAAAATGCTTTATAGTCTGTGTCCATTGTTATTTAAATAGTACATTCAGCAAGCTATGGAGTGAACCGAGAAGAAAATTGGAAAGGTTTTTGTAGTAGAAGGAGAGGAAATTCAAACCTTGAAGTTTGCCGACGTAATTGTAATTCTATCAGATACGGCTAAGGACTTGCAAAAGCTGCTGGCCGTAATGGATAGCGTCTTAAAAAGAAATTATAAGATTAGTAGTGAAATTAAAGAGATTCTGGCCAAGGGCCAATTTAGATAGGCAACCCACACTGCAGTACCAGACAATCTTATATGTAACAGCCTATACTTATGTTGCAAACTATATGAGCGTAACTTATGTTGAAAGCAGTACTGGTCAGTCGTGCAATGTTGCTAGGTTCCTCCCCCAATTTCTATCCTCACAATTATGACGTTATATTTGAAATAGGCCACTTGTTCATGACAGCAAATTCAAAACTCCAAGATGTGTAATTACCACATTGGTGGGAAATTCAAAACATTAAAAATAGTGGAACTGCATCAGGGCCTGAGGATATTGAGACAGGCTGAATGGTTACCAGATCACCTGTACTAAATATAGAGTTTACAAGAGCCGCTTTTTCTACTGGGCTTTCCTCTGTCATCACTGCTCACTGCATTATCATTGGGTCTCTTGTGCTAAGAACCCACTTCTGGTTAGTTCAAAATGACAATTTAAAATGGTGTCACACTTAGCATTTATGTTGTGTGTAGTAGCATAAGACAGGAGAAAATGTGTCAGCGATTAAATAATCACGAACTGACATGCCCATGACCAACATAGTGAGACAGGGCTTCCACCAGGGACAGTGTGATGAGTACCAACTGCAGCACTCACAGCAGCCACCACGCATGACCATAGAGCAGATTCACCCAGCTACCACGAGCTCTGGACTGAGATATGGCAGTCTGCTGCCATTAAAGTGCGAACGCTCCAGCTGATAATTAACGGAATTAAACACTGAAGAAAGCAGCAGGAGTGTGGGCAGCTGAGCAGAGGGCTCGACACTCCATGGTGGCATCGCGGTCTGTGTAGCAGCTCATTACACGCCGAAGGTGCCAAAGAAATCTAAGATCTCAGTTTATTTACCAACTATTGCGAACATCTGTGACTGTTTAAAGCAAAATGCGAGATCAAATTAAAGACCCAGCAGAGATGAATGTAGAAGATGACAAGGTAGTTAATATGGGTAATATTAAGAGAGAATTTAGCAGTGCGAAATTTTTAGTCCAGGTATGTATTCCACAAGAGTACTGTTTGGCGTGGGGAGAAGGGTAGCATTTTGAAGAAACGTAGCGTTAGGACCAGAGGTAATGTGATATTAATTTAAGCGATCCAACTCTCTCCAGAATGAATGACACTCAGACGACAACAGACTCGGTAGAGGAACAACTGGCTTCAGACGTAAAGCTCGATGGGCAAAATGACTTCCAGCTGCCAGTAACTGCCACATTAGGGGATGTCAAGATGAATGTAACAACCGAATTCAGTAAAGTGAATGACAGTGTGTTTGCCGTCAGTCCTCATGTGTCAGTGGGAACGATGAAATTAAAAATAGAAATAAAGCATGACATTGACGAATAGTTTGCAAAATATAAGTTGCAATTAGAACTACCGAGATAGTTTCTCATCTTGTTGTGGTGCGCAATAATTGTGACGAACGTCCCAAAGCAATAGTATCAAGAATCTCTGAAACATCAGAAGAGAACGAGACTGGTTACTGCACCTTCACGGCAGCCACAGCGTTACGAGGAAAAGAATATGACAACAAAATTAATAGCTATATCAGTAGGATAAGCGACAGTACAATTTGGGAAAAGAGTAATAGGTTTAAGGAGCTCGTAACAGAGAGCTATCAGGCTGTAGCCACGGAGTGAACAACACGTTGACTGTTTGAAGGGGACAGGTGATTCTTAATCGGACAAGGAGTGTTCAGGCTTCATCTGGTACTTCAGTGGAAGCAGCGGTCGTTCGTTGTAGAAAATTTAAATACTTCGATCGACACGGAAAAGAGCACCCAAAACCATTCATACAGGAATTCCTGGAAGTCTTAACTGAATTGGTCTACAGACCTTCAAAGGGCGTTGCTAGAGAATTTGTGGAGAAGTAGCTAATATCAAACAGACTGCGGGACCATGAGGAAAGTTTGAGAATTTTGCTGGAAACAAACAAAGTATCTTGAGACCGGTATGTCTATAAAATTGTTCGACACTGGCATTGAAGGAACGTTGCCGTTATGTACCTGTCGTGAGGTATCTGCGCCTAGGAACAACTATAAGAAGTATGTGCAGTTCCTGGAACTGATGTAACGCTTTTATGGAAGCGATGGCAGGCAGCAAAACAGACAGCCTCAGCGAAAAGAGCTGAGGCCAATTTAGCTTAGATGCATTAGTTGGCGGTCGTGTAGCATACGTGAAGGGATACCGAATATTTTACAACTAGGGTAAGAGATGGGGTACCGCCGTCAGCCTCATTCTGATGACCTGTTATAATAGACAGTGACTCAGTGCAGGATTGGCCGGAGGCAGAGACGTTTGAGATACTATAAGGTATTGAAAATTCGGAGTGTAAGAGGTACGGAATGCGCGTAAACACAGGACAACCAGATGTAGCCACTTTTGACCTTGGCAAAGACGCGTAGATGCTGCTGGGGGCACGGCTACGGCCTAAGTGTAGAACCCTCGATGACGTCAGAATGAGAGCCGACGCTGTTTTGTCTTCAGCTCACCTGTGTGTAGCAGCATTCTGCAGTGCCTATACGGGTAGAACGTCATGCGCGCTCCATTAACCGTGCAATCTTTCCCACACGATTTTGCAGGCACTATTAGGTAAAATAATGAATTTTACGTTGTGTATAGCTTTATATGTCAGCTTTCTGGTGAAGTGCACATCATCGCCGGCCACTGTGGTCGGGCGGTTCTAGGCGCTTCAGTCTGGAACAGCGCTGCTGCCACGGTCGTAGGTTCGAATCCTGCCTTGGGCATGGATGTGTGTGATGTCCTTAGGTTAGTTAGGTTTAAGTAGTTCTAAGTCTAGGGGACTGATGACCTCAGATGTTAAGTCCCATAGTGGTTAGAGACCATCATCTTGCTAACGGCCATACGTAGTCTGATAATCTCTCTTAACTAAGAAGCTGCGCAAAACTCCAAAAAGTTTGCAATGAATAATATGAACGGCTACGATTTTGTGTTTGATGCATACTACACCTTATGTTCCCCCCCATGAACCATGGACCTTGCCGTTGGTGGGGAGGCTTGCGTGCCTCAGCGATACAGATAGCCGTACCATAGGTGCAACCACAATGGAGGGGTATCTGTTGAGAGGCCAGACAAACGTGTGGTTCCTGAAGAGGGGCAGCAGCCTTTTCAGTAGTTGCAAGGGCAACAGTCTGGATGATTGACTGATCTGGCCTTGTAACAATAACCAAAACGGCCTTGCTGTGCTGGTACTGCGAACGGCTGAAAGCAAGGGGAAACTACGGCCGTAATTTTTCCCGAGGGCATGCAACTTTACTGTATGATTAAATGATGATGGCGTCCTCTTGGGTAAAATATTCCGGAGGTAAAATAGTCCCCCATTCGGATCTCCGGGCGGGGACTACTCAAGAGGATGTCGTTATCAGGAGAAAGAAAACTGGCGTTCTACGGATCGGAGCGTGGAATGTCAGATCCCTTAATCGGGCAGGTAGGTTAGAAAATTTAAAAAGGGAAATGGATAGGTTAAAGTTAGATATTGTGGGAATTAGTGAAGTTCGGTGGCAGGAGGAACAAGACTTCTGGTCAGGTGACTACAGGGCTATAAACACAAAGTCAAATAGGGGTAATGCAGGAGTAGGTTTAATAATGAATAGGAAAATAGGAATTCGGGTAAGCTACTACAAACAGCATAGTGAACGCATTATTGTGGCCAAGATAGATACGAAGCCCACACCCACTACAGTAGTACAAGTTTATATGCCAACTAGCTCTGCAGATGACGAAGAAATTGAAGAAATGTATGATGAAATAAAAGAAATTATTCAGATAGTGAAGGGAGACGAAAATTTAATAGTAATGGGTGACTGGAATTCGAGTGTAGGAAAAGGGAGAGAAGGAAACGTAGTAGGTGAATATGGATTAGGGGCTAAGAAATGAAAGAGGAAGCCGCTTGATAGAATTTTGCACAGAGCACAACTTAATCATAGCTAACACTTGGTTTAAGAATCATGATAGAAGGTTGTATACATGGAAGAACCCTGGAGATACTAAAAGGTATCAGATAGATTATATAATGGTAAGACAGAGATTTAGGAACCAGGTTTTAAATTGTAAGACATTTCCAGGGGCAGATGTGGACTCTGACCACAATCTATTGGTTATGACCTGTAGATTAAAACTGAAGAAACTGCAAAAAGGTGGGAATTTAAGGAGATGGGACCTGGGTAAACTGAAAGAACCAGAGGTTGTACAGAGTTTCAGGGAGAGCATAAGGGAACAATTGAAAGGAATGGGGGAAAGAAATACATTAGAAGAAGAATGGGTAGCTCTGAGGGATGAAGTAGTGAAGGCAGCAGACGATCAAGTAGGTAAAAAGAAGAGGATTAGTAGAAATCCTTGGGTAACAGAAGAAATATTGAATTTAATTGATGAAAGGAGAAAATATAAAAATGCAGTAAATGAAGCAGGCAAAAAGGAATACAAACGTCTCAAAAATGAGATCGACAGGAAGTGCAAAATGGCTAAGCAGGGATGGCTAGAGGACAAATGTAAGGATGTAGAGGCTTATCTCACTAGGGGTAAGATAGATACTGCCTACAGGAAAATTAAAGAGACCTTTGGAGATAAGAGAACCACATGTATGAACATCAAGAGCTCAGATGGAAACCCAGTTCTAAGCAAAGAAGGGAAAGCAGAAAGGTGGAACGAGTATATAGAGGGTCTATACAAGGGCGATGCACTTGAGGACAATATTATGGAAATGGAAGAGGATGTAGATGAAGATGAAATGGGAGATACGATACTGCGTGAAGAGTTTGACAGAGCACTGAAGGACCTGAGTCGAAACAAGGCCCCCGGAGTAGACAACATTCCATTGGAACTACTGACGGCCTTGGGAGAGCCAGTCCTGACAAAACTCTACCATTGGGTGAGCAAGATGTATGAAACAGGCGAAATACCCTCAGACTTCAAGAAGAATATAATAATTCCAATCCCAAAGAAAGCAGGTGTTGACAGATGTGAAAATTACCGAACAATCAGTTTAATAAGCCACAGCTGCAAAGTACTAACACGAATTCTTTACAGACGAATGGAAAAACTAGTAGAAGCCGACCTCGGGGAAGATCTGTTTGGATTCCGTAGAAATACTGGAACACGTGAGGCAATACTGACCTTACGACTTATCTTAGAAGAAAGATTAAGGAAAGGCAAACCTACGTTTCTAGCATTTGTAGACTTAGAGAAAGCTTTTGACAATGTTGACTGGAATATTCTCTTTCAAATTCTAAAGGTGGCAGGGGTAAAATACAGGGAGCGAAAGGCTATTTACAACTTGTACAGAAACCAGATGGCAGTTATAAGAGTTGAGGGACATGAAAGGGAAGCAGTGGTTGGGAAGGGAGTAAGACAGGGTTGTAGCCTCTCCCCGATGTTATTCAATCTGTATATTGAGCAAGCAGTAAAGGAAACAAAAGAAAAATTCGGAGTAGGTATTAAAATCCATGGAGAAGAAATAAAAACTTTGAGGTTCGCCGATGACATTGTAATTCTGTCAGAGACAGCAAAGGACTTGGAAGAGCAGTTGAACGGAATGGATGGTGTCTTGAAGGGAGGATATAAGATGAACATCAACAAAAGCAAAACGAGGATAATGGAATGTAGTCGAGTTAAGTCGGGTGATGGTGAGGGTATTAGATTAGGAAATGAGACACTTAAAGTAGTAAAGGAGTTTTGCTTTTTGGGGAGCAAAATAACTGATGATGGACGAAGTAGAGAGGATATAAAATGTAGACTGGCAATGGCAAGGAAAGCGTTTCTGAAGAAGAGAAATTTGTTAACATCGAGTATAGATTTAAGTGTCAGGAAGTTATTTCTGAAAGTATTTGTATGGAGTGTAGCCATGTATGGAAGTGAAACATGGACGGTAAATAGTTTGGACAAGAAGAGAATAGAATCTTTTGAAATGTGGTGCTACAGAAGAATGCTGAAGATTAGATGGGTAGATCACATAACTAATGAGGAAGTATTGAATAGGATTAGGGAGAAGAGAAGTTTGTGGCACAACTTGACCAGAAGAAGGGATCGGTTGGTAGGACATGTTCTGAGGCATCAAGGGATCACCAATTTAGTATTTGAGGGCAGCGTGGAGGGTAAAAATCATAGGGGGAGACCAAGAGATGAATACACTAAGCAGATTCAGAAGGATGTAGGTTGCAGTTGGTACTGGGAGATGAAGAAGCTTGCACAGGATAGAGTAGCATGGAGAGCTGCATCAAACCAGTCTCAGGACTGAAGACCACAACAACAACAAACACCTTATGTTGCTGCAAATGAAATCTTGCCAAGATCTTGAATTTTGCTTTAGACTTTGTAGGAGGTCTCTATCTGTTTCCAGTCTCGGGAAAATGAGATTTATGTGGAACGTTCACTTGCGAACGTAAGTACGTAAGAATGAAACGTTGAGAGCATGCTTCACATCTTCTAAATTGTTCTACATATCGAAACGAGATTTTCTAAAAGAACAACGTTGCATTCTTGCCGTAGAGCAGAAACGCCCCAACAAAATATTATCGTAACGCTGAAGCTGTGAATACATTGACGACTTGCCGAACCTTGCCAGCTTTCGTCAGCATCAATATAACAGCTGAATTAAACATATTTCTAGTAAGAAGACTCCCTATCTCACTCTGTAAAGCGATCGGTGCGGAAAGATGATACACTATTTGATGCACTTCATAATACCGGGTGATTATAATAAGTTAAACATTCAAAACGCAGTAGAAATAACACCACTGGTCAGGATGACGTCTTAAATGCAACGAAAAATTATTGGAGAAGGGGGGAAAACGTACTCTAGAAGAAAAAAATAGTTTGAAAATTGATCAATAGATTGCGCTCTATGTGTCAGAATACGTAAATGAAAACACCAGTCATGCGCACAAAACGAGGCAATGTGACTAAAGCCAGTTGTCTGAAGGTTAAAATGGAAATAAGTCAAGTAAATTTCTCAGCAAGGATACAAGGAACGAATTTCTGAAGTACAGGATGAGAAATGTATCTGACCCAGCTAATTTGAGCATACACTGAGAAAATGAACGCATATATAAATTTGAGATTACATTTTAAAGATAGTTGGTTGATGGTGTTGTAACTGGGTGAGAAGTTAGGGAACACTGACGTATGAAGCGAAGCGTTAATCAGATACAAGCACTGGAACTGCTTTGATTTTAGTGATTAAAATTGCTAAAGAACTCTGCTAGGGGATTTTGTATATTGTGTAAAGCAAAAGTAAGTAACAAAAGTGGTGCATTATATTGTGGCAGTAGACAATAGATAGAGTAAGTGAAGAGGTAACTACATAATTTGGGCTGAGACGCCTTGCGCACCATATTAGAGTAACGTTTGTGTGTGGGAGGAGATATACATGTAGTGATACGATCAGTGGCGGATCCAGAAAAACCTCAAGGAGGGGGCGCGAAGGATATCTTGAGCTACCTTCACTTTTACAGTAATAAAAAATAATCAAGTCACATGCAAAGTTTAAGGAAGTTTTATTGAAATTAGTTACACACATGTACAAGACAATGCCATCTTACGATATAAAAAAGTTACAGTTGGGGTTATTCGTCAAAGAACTGTAGTTCAAGCTAGGATCTTGTAAGATTTTGCTGACTGGATATGTTATAATGTTACTCGTATTACGAGTTAGGTATGGGAAACTATTGTTATGTTACAGGGAAAAATATTGTTACGAGTATCGTAACAAAATTTTTACTTAGAAATTCCTATGAATTACTGTTATTAATACTTCACAATCAACTTATCACTCTCACTCTTGATTAATCTTCACACAGGCACTTGCTATAACTAGGACTTATTACTTATTCATTCTTCAGTCTCAAAATTTCTGCTTCTGAATGTAAACTAGCTTCCTATCAGGCGAATAGTTCGTATTTATAACTCAACGTATCGAAGGTTCTCTGTACAAGAAAATAGTAGACTGTTCGCAACTTTTCTCGAACAAATACCAGACAACAATAACGTATCGAGATCAATGGAATGGCTGCGACTCTTCTCGTAGGTATGTGTTAGCTATCTGTGTGCCAGACAGAAACGTATAAAATACGATGACGCAGAGTGCAACTACTCGGTAACTCGATTCAGTCGAGTCGACTGACGAAAGAAACGAACGAATAGCGTGGGGGATGACTGGGGGGTGCCGGCGCGGGGGGTAATGCGATCATCCTCTTAAGGGTGGGGGCGGGTTGGAGGGGAGGGTGCGCGCTCTGCGTGCCCCCCCCCCCCCCCCGCCCCCCCATATGTATCCGCCACTCGATACGATAGAGGTTCAACGACAATGTACTTCTATGAACGCCAGCGAAACAACATTTTAAAATAAGACAGGATATGTTAATGTACAGGGTGAGTCGCTATCTATTGCCACAAGGAATAACTCCAAAAGTATGATAGCAGCTGAAAAGTTTGTGGGACAACAGTTACATGGGACAATAGGGGCATTAATTTGACGTTGGTGTTTTGTTGCTAGGCGGAGTCGCTTGTCATTCCTAATCAACGTTGTTTCTTAAATGAGATGCTATAGCTTGGTATTAATTTTCTGATAGCGGCTATCGAGACGAATCCAATGATGTATAACAGTAAGGTCTTTGAAGGCCAACGACGGTCACAAAGGTGGCATGAACGTCCATTTACACAATGTGTTCGAAGTGATGGCCATTGGTATCAATGCAGTGCTGCAATCTTCTTATCATGGATTGAGTGGTACACCTGGTCATATAGGCACTTATCGAAGCACATGCTCTGACAATGCTCTCTCGCACATCTTCAGGTGTAGTTGGAATGCGTTTATAAACAATGTTTTTTACGAATACCCACAAGAAAAAATGCAGAGTGGTCAGGTCTGGAGAACGAGCTGGCCGCGACACATCTTCACTGCCTCCAGTCCAACGATTTGGGAATTGTCTCTGCAACTCATTCCTAGTCATCAGCGAAAAATGTGCCGGACACCCATCGTGTTGATACCACATTCTGTTCCTTGTTCCTAAAGGCATTTTCCCAATAACAGACCTAATGAAACTTCCTGGCAGATTAAAACTGTGTGCCCGACCGAGACTCGAACTCGGGACCTTTGCCTTTCGCGGGCAAGTGCTATACCAACTGAGCTACCGAAGCACGACTCAGGCCCGGTACTCACAGCTTTACTTCTGCCAGTACCTCGTCTCCTACCTTCCAAACTTTACAGAAGCTCTCCTGCGAACCTTGCAGAACTAGCACTCCTGAAAGAAAGGATACTGCGGAGACATGGCTTAGCCACAGCCTGGGGGATGTTTCCAGAATGAGATTTTCACTCTGCAGCGGAGTGTGCGCTGATATGAAACTTCCTGGCAGATTAAAACTGTATGGAGTTGGTAGAGCACTTGCCCGCGAAAGGCAAAGGTCCCGAGTTCGAGTCTCGGTCGGGCACACAGTTTTAATCTGCCAGGAAGTTTCATATCAGCGCACACTCCGCTGCAGAGTGAAAATCTCATTCTGGAAACAGACCTAATGTTTCTTTCAGGAATGTGGTGCATTTCCTACCATTAAGATTTCCTTCAATGAAATAGGGGCCAGAATCCTACACCATACATTCACCGACCACGGTATTTCGTGTGCAACTTGCCGCAGCCAACATGTATTTTCAGTTGCCCAATTATGTATGTTATGCAAATTAACCTTTCCATGGTTTGTGAATGTACTGTCGTCAGTAAATAAAATCATATTAATAAAAGTGTCATTCCTCTCCGTCTGAAGTTGACCCATCGTCAGAATTCCATGCGACTCATAAAATCCGTACAAGTTAAGTCTTGGTGGAGATTGTTGTGGTAAGGATGATATCTATGGCGATGCAGAACACGAACAACACTACTCTGGCTGATGGCAGATTCCCTTGCTATTTGACGCAAAGTAACTGAAGGATCTCGAACCACAGCGGCAAGAGTACCAATTTCCGTTCCCTCGTTAGTAACTTTCCTTTGCCGGATATGTTTCTGAAGCGTTAAAGATCCAGTTGTTCTCAATTTATGATACACATATTAAAATGTACGACATGTAGGGTGAGTAGGTTGAGGATATCTTATAAGTCTCTAGCTCTCACTGAATTTCGTTAGCATTCTCCATAAATGAAAAGCATATTGTTGTGGTATCAGACGCCAAATGTGGCGTATTGACACCAAATGTAGTGGATGGGTGCCAGGAGGTACCGTATTGAAACTCGGCGAGAACTTTCCAGATAATTTATTTGTTTCCATTACAGCGCTCCTTTCACCTCGGTGTGCGTCACACGACTTCGCAATGCCGAGGAAGTACCTCAGCGGCCCGTGTAACGCAATGTTGTGTCGAGCCGGCCTTGTACGCCAGCGGAGTGCGTTGTCGTCAGGATGCCGTGGTTGACTCGGGGGTCTGCGTCCCTGCCGACTCAGCGCCGCTCAGTGTGAGCTGCAGGCGGCCAGCTGCGTCCTTCTTCTCGCCGGCGTGGCTGAGATCGCGGTGACCAACAATTGCCTGCTATCCAATGTCCGCATCTGCAGCCCTCACCTCGGTAGTCTCCAGCGTGTGTCGGGAGCCGAGACGACTGCCCGTGGTAGTAAGCCGAAGAGTAGCCCGCCGCTAGCTGTCTGCAGACCCCGCATCGGCCTCAGAGAGTCGAACCAACTACCCGCTGTGGACTGGGACGCTTTCGCCCCATCTGTTGTTGCGTGTAGCCACGTGGTGTGACACGGGCCGCCGTCCAGGAGAGCTGCCACACTTTAATGAATCTTATTAGAAAATGACAATTATTTATACTCGGCTGTGCACCTCTGTTTTGTTAACGCGCCGCTCCGAGTCACGTACACATAACACGCTAGGCTGGCCAGTGGCCCACTTCTTCCTGTGACTTGCGCCATCCAAACTGCCGTGTGTGCCCTTTCCGGCAGTTCTACACCCCTGTGGCCTCTATTTGACTTCGCAGCAGCTGGTATGCGTAACCCACTGCCATCCGGCCCGCACCTGGCTGTAAGTAGTGCACAATAGTAACTTTCCCTATCGTAAACGGTGGTGCCGCTACAATATCAACTTGTTCTTTGAAGGAATACATCATCCACATTCACTTGATTCGAAGATACTAATCTTACCGCTCCTGTCAGTTTTGTAGTACGAAATTGTCGAATGGTGTTTACATGTCAATGGCACATTAGATGGATACGCCGTATTCGGCGAATATTTACTATTTGCACGATATACGAGAGAGAATTGTCAGAACCTGTGCTTTTGTAAGTGCCAGTGTGATAAGGAACACCACTCAATGCATGATAAAAAGATTGCAGCACTGCATTCACACCAATGGTCATCACTTCGAACACCTTCTGTAAATGGACGTTCGTGCCACCTATTTGACCTTCGTTGCCCTTCAAAGATCTTACTGTTACATATCATTGGATTCGTCTCGATAGCTGCTATAAGAAACTAAGTACCAAACTATACCATGCCATTTAAAAGAGAAAGTGGACCTTCATATCTTCAACGCGATTGCGCCTAGCAACAAAAACCCAACGTCATATTATTGCCCCCATTGTCCTATGCAACATTTGTCCCACAATCTTTCCAGCTACTATCATACCTTCGGAGTTATTCTAGGTGGCAATAGTCAGTGACTCACTCTGTATGTATTATATATAGACATAAGGAACAGAAATGTCATATGCTTCAGAATGTGTGCTATACAGTAATTATGAATATGGTAGTAACATATTTTAAGTAAAATGGTAACAGAAATGAAATATGAGACTCTCTTAATGGGCATGTCTTGAATGATGTTACTGAAAAGATTACAGTGTTTTCAAGATATGAAACAACGTGAGGTGCAGGTTTAGTTCAGTTTAGGCTGTTATGGAATTTGGTGAAGGATGGGACAATGGTCTGACCTCATGGCAAAACTGATTTAGAAACTGGAGCGTTGACAGTTGAGAAAGAGAGTCAGTAGGTGGGGATCAGCATCAGTAATGAGAGTGTTGTGGAATGAGTTGACGGCAGCAACTGTCGTTGTCCTGAGTATGGTGAACCTCACGGTGGAGGAACATACTCCCTTCCAAATTACGTCTAAAGTGTGAAGTCGTGATGTGAGTGAGAAACCAAACAGAGGTGAATGGAGGAAATAAATAGTGAGAAGTGTGGCAGCTAAGCAAAGCGTATGCGTAGGAGAGTGAAATGGCACTCTCAAAAGGCCATGTATTAGAATCATATTTAGACATTAGTTGCATGATGAGAACTAAATTTATGTAGTAATAAATAAGTGCTTTGAATGGTTGTCGAGTAATAATAAGCACACTTAATGGCAGAATGAAAACGTAAGTAGTATAAGTTGATTCAAATGGTTCAAATGGTTCTGAGCATTGTGAGGCTTAACTTCTGAGGTCATCAGTCCCCTTGAACTTAGAACTACTTAAACCTAACTAACTTAAGGACATCACACACATACATGTCCGAGGCAGGATTCGAATCTGCGACCGTAGCGGTCGTGCGGTTCCAGACTGTAGCGCCTAAACCCACTCGGCCACTCAGGCCGGCAGTATAAGTGGAGAAAAAGCTGGAATCCATGGCTAAAAGTATGTAAATGAAGATTTCTGGGAGAGGAAACAATTGAAAAGATCCCTCCTAACAGCCAGAATGATCATAAATTTAGTTCATTTTTCTTTAAGACTCGTCAGTAATTTAAAGACAGTGGAGGTGCAGTGAGATGTCGGAGTGTACTGTAATTACACTGCACAAATTCCAGCTGATAGTTAAACGATTTAAACACGGAAGCATAATAATTAAAAAAATAATTATTTGGAAAAACCTTTAATTGGTGTTGTACTTTATTACACTAAGAATGGGAAAATCTATATAGTAAAGATATTTGAGTTTTAATTCAGTAACCGCATCAGAATTTACTGAGAGGTGGCTGGAGTATGAAGAGCCTGGATACTTCGTTCCTAGGCAGTCGCAGACGGCAATCTCTAACATTTCCAGTCAGCATGATGGGAGAAGACAACGAGGTCTGGAAAGTGGAGGTGCAGGTGCAGAGATACTGAAACAGAAACCAAATCAAAAGTTTAAGACATAGTGTACTGGGGTAGACATCTCTTTACTTTGTTCCTATGGATGGGTCCATCAGCAGATCCAGCCCAAGGGGAAAATAGTCCTCCTAGCATTTTACTGTGGAGGATATAAGAGAATTTGAAGTTTTTATTTAAGTACTTTTTTTGTTTGCCTTCAGGTCGGTAAACCGTAGAGAATGGTATCATTACAAACAGAGTTAATTTTTGGTAAACTACAGCGTGTGACGCCATGGCCAAAAAGAAGTGGGAGAGTAGGGCGACACGACATTGTTAGAAGAGACACGGTTCAGCGGAAGAAGCAGGCGGACGTTTGCTGAGCGTCGTTCTGTCATTATTGTGCAACAAGCTTCGCTTCTGCACATACTGTGCTAGTACAGATATCTAAGTAAATTTGTGTAGTTAATGACTTTAAGACAGTGTTTTCAGTTTATTTTTCCTTGTGACAAACCACTGAGGCCTAAACGCAAGTAGTTACTGAGCAAATCGTAGGTGCTGTGCTATGTATCACTCCAGAGTGTGAAGGTAGATTGGACATGGCATACTGGACAGCAGTTAACTACTCAATTGTTGTGGTATTGTTGTTACTGATGCCCCTTCGTTACAACTTGAAGTTTGTGGAATATATTGTCTTAGAGTGTATCTAATTCATTATTTCCGGTTTTGCAAACTACGCTGTCGAGTTCTGATAAGTCCCACATGGCCAATAGCATTAACTGCATCTCCCCCACGTAGGTCAGCTGTGTTGTGGTATTTATAAAACATAGATTCATACAGGAATGAAGTTTAGTGTGTTTCCTTTGTGCCACAGTTATCGACATGCTCATGTTTCGGAGAGGCCTGAAAATTCTAATAAGTGCCATCTTTAATTCTATTCCGATGTCTTTACGAATGCACAGCCACTTATTTTGAGGATACTGGGCTTCCAGAACATAGATAACGTCTACAAGAATTAATTTCACTTCAACGGTAGTAGTACTACAATTCACTTCAGTGTGGCTGAATTGAAAACTTACCCAGACAGAATTCACTTGGTGGAGCGCAGCGTACTGTGATATGGACACTATGTAAGGTCAGGTGAGTTTGACAGTTTGGCGACGTGTGTCTGGCCATAAGGAAACAGCACTGGGACGTAGGTCTGTACTTTAGTGCCATATAAGCCAAGAGTGCATTGTAAATTACGGTTTGATGTTCTAATTTCCTCAGTGTCCGCCGATATATTTGGGTTGTTTTTGTCAGCAACACAATTGTTAGATTCAGAGCAAAAATTAATCTGACCAAGAGAGTATATTGGGAATGTTATGCAAACACTGGTAGAAGTGCACTGACATATGGTTCAAATGGCTCTGAACACTATGGGACTTCACTTCTGAGGCCATCAAATAAAATGGTTCAAATGGCTCTGAGCACTATGGGACTTAACATCTATGGTCATCAGTCCCCTAGAACTTAGGACAATTGAAACCTAACTAGCCTAAGGACATCACACACATTTATGCCCGAGGAAGGATTCGAACCTGCGACAGTAGCGGTCGCGCGGTTCCAGACTGTAGCCCCTAGAACCTCTCGACCACCCTGGCCGGCTGCGCTGATATACTTTTCTAGCTAATACATGTCAGTCAGTTAAACCATTAAAGGGCAGATGTATCTGCCGTTAAATTCTACCTACGAACGTCATCAGTCCACTGTTAAGACTGTAAATGCGTTTCTTCTTGCAGAAAAGATGCTCGCTATGCTAAAGTGCCTGCCCGTTGCACGCAGTAAAATTGTGCTCAGCAACACTATCAAACTGCTGTTAATGAAATTTAAATGTCTCTTATTGGAGAGATCATGTGTGAAATGTAGATGTATGTACGTTAAATTCTATCCAGCAACGCTGTCACACTACTGTTAATGTAGTGTAAATGCAGCTGTTCTTATGGAAAACATGCATGAAATGCAGAAACGTGTTTTGTACAGTCTAGCAATCTCTATTAGAGTGTGGTACAGTGCAAATTCTGCTATTACGACTCCCATACTCGTTTAATAGGTGTGCATACTATAAACAGTTATTTGACAGGGTTTATGTAGAAAGAAACCGAGCGATTAATGTTTAACAAAAGAGATTTAATTCAAAGTTGAACTGTGCCTTCAAAATAGGTTTTAAACTTTGCAAATCGTTTGAATAATATTTACAAACCGGATTTCACACTGGGGAGCTAAATCACATTGCATTTTGGATAGTAATAATTTTTTTAGGATAAGAGGCATAGAAAGCTGCGGACAATATTTACAAAACATCTAACAAGTTGGATCAAAAAAATGGTTCAAATGGCTCTGAGCACTATGGAACTCAACTTCTTAGGTCATAAGTCCCCTAGAACTTAGAACTACTTAAACCTAACTAACCTAAGGACATCACACACACCCATGCCCGAGGCAGGATTCGAACCTGCGGGCCGTAGCAGTCCCGCAGTTCCGGACCGCAGCGCCAGAACCGCTAGACCACCGCGGCCGGCAAGTTGGATCACTTCTTACAGTTGTACAGTGTAGTGACAATAATAGTATATAATAAGATATTTGTCTCACGCACTGGAACAATTCACACAATTTTTCAGTGTAAATATAATATTAATTGGTCTACAGCTTGCAGAAGCTGTTGCAGCATGAGCTGAAATTTGAACACACGCTTAACACAGTTTAACAGTTCAACCATATTATACTGATTAGTCAATTTTTACACTGTAGCATCACTATTTTACAATTTAAATTGTTGTATTATAGGTTTGTAGTTGAAATCTCCCCCCCCCCCCCCCCTTGAACCAAGGACCTTGCCGTTGGTGGGGAGGCTTGCGTGCCTCAGCGATACAGATAGCCGTACCGTAGGTGCAACCACAACGGAGGGGTATCTGTTGAGAGGCCAGACAAACGTGTGGTTCCTGAAGAGGGGCAGCAGCCTTTTCAGTAGTTGCAAGGGCAACAGTCTGGATGATTGACTGATCTGGCCTTGTAACAATAACCAAAACGGCCTTGCTGTGCTGGTACTGCGAACGGCTGAAAGCAAGGCGAAACTACGGCCGTAATTTTTCCCGAGGGCATGCAACTTTACTGTATGATTAAATGATGAAGGCGTCCTCTTGGGTAAAATATTCCGGAGGTACGATAGTCCCCCATTCGGATCTCCGGGCGGGGACTACTCAAGAGGATGTCGTTATCAGGAGAAAGGAAACTGTCGTTCTACGGATCGGAGCGTGGAATGTCAGATCCCTTAATCGGGCAGGTAGGTTAGAAAATTTAAAAAGGGAAATGGATAGGTTAAAGTTAGATATAGTGGGAATTAGTGAAGTTCGGTGGCAGGAGGAACAAGACTTCTGGTCAGGTGACTACAGGGTTATAAACATAAAATCAAGCCGGCCGAAGTGGCCGCGCGGTTAAAGGCGCTGCAGTCTGGAACCGCAAGACCGCTACGGTCGCAGGTTCGAATCCTGCCTCGGGCATGGATGTTTGTGATGTCCTTAGGTTAGTTGGATTTAACTAGTTCTAAGTTCTAGGGGACTAATGACCTCAGCAGTTGAGTCCCATAGTGCTCAGAGCCATTTGAACCATAAAATCAAATAGGGGTAATGCAGGAGTAGGTTTAATAATGAATAGGAAAACAGGAATGCGGGTTTACTACAACAAACAGCATAGTGAACGCATTATAGTGACCACGATAGATACGAAGCTCACACCTACTACGGTAGTATAAGTTTATATGCCAACTAGCTCTGCAGATGACGAAGAAATTGAAGAAATGTATGATGAAAGAAAAGAAATTATTCAGATAGCGAAGGGTGACGAAAATTTAATAGTCATGGGTGACTGGAATTCGGTAGTAGGAAAAGGGAGATAAGGAAACGCAATCGGTGAATATGGATTGGGGCTAAGAAATGAAAGAGGAAGCCGCCTTGTTGTGTGCTGTCCTTAGGTTAGTTAGGTTTAAGTAGTTCTAAGTTCTGGGGGACTGATGACCATAGATGTTAAGTCCCATAGTGCTCAGAGCCATTTGAACCAAGGCACTTCAAGTAATTTTCAGTCTTGAGAGCTATAGCCTAACCTTTCTCCGGATTGTACCTGTCTGTATACAAAATCTGCAGCCCACTCCCCTCGCCTTTCATCAAGCCAGTAACTTTATTATTTGCTGAGTTAATGTTACAAAGATTATCAGCTGCATTTACAGGCATGTCTGATGTATTTAAATGGCAGCTAATTACTTCATGAGAACTGCAACACATCACCCAATAAATGAAGCTGATTGTGTCCATGTAATGTAACTTTGGGTGTAAAAAATAGTTTTAGGAAACTTATAATGAAACTGGTTCATGTGCACTTTAAATAGTTCAAAATTTAGCATGACTATCGTCTTCCTCCACAATGCCCCTCCCGCGAACTGCATAAATAAATGTCATAATAGTTTCTAATGTTCTACATGATTATTTGTAGAATTGTATTATGAATTAAGTTACGAACTCCTTTACCAGACGAACATATTTTAAAAAACAGCGGTGTCGCTTGAATAAGATGGCTGACTCTAATCAGTTGCAGCCCCAACTTGTGAAATTTCTGGAAGGTTTTGATAATGTATGATGTACACTGTTTTCCCTTTCATGGCGTCAGCAGCTTGGGGTGGGTAAGGTTTGATGGAACTCGTTGATCTTGACGTAGTCGCAAATCGCTGTGTGCGCCATACATACTATTAGGTTCGGTGAAATCTACCTTTAAAATATGTCCTATACGATAATCTGCTTACGTAGTTGAAACGTTACCTAATATGATGATGTGAACACTACACAGCAATCAAAACCGACTAATAGGTACATTGTTACATGGCATGTCCCTATAAATTGTTCACATCCAAGCACATGATGTAATAGGAATCGCCATATATTTAATTGAAATTTTCACAAATCATGAGCTATTTACCATCGTGTGCCTACGGACGAACTGGCAAAGTCCTCCGCTAATCCTGAGCTCAGAAAAGAACAATATGTTGACATTGATTGAGACTTTGATTTCGATACATGTGTTTTAGCTATAGTGTACGAGGAAAGCACTGGCATAGTGTATCAGAATGCAGAACCAGTGTGTATGTTTCCACGCAAAAACTACGGAATTGCTTGAAAAGTGTGCAAGTAAACGTACATCCGTGTCCATTTACAGATTTGCGTACTTCGTTAAAATAGTGATGGTTAACTCCTAGCAAACACTCAGCGTCCTCATATTCGGCATCCATTTCAGAATGCCAGTAATTTTAAAGGAGAAGGTGTTTATCTCAGGCATTGTTGTTTCCTTCAGTTTCTCTATCGATTCCAGATATTTGTATGGGAAGGCCCCTCTCATCTTTACGAGCTGGAACTTAATAGCATCATAGGGATGTGCTGCTTGAGTGAGATGCATAGCCTACTGATGCACAGCTCCAGCAAGTTCCTGAAGCGGTGCCATCAGAATCTTTGCGAGTTCAAGAAGCACAGTGCAATATTCTTGGTGACTCTCTTAGGAAACCAAATACATCCTTCTGTGTTGTCAGTTAGGACTGATAATTGCACAGGCGTAAATCAGCCAGTGGCTCAACAAAGGGAATAATCATCATACCCACTAAAATTGTGAAAGAAAGTGGGATTGTGCTGAGAGGTTTATTATTCAGGTCGTATAAATTGCGTGCTGCATACCGTAGTTTGCCAGTTAGAAGGCAGTCATCACTACAAGGTTTTTCATCTCTATTAGCCAACGGTAACCGAAAAATTTAGCAGTCAGCGGCATTTGGTCATAGGAATGTTACTGTAACAAAACACATCAACTTACTTCGCAAGTTCTTGAAGCTCAGAGAGTAATTATCTTGCAGGATCTTCCCCAGTATACAGTCTAAAACAATTACGACCTGAGTTACATGAATATGCAATCTGATGAACCTCACAGGTATGTGCCGTTCATTGAGATTCAAATAGAAACCAGGAGGGTACAGCCTATTGCGCTTGACCAAAAACACTTGCTGGTACAACGCTGGATTCTTCGGATTGCTCCGGGAGGAGACTGAGCTTAAAACACTAGTTCGCTTTATTACAATACAGATATGAATATTTACTTGATACAATCCATTTTCACGGCGATATTCTAGTCGGCAGCTCGTGGTCTCGTGGTAACATTCTCGCTTCCCGAGCGCCGGGTCCCGGGTTCGTTTCCCGGCGGGGTCAGGGATTTTCACCTGCTTCGAGATGACTGGGTGTTGTTGTGTCGTCTTCATCATCATCATTCATCCCCATTACGGTCGATGGAAGGCAATTGCAAACTTCCTCCGTCATGAACTTGTACAGCGGTGTGGGTCTGCCGCATCGTCCCCTACGCTCTGTCGAGGATTATGGGACTTCATCATCATCATCACAGCAGTATTCTCAGTATTTACAATTGTCTCTGAATATTAAAGTATCACTCCGTTTAGACAACTTTACAAGACTCTTCTCTTGAAGACTCACGTTACAGTTCTGGCTCAGACATTTAATACACTGGCAACATTTGTAAGGCGCACGTCGCTGAGCGATCTCCTGGTGTTAGCACTTCTGTGTGCAGGCGGCATGGGCCACTGGCCCTCAGCTAGCCACCACTGCACACCATGCGCATTCTCGCCATGAGCTGAGAGAGGTCGTGGGCCCCAAAATATGACTCTACGAGTGTGGTCGCATGAGTTTTAGTAAAATGTTTTATTTTTGACGTTTACCTGAGCTGCCATCGTCCTGCATTTTCACCATCAGTGCATATTCGACATGGCACAATCCAAGTCTGCACAGAAGCTTCCCTTCAAACAAAGTCCCTATACTTATACTAGTATAACAAGACTGGCCAACGTAAAGTGTTTAATTTGGTAATGCTTTGAATCCAGCTTCTGATACACGTGTAATATCATTAAAATATCTCCCCTCAGTGAGAACTACTCATACACTAATGAAAAGAAAACTCAAAGCAAGAAGGAGTTGTGTGCCGTAGACGAAAGTTGGTAATCGCGTTTCTACACCTGAAAGATGATGTCTATTGAAATTTCGCGCCAGTGTCGTAACAGTGGCGCTAGTAACACAACCATGAGGATGCAAATCTGTTTTTTTTTTTTTTTTTTAATTCACGCTGTAACGTTAGTTACATTCAAGACTCGACATGCTGAGTTGATGGTAGTCAAGAATGCCTTTAAGACGACAAAGACCCCATTATAAACACCTCACTGAGTCTGAACGACGTCGTGAAACAGGGCTATGAAAGATGGATTTTCGTTCTGTGATCTTGCAGAAAGACGCAGCAGGAATCTATCCAATATACATGACTGTTGGCAGCGGCGATCATGACAAACTACGGTCGCAAGATGACCGGGCTCCGGACGACCACATGACACTACCGAGAGGGAAGACTATCGTGTTCGGCATATGGCTCTGACGCATCGTACTGCATCTGTTGCAGCAATTTTAGCAGCAGTTGGCTGCACAGTGATACAACAAACTGTTACAAATCTGTTACTTAAAGGACCGCTCCGAGCCAGACGCCCTGTAGCGTGCATCCCACTAATCACAAACCACCACCATTTGCGACTTCAGTGGTGTCAAACGGGAGCTCCCAGGAGGACAGGATGGAGGTCTGTTTTGTTTCCTGATGAAAGCTGATTCTGACTAGGTGCCAGTGATGGCCGTGTGTTGGTTACAAGGAGGTCAGCGGAGGGCCTGAGGACAACCTGTCTGCGTGCTAGACACACATGACCTACAAATGAGTTATGGTCTGGTGTGCGATTTCTTGTGTCAACAGGAGCACTCTCATGGTTATCACACGCATCCTGACGGCCTTGGCCTACTCGATCACCATATCTGTCTCCAATCGTGCACATATGGGGCAATATCGGACAGACAACTCCAGCGTCATCCACAAACAGCATTAACCGTCACTTTATTGACCGATCAAGTGCAACAAGCATGGAGCTCCATCCCACAAATTGACATCCGTCACCTGTACAACACAATGCATGCACATTTGTATGCTTGGATTCAACATTCTGGTGGTTAAACCGGTTACTTATGTACCAGCATTTCACATTTGCTGTGGCTTATCTCGCGGTTACTTTAACCTGTGGTTTTGCAATGTTAATCACTTAAATATGTTTCCTATAGAAATGTATTCCCGAAATCTCATTTCACTAGATTAATTATTTTTTGCAGTTGGGATTTTTTTCCTTCAAGGTATAATGCAAAGAGTAAGAACTTCCTTGCAGAACTGGTAGTAATGTAAAGCGACCATCTGGCCACACAATGAAAAGTAACAATTCCTTTGAATATAAACGCTCATAGTTAAAAGCCGTGAAGAAATAGAAGATAATAGCAGAAGTATTTTAGTATGTGTGGGACAGGGAACCCTGTTCTTGTAACGCCGGCAAAACAACCTCATACGGCGTCTCCAAATCAGTAACTTCCTACGACAATTTCATCTCATAGCTGATTACTCAGGCACGTGTAACCTTCCCGAGATATACAGGGTGTTTCAAAAATGACCAGTATATTTGAAACGGCAATAAAAACTAAACGAGCAGCGATAGAAATACACCGTTTGTTGCAATATGCTTGGGACAACAGTACATTTTCAGGCGGACAAACTTTCGAAATTACAGTAGTTACAATTTTCAACAACAGATGGCGCTGCAAGTGATGTGAAACATATAGAAGACAACGCAGTCTGTGGGTGCGCCATTCTGTACGTCGTCTTTCTGCTGTAAGCGTGTGCTGTTCACAACGTGTAAGTGTGCTGTAGACAACATGGTTAATTCCTTAGAACACAGGATTTTTCTGGTGTGGGGATTCCACCGCCTAGAACACAGTGTTGTTGCAACAAGACGAAGTTTTCAACGGAGGTTTAATGTAACCAAAGGACCGAAAAGCGATACAATAAAGGATCTGTTTGAAAAATTTCAACGGACTGGGAACGTGACGGATGAACGTGCTGGAAAGGTAGGGCGACCGCGTACGGCAACCACAGAGGGCAACACGCAGCTAGTGCAGCAGGTGATCCAACAGCAGCCTCGGGTTTCCGTTCGCCGTGTTGCAGCTGCGGTCCAAATGATGCCAACGTCCACGTATCGTCTCATGCGCCAGAGTTTACACCTCTATCCATACAAAATTCAAACACGGCAACCCCTCAGCGCCGCTACCATTGCTGCACGAGAGACATTCGCTAACGATATAGTGCACAGGATTGATTACGGCGATATGCATGTGGGCAGCATTTGGTTTACTGACGAAGCTTATTTTTACCTGGACGGCTTCGTCAATAAACAGAACTGGCGCATATGGGGAACCGAAAAGCCCCATGTTGCAGTCCCATCGTCCCTGCATCCTCAAAAAGTACTGGTCTGGGCCGCCATTTCTTCCAAAGGAATCATTGGCCCATTTTTCAGATCCGAAACGATTACTGCATCACGCTATCTGGACATTCTTCGTGAATTTGTGGCGGTACAAACTGCCTTAGACGACACTGCGAACACCTCGTGGTTTATGCAAGATGGTGCCCGGCCACATCGCACGACCGACGTCTTTAATATCCTGAATGAATATTTCGATGATCGTGTGATTGCTTCGGGCTATCCGAAACATACAGGAGGCGGCGTGGATTGGCCTCCCTATTCGCCAGACATGAACCCCTGTGACTTCTTTCTGTGGGGACACTTGAAAGACCAGGTGTACCGCCAGAATCCAGAAACAATTGAACAGATGAAGCAGTACATCTCATCTGCATGTGAAGCCATTCCGCCAGACACGTTGTCAAAGGTTTCGGGTAATTTCATTCAGAGACTACGCCATATTATTGGTACACATGGTGAATATGTGGAAAATATCGTACTATAGAGTTTCCCAGACCGCAGCGCCATCTGTTGTTGAAAATTGTAACTACTGTAATTTCGAAAGTTTGTCTGCCTGAAAATGTACTGTTGTCCCAAGGATATTGCAACAAATGGTGTATTTCCATCGCTGCTCGTTTAGTTTTCATTGCCGTTTCAAATATACTGGTCATTTTTGAAACACCCTGTACATTACAATAGATGAAGCAGGAGTTCAGCATGAATGGCAATAGATGAAATTTTGAAGAAGGCGATCGATAGCATCCAGTTCTAGCAACATTCCCGATACACGTTCTCAAGTGATTTATATAAGTTGATGTCAAAAAATGCGGAATTGTAGAGCGGGGGCATGAATTCCACACCGAAAGAAATGGCTCTGTGCTAAGGAGACTGGATTCATACCCTGATGGAGAGACGTTCAAATCCTCATCCAACGTCGCTGATCCGGGATATCGTCGTATTCTGTAAAACAGCAAGTGTGTGATAGTCGGCCACCTGCCTTCGTAGACGAAGCAACAGGAAATGAACAACTCGAATATTTAGCTTTTATGTTTTTATTCATAGTTTAATTCTGAAATTCTTTACGTGTTTATATGTGTTTCCGAAGTTTTCTTATACTCATTACATATTTTTGTATTGGAGCGGTGTAGTATAGCGTTCTAGTAATTGTAACGAGTACAGTCTTGCAATCTGTAGCGTAGTGGTCATTTGTGTGTTTACTTTGGACGGCCAGTGACAGCTTAATCAGCTGCCAGCCTCCGTTGGTGAACTACCAGGAGACTAGCGAGTCACGTATTTACCTTCCCCTGTTTGTTTTCATACTTGAATGTTTAAGTTAGAAGCTGTAGGATGGACGAGGTGTGCGCGTACTGAATTTCGATGAAGGAGGAGCTGGCCACAGCTCGCGATCAGCCGTAGCAGTGATGGAGCATCTGGCGCGCCATACGGGCACGTATGGTGTTGCTGCTCCATGCACGGGCTCCGCTGTCTTGCCCCCTTCCACTACACCCAACGCGAGAGATTCACTCTCACTGCAGGATGAGTAGCGGGTTGTTACGAGGTCGCATCGCTCGAGGCCGATACTCTACGTGGAGACTGGCAGTCTTGCCTCGCCAATTCATTCTGCGAGTGGACAGATGTGTGGTCCTTAAGCAGAGTCGGAGGAGGCACACTGGGAGAGTGGTTTACTTCTTGCTGGGAGCTCCAAGGCTAGAACATTAACTAGCCCCCTAGGAATATAGCCCCCAGGACCAGGAAGAAATCAAGTGTGCATTCAGGGTGTCTGCCAGGGGAGAGGAGGGCCTGCCTGCGGCTATCGAGGGTGCAGGATACCATAGTCTGCAAGTTGTTACTCTTGTCGGTACCACTGACGCCTGTCACTAGGATTCTGAGCCATCCTTAGCTCCCAAGGCGGATAGAGAAAGTGTTGAAGACTGCTGACGTTACATGTAGTGTGCAAGCAGAACTCACAACTAGCACCATCGTACCCAGAGTCAGTCAGGCTCCTTTCATTTGGAGCCGAGTGAACGGTATCAACCAGAGGCTACATTGTTTCTTCAATAGTCATGGGTGCAAATATTTTGACCCGCTTTCTGGGGCGGAGAGCTGAAGGACTCTACTTGACAGTTTACAGGTGCACTGCACAAAGGAAGCATCTACTCTGGTAGCAGAGTAGTTGTGGAATGCACGTGGCACGCAGAGAGCGAACTCAGATCAGGTACAGTATAGAGACTCTTCGACTGTCAAAATTTTAGCAGTAAACTGTCAACGTATTCACAACAAAGACCGTGAACTTACTTCTATCCAGGAAAGTTTTTGTATCCAATTTATACTCGGACCAGAGATCTATCTGAAAAATGAAGTAAAAACCACAGAGATATATCGGTATATCGGTAAGACTGATTAGATGCCAAGGGAGAGGGAGAGATCATTGTTGTTGACAAAAATATTTTGTCTGTCAAGGCTAAAACTGAGTGTGACTGTGAAATTATCTGGACACGAATACCTGACCTATGGATTAGCTCCAGATGGTACGGACAAACGGTCTTTTGAAGTATGACGGAAAACGTTCTTCAAAACCTGCCTTGCACAACTAGTGAGACAATCGTTCAGAAATTGAAAAATATTTTAGATCTTGTAGCTACGATGAGGCCTGACCTTATCGTTAGTATCCGTATAGTGACAGGGATGCTTGATCATAATGTCATCATAGCGACGATGATAACTGAAACAGTAAAGCGGTTGTTGTAATCCTTCTTTACCAGTGACTGACATCATTTAGCTACATTATGAAAGACGTAGACGAATTATGGGCGAAGTTTAAGCTGATTGTAAATCGCTCACTGGGGACGAATGTGCCAAGTAAGTGGATTAAGAATGGAAAGGATACTTCTTTGTTTAATAATCATATTCGGAAAATGCTGGGGAGACAGGGATTGTTGCATTCTCGTTTCAAAAAAGATCATGCAAATGGCGACAGGCAAAAGTCGGTAGAAATTTGTGTTTCAATAAGGAGACCTATGTGTGAGGCATACAACAACTTCCACAGTCATATCATAGTGAAGGATTTTGCAGACAACCTGAGACATTGCCGGTCATACGTAAAATCAGTAATCGGATCGAAGGATTGTGTCCAGGCACTCGTAGGCCAGTCTGGGACGCCAATAGAAGGCAGCAGAAAGAAAGCTGCAGTTTTAAATTTCAGGTTTAAGAAATCATTCACGCAGGAGGATCGTACAAACATATCGTCTTTTGACTATTGTACAGTCATCCTTGGTATAGAAAAGCAACTGAAAGAACTGAAAACAAATATGTCACAATATCCAGATCGAATCCGAGTTGAGTTTACTTGCATTCATCGCGCTCGCCTATCACCAAGTCCAAAACGACAGAGAAACGGGCGCAGGTGATTCCTGTACATACGTAAAAGAACGGACCGTACAAAAAGGCCAATATCCTTAACGTTGGTTTTCTGCAGAATTCTTGAGCAAGTTCTGAATTCGACTACAACAAAATGTCCTTTGGACAGAAAAGCTTTTGTCCGCAAACCAGCATGGATTTAGAAGGCATCACTCGTGCGAAACTCATCTTGCCTTTTTCAAACATGATTTTATACAAACCTTTGATGGAGATGAAACGTCCCATTAGAAAAATTATTGAATTACTGTGCTGATAAACCTCTTACATTATTTCATTTTCAAACAGCTGAGCAGAACTGAATGTACTCAGACATTTCGCTCTTTACCTATTCTGACCAACGCTAAACTGACACACAATATTTTTAGCTCAACGCAATCTGACTTTCAAAAATCCCTACAAAAGAATGGCCGTGACTAACATTAACCTATACCTTTCACAAATCACTTACCTCACAAAAATCTTCGTTACTCAAGCTACTGCAATACAGCGAGCGCCACTACTGCCAGCTAAATAAAAGATTCAAACTACTGAAGGCACTAATTACTGGTAGGCATAGTTAGCAAATGAAAGATATTAATAGAGAACAAACAATGTATTTACCTTAATAGTCATAATATATATAGCAGTTCATGACATCCAGTCTTACAGATTTCAAAACTCCGCCATTTCTCTCTCCACATCCACCACTGCTGGCGGCTCACCTCCAACTGCGCAACGCTACGCGCTGTTAACAGCCAACTGCCCAACACTACAATAGCAAACAACAATGAAAACCAGCCACAGACTGCACACAGCACAGCCAGTGATTTTCGTACAGAGCGCTACATGGCGTTACCAACATAAGAACCTAAACAGCCTACTTACAGAGGACAAAAGGCAACTTCCATATTCCTAGATTTCCGGAAAGCGTTTGAACGGAGCTCCGTTGCAGACTGTTGACGAAAGTCATAATATACGGTTTAGGTTGCCAGGCGTGTGGGTGGCTCTCAGTCTTTTAGGAAATAGAACCCAGTACTTTGCCCTCGACGGTGAGTGTTCATCAGAGACAAGGGTATCGTCAGTAGAGCCCCAGGAAAGGGCGAAAGGATCGCTCTTGTTCTATACATACATAACTGATCTGACGGACAGGATGAGCTGCAGTTTACGACTATTTTCTGCTGACGCTGTTGTGCACGGGAATCTGTCGTCTTGGAGTGGCTGTAATAGTATACAAGATGACAGACAAAATTTCTTGTTCGCTTGTAGAGTGTGTGGGAAAAACAATCCTGTAACGTTCGAGAAAGCATTAGCTGGGTTTTGTTTGACCCAGTCACATCGATTAAATGTCTAGGCGTAACGTTGCGAAGCGATATGAAACGAAAGAACACGTCGGGTTTGTAGTAGGGGAGGCGATTACTCGACCTCTTTCTACTGGGAGAATTTTGGGTAAGTTTAGCTCATCTATAATGGAGACGTTATATAGGATGCTAGTGAAAACCGTTCTTGAATACTATTCAAATGTTTGAGATCTTCAGAAGGTGGGATTAAAGGAAGACATCGAAGCAGTTGAGAGGTTTACTGCTAGAATTGTTATCGGTAGGTTCAATCGGCAGGGAAGTATTACGGACATGCTTCGTGAACTCAGATGAGAATCCCTGGAGGGAAGACGATTGTCTTTTCGTGCGGTACTACTGCTGAAATTTAGAGAGCCGACATTTGAGGCCGACTACAGAACACCAACGTAGATTTCGCACAAGGGTCAGGAAGGTAACATGCAATAAAGTATGGCGAGTCTGGAGGCTTTTATACAGTCGTTTTCCATCTCTCTACTTGAGAGTAGAAGAGGAAAGTATATGACCTGTAGTGCTACATGTTACTTTCCGCTATGCAGCGAACAGTTGCCTGCAGAGTACACAGTGTGCGTCGGTTACAACACTTTATGGAAATATCTGGGAGACTACAACCGGGATGAAAGGAAGGTTGTAATAAAAGTTGTTCGTCTCTTCAACTGTGAAATTTTTAATGGGAACCGCCATTTTTTTTGAGGATTCGGACGCTCTGGAAGAAATAATACTAAACTTTTGCATGGAACAATGTTATTATTGCGTGATGGATGGTACTGTAGTCAACAACAAATCAAAATGAGTTACAAACCATTGAAAAGTGTTAGGTGAATGTTCGATGTGTTAACCATTGTCTGCGATACGTTTTGTAACATTCAAATAACCGTCTGTGATGTACGAGCGGCGAACACGCGTCGGAGTCCGTGGTCAGACTCTCACTGTAGGTGCAACACCTTGTAGTGTAACGACGTATAGATTTGTTTAAATGATTTTCTTTTGACATATGACCATGTGCAGACTTCGTCACCTACGTCAGTTACAACCCACGTCAAAATTATTTATATTCTTTTTAAATTGTCTCAGAATGGTTCTTGAACGAAACTGTAACACATCATTTGAATTGTATGCACAGAATTACGTCACTCGGGCCAATTGGTTTGCGTAAACTTTTTCAATTTTAGACGTCGTTTGTTTCTCCTCAGAATTTATATTGATACACGTTATCAGATTTAATCGATAATAGAACCACATTGAATAAACTTTTTGAGATTCAAAGTCGCGATGAACGCTGTCAAAATCCAATAATCTTGTCAACTATATTATTAATTCATTCACATAATTCTTCATAAATAAATCCTCGGAACACGTATTTCAACTTTAGTAGCATCCACTAGTCTATTATCTTCCTACATACAGACGTGAACCTGAGCCTTGACAAGACAAAACTAACAGTATCAATAAGATTAAACTCTCTACGACGTCATTGTTGTACAAAACATTACAAATTATTCATGTTCAATTTTTAGAAGCACGACGCAACAAATCGGTTTCAGAATCTTCTGTCGCTCTTTGGCTGTCGACCCGCGACCCGCAATTTTCTCTCCAGTCCCGGCAACGAAGATGCTGTCTCCGTTCGTTGCGCCGCCCTCTCCGTACATGAAACATAAAAAAAAATACAAAACTTTAGACACTTCACAACCATTACAAATATTACAAAAATACATAAACAAAACTAAATTAAACTTATATTCATCTGCAAACTGGAATGACACTGGTGGATGGTTGACGCTTCAATTTCGTCCCACTACTAACCCCACCCACAAGCTCAGTTTGTCAGGTTTTAACCGAAAATAAAACTTTTTCTATATACAATATTTAACTGTTAATACATTTTCCTCACATTTTACGTACTCTAGAGTCCTTGCTCTTAGATAGATTTAATCCTTTTACTACGATATTATTGTGACTATTTGTCATTTAATCTTAATTGTGCTATTATGGTAATTCATTACCGAATATATGGAGATTACTCCTT
This sequence comes from Schistocerca americana, assembly GCF_021461395.2. NCBI lineage: Eukaryota > Metazoa > Arthropoda > Insecta > Orthoptera > Acrididae > Schistocerca > Schistocerca americana. Next base: position 433,954 of record NW_025726060.1, read on the forward strand.
TTCATTTAATAGTTGCTAGTAAATACTAATTTAGTACGTTCTTTAACGTTGTTACATTAGGACAGAGCGTTCAAATTGTGATATATTAGTTTCAGTTTTATTCATTTACTAGAGTTATTCTTTCCAAAAATGTATATCACTAAAAAGTTTCTCACAATAACTAATAGTACTGTTTACTTTACGCCATTCTTTTCCCTAATGCTTTATTTATGCGTGAGGTCAAGAAGAAATCAAGCAAAACTTTTTTTAGAATCTTGGCATGGCTTTCTTTACCTTCGGACACTTTGTTGGGTAATGGCAATTTATTTAGGAGAAACAAGCGAGGGAGTCCCGTTTGGTGTGTTCTAAATTAACACTATTACAAATCTCTATTAAAGGCACTCTGCTATGTTCTCGTGAGCCATATAGCTCTGGACGCCCATGGTCCCTAAAATTATTAACCATCCCCTTTGGTTCCTACTATCCGAGTAAATATAAAAATATACAAAATTCCTTCTGACCTAATAACAAATTTCTTCCATATAAATCCCCTTTTAGTTACCTTCCTCTTTTTGAAGTACCAGTAGATTATTGTAGAACACTTGTTTAAGCTTCCTGTCATTTCTTTAAAATAACACGTAACTATCACGAAAAACTTCAGATGAATAAACTATGAACGCCCTTCCGTATGTAACATATACTAAATATTAACTTATTTAGGAATGAAGGGTTTCATTTCATCAACACTTATAATCCTTTAATTACACCTGATGAAGGTTTCATAAGAAGTAACGCTTTGGGATGTACAATATTATGTGCAACATATGGACCTTCAAAGATAAAGAAGAATTTTCTACATTCCTTATTGATCTTCGAACTTTTAGGATGAGATCGTGAAACGTCCCCTTTGAAAAAATTTATACAGACTGTGCTTAACCTGACACACAATATTTTTAGTGCAACGCAATCTGACTTTCAGAAATCCCTACAAAAGAATGGCCCTGACTAACATTAACCTATGCATTTCACAAATCGCTTACCTCACAAAAATCTTGGTTACTCGAACTACTGCAATACAGCGAGCGCCACTACTGCCAGCTAAATAAAAGATTCAAACTACTGAAGGCACTAACTACTGATAGGCATAGTTAGCAAATGAAAGATATTAATAGAGAACAAACAATGTATTTACCTTAATATCATCAAAAGTCATAATATATATAACAGTTCATGACAAATTACAAAACTCTGCCATCTCTCTCCCCACATCCACCACTGCTGGTGGCTCACCTCCAACGGCGCAACGCTATGCGCTGTTCACATCCAGCTGCCGCTGCCCAACACTACAATGGCAGACAACAATGCAAACTAGCCACAGACTGCACACAGCACAGCCAGTGATTTTTCATATAGAGCGCTACGTGGCGTTACCAATAAGAAAACATAAACAGCCTACTTACATAGCCCCCATGCTCCCCAAAAAAAGTTTTACAAATTGTTTTGGGCAGTGGCCAATAATGATTTGATAAAATTTTTCATAATTAAAATAACAAAGGTATCAAATGCACACACTTATTGATGCAATGTTGGTCAAAAGCTAAAATTTTCTCACAGTCCATTAAGACAGTCATAATCGTTCATCACAGTAAAATAGCAGTGTTTTTCTCAAAGTCTGAGCAGTAAAAGAAAATGCACACGGAAGTAGTGGATTTCCACGCAGTCTTGAAGAAGTAGTGTTGTCCTTCCAACGGAAAGACAGTGCTGACCCTCGACATGCAGACAGGTAATGCGCCACAGCAGAGCAAACCCACAGCAGAGTCAGTCGAAATTTTGAAGAGTATTGGTAGGTAGGTCATCACAGAGCAGACCCACTGTAGTCCTGGTAGACATTACGGTATTGGTGGGTCACCAGAGGCGCAGACCCACTGCAGTCCTTGTAGAAATAATGGTATTGGTGAGTCAGCAAAGGTGTAGACCCACTGTAGTCCTTGTAGAAATAATGGTATTGGTGGGTCATCAAAGATGCAGACCCACTGTAGTCCTTGTCGAGATGGCCAGCAGCCATCTGTTGTGACTGTGCGGGTGCACAATCACCATTGAAGAGTCTTGCAGATAATATAGTAAGTCCATAAACCACCACTTGTGTACTCACAAAGTTTTTGGAATTGTCCTTAGAACCAGCAATGCTGTCATCCAGTCCCTTGCTGAATTATTAACACACATGCAAACACTAACAGTCCCTACTTCTCACATATTGTCCATATACTATGACCAACAGAAACGTGTGCAGTGAAATGTAACTTACAAGTTAATTAATTTGATGAATTGGTGTCAAGTACAATTTTATAACATAAGAACACAATAACAAAGGTACAAAACACATCATTAAAAACATAATAATACAGATAACATTTGTAGTAATAGGGGCTTTACAAAAGAATAGAAATAAACATATACATCAGTGTTACAGGAATTATGACATAAGTAAATACATAAAAGATCAGAATAACTTTTGAAACATCAACTTTACACATAAGCATTAAAACAAAACAGAATAAATAATGTCTAAGCATATTTACAAGGTAAATAACATATTATTAATGCCAATTATATTTGAGGATAACAGTATTCCTCATCATAGTTCATGTAGCTGAGTATTAGAGAAATTCTACAACATAAATCTTATTAGCTAAACACATAAAGACAGGAAGAACACAAATACACAAGGGTACACAAACACATAGTGAGATAACACAAGGAAAGGACAGGGTTTGTTTTACTGCAGTATTTTGCAAACAAAACTTTCTTTACTTCTCGGAGATCTCCCTTCGTTCTTCATTATTCCCAAAAAGTCCTATCTATACCTGCTTTCTGTACTTTTTTTGTATAACTTCTCAATGCATTGTTTCTAATTCATCGCAACTAATTCTCTCATATAGTCTACCCCCTCTTAAGCTAACTTAAATCTACTGAGCTCAGATGCTAAACTAAGGGACGAGGCAATGCAGCAGCACAAAACAAGTAACACAAACAGCAATGACAAAAAAAATGGAAATTTGCAAAGCAAGCTACAGTAAATCTAAATTACCAAGCAATTCAACATTACAACTAATATGAGGCAATGCGCAGCAAACAAGAAAAATAAATCTGGCTTAGCAGAGTAACACAAATTAAAATTCAGTAGCACTATGCCTGGCAAACAGCAGCAGTAAATGCTATAACGTATACCTAAACATGACAAAGCTCAAGCAGAAAAAATAGTACACTAAAAATGGCCATGTCTAACACCTATGTCACATCTTAATACTAGAGTGATGCATCATGAGAACTTACACTAGCAGATAAGTTACCATATCGTAAAGAAATTATTTATGCAATTCCTGTGAAGGGAAATGTCTATTTATGTGCCCTCGTTTTCTTGGAAGTAGATCATAAATTTCTTATTGACTGGATCTGTAGGCATAAAATAACTATATTAAATTTTATTTTAACCAATGCAGCTAGAAACTAGATATTAAAGAAAATGAGCAACTATGTACAAAGGATGGCATGAAACATCATTCATTAGCCATATGGCATTTCATAAGGCAGTAAAAATTCTCTCAATTCTCGAGAAAGACGCTTGTCATAATCAGGTGTGCAGATGTAAGTATCTTTCCAAGTAATGAGCGTGTCGTATTTGCAGTGCTTTCTACAAAGGTATGTCAATAGCGACGATAATGGCCTCCCTTTTTTTCCCACCTGTCCCTCTGGAAGGCACATGCTAATGGCTTTTTTCAAGGCAACTGTCGCCCAGCTGGGTGCCCACGACACATTAGGAGCAGGTGGTCACTTAACTTTCTTACCGAAATATTTATGACACCAGTTTCCGCTACAGTGACCATCTCATATAAAAATTTCACAGGTCGAAAATTTACGTTACAAATGTGTAGAAACAAAATCCTGTAAATATAACAGTGTCCAAAAAATTTTCGTCGGCATTGTGGTACATTCAAGCATTTACACACGTTTCATAACTCTTAAAGTACGATTCTTGGTTTCCAACATCCTTTTTCACAAGTCAGAGTCCCTAACCACTACTCATTATTCCTTACCTTATTACACATATACATATTCGTTGTCGTAAAAATAACATCAAAACACCTCAGTCAAATCTCAAAAACGTCGTAGCTTTATGCAATAATTTCTAAACCTAAAGAAAATTCTCTGCTCATTTCAATAGTGTCATCTATCTCAAATGTACTTCAAAAATCATGATCCCATACCAAATACATCATTCAAAGCTCTCATAGTATCACAATGATTCCGAAAAAATATGAACAGTTTACAAAGTACAGACAAAACACAGTTTCATAAGTGTGAAGTTACCCAACTGTGTAATTGCGCAAACATGTGTCAGTGATGTAGTAAAAAAAATGTTTATCTCTCAGTTAAATGATCAGATAGCTGTGTAATTCTGTGTTAGAGAAATATTGTACCGATGTGTAAAGTTGTATAAGCAAATACCATATTAGCTAGGGCTCCTTGTGCTTGCCAAACACATGGTACACAAAGTAGGCATGTACCCCCCTGAGGATTAATGTAATTATACCCTCAGGTGTTACAGATTACAACAATGGAATGAAATGTATTACGGAAAACCTTCGTATCATTGTACTCCAAATATCTTTAAAAATAAATGATTTAAGTACAAAATTAATCACTCAAATACGTGTCCTGTAGCGCTAAATGTGCGTCTTGCTGTAAGATAATCTCTGTGGAAGTGTCGTAGTTATTGTCCTCCAAAAGCTAAGTTCTGCAGAAGCCAATGTACTTACCTCATGATACACCAATTTTCAAGTAAACCAAAATGTTGCATTAAAATCTCATTAGCAGTACTGGTAAATGTTCTAAGTATGTTAGCCTTATAGTCGTTACATAATCGTGTAATTAACAAGCAAGAATGTACAAATAACAACATTTTGTCGTCTGTTCACTATAACAATGCATTCGTAATTTCTGTTTAAAAATGTTCCCTAGGTTCTAGACTGGATATTTAACTTCAAACATTGTTGCATGTTAACAGTTTCTTAAGTCTGACAAAGCATACTAGAAATGTGAAGCGAAAAGTTTTATACCAAAGACTAAGTTAAAAAGCAGATTATCTCTCAATAAATGGTTTTACATGTGAAATGTGGTGTAAACCTTTACTCATCCTAGTACTCACAGTTTGATTTGAATGCAATTATCATGTTGTATACGTCGGTAAGGAATGCTAAAATTTTTCTCAAGGTTATCGTGTATGCTATTTTTTTCCTCAGCCAGCCGGCGCAGGTGGCTGCCTGCGGTGCGAGTCATTGTCTGTTTCTTTGTTAGCGCGCGCCACTATTGGGATTAGGAGACCGAACTTCTACAAATTCACGTTGTCGAAAGTGCCCTGCTCTGTTTGAATCCCGCCAGTTCTGATGCAATTCAGGTCTGTCGTTACGATCATATCGTCTGTCGTCATGTCGGTAGATGCCATAGTTTCTTTCTTGTCGGTCACATGGTGGAGAATTTCTCCCTGAATCGTAACTGCGCGCTGACCGTTGCGTCTAAAGTTATTCTGTCTCCCTTGATAATAATTATTTTGGTTTCCAAATTGTCTGTTTCTCTGATTGTCTCTGTGATAGTCACTACCGCAGAGAGGTGATCTTTCCCTGTAATTATTACTACTCTGCCAACGGTTGTCTTACGGGTGGTGTCTGTTTTGGTCACGATATGTGTTGTGAGAATAGCCTTGTCGTGTACAGTTAATATTTCTGTCATCGCGGAATTGTGACGGATGTGACCTGTAATTGTTGTGCTCCTGTTTTCGCGTTCCGCGAATGTCAGTGATGTGCTGGTAAATGTGCCAACACCTTGTAGATAGAGGCGGCCTAAATGTACGCTACCTAACGCAGACGGGCGTGAATTCTGGAACAGGATAAGTAGTGAATTCTAATAAGAAAAGTATGCACCTCCTCGAATACTTAACTTTTATTTATCCTTGTTGTACATCGTTCTTCTTGTTGAGACATTTCATACGATAACTATCAAACTCTGTAAGGCTAATGGCGCCTTGCTAGGTCGTAGCCATGGACTTAGCTGAAGGCTACTCTAACTGTCTCCCGGCAAATGAGAGAAAGCTTCGTCAGTGTAGTCGCTAGCAAAGTCGTCGTACAACTGGGGCGAGTGCTAGTCAATATCTCGAGACCTGCCTTGTGGTGGCACTCGGTCTGCAATCACACAGTGGTGACACGCGGGTCCGACATGTACTAAATGGACTGCGGCCGATTTAAGCTACCACCTAGCAAGTGTGGTGTCAGTTCTTGTAAGAGCCGCTGAAAAGCTTCAATGTCGTCTTTGCAACTTCCTGCCAAAATAATATGTCGTAAATGTTCAGGCAATTTGAGTAAGTAAATGCGGATGAATTCTGAGGGGCTGTATGGGTTTGAAAGATACTGATTCTTGTGCAACATGTCTTCAAAATATTTGACAAGACTGGAATATTCAGATTTTTCAAAGTGTTTCATCATCATGATGCTATGTTTTAATCGGTCTTGTGTAGCTTGAGACCAATATGCTGAGAGGAAGGCATGGTAAAATTCTCCTTCACTGTGGCAATCGTGAATGACCGATCGCATTCTTACAGCTGGTTCATTCTCTAAGTAGCCACACATAAATTCTAATCTATGTTCTAACGACCAGTTGGGAGGAAAACAATGAGAGAATTGATGGAGCCATGCTTGTGGATGAATGACGTTGCCAGAATTCTTAAATGTTTTGAATTTACGTGTAGTCACGAACAGCTTATAGTCAAAATCATCATGTCGGCGAGTCGCATATCGGTCATTGTTAGGTCGTGTCGGCCGTTCCATCTCAAAATTCGGTGCACATTGCCAATTTCTTTCATAACTTCCGAAATGCCCTGTGTTATTATTTTGCGGCTTTTCCGTATTTCTAAGTCCCTCTTCCCGTGTTGGAGCGCGAGTGTCCTCTGAAATATGTAATTCTTGTATTACCTGCGTCAACTGATCTTGTACTTCCCGGATTTCTCTTTTGTACTGTGTATTGATTTGATTTTGATTTTGTTTGAATTTTCTAATTTGTTCATACTCTTCTGCGTCAGTGAAGGCTACAGGTCTTGTGTCATTCAGATCATCATCTACCTTTGTAGATAAGTTAGTGACCTGATCCGAAAGTTCAACTACTTTCTCTGACAATGTACTAATTTCCTCCATGTGTCTTTCTACTGTGTCCTTTAAGTTTTCCTGAGTTTTTGCAAGTTGCGTAACCGAATCGGTAGATGCAACTGAGTCAATTTTAGCTTGCAAGGTCTCATGATTTTCATGAACAATAATTTGCAGTTCTTTTATGGCTGCTTTGTGATTCTGTAATGCATTTTCATGCCGCGAAAAAATAGGTTGAAAGTGCTCACAAATTTGTGTTTTTACGTCGTTAGAGACTTTTTGACATTTCGATTCGATTTTATGTAACTCAGTAGTTAAATCTTCGCATGTTTGTTCAAGTGTGGTGTCTAACTTTTGAAGATTTTGTTCCATTGTGTCTAACTTTTGAAGCTTTTGCTGTGTTTGTCTCTCATTTTGTTCCATTGTGTCTAACTTTTGAAGATTTTGTTCCATTATGTCTAACTTTTGAAGATTTTGTTCCATTATGTCTAACTTTTGAAGCTTTTGTCCCATTTGTTGCATTAATTGTAATAACAATGCACTGGTGTCTGAAACATGTTCCTCAGTGCTATTCGGCAATGCATTTGAACCGGCAATATTCACATTTTGACAAGCAGAAAATGTGTCTTGACTTATTTGAGAAAACGGTGAGAACGCAAAACCTGAATCTACAGTATTTGCAAGATTGTGTCCTGTCATTTCGGATTTCTGAGGCGAGCTGTTGCCGACCGATCGATCGATAATGCTTCCCTGTTCACTAATTGTTTCACTGCCTACGCCATTGTTTGCCACCCGCTCCATGTCCTTATGCACAATTACCAAATTACTATGTTGAACATTAGTTAATTCATTACACGGTGGCGCTAACACACTACTTTCGTCTTCACTGTCATTTCTCAGTTTACTTTGGAGCCTAGTATTACGTTTTTCACACGCCATTATTGTCACAATATTTCACACGACGACACAGAAAAACACAATTTGAGGGAACACATTAACATAACACTGAAAATAATATCTAGTTAATTGCAAGCGCAGCTGCGAAATACTTGGTGCAAATCTACATGCATCCCACAACAGCAATGAAAGACTGCAACTACAAAGGAGATTCTCTCTACAATTACACGCTAGCAATAAACAAAATCTACACTAATTACAGAAACTACAAGAAAAAATCAGAAGATTCCAGTGAGGTATCCTTGGTTAAGGGTCGACATATGAAACGTCCCCTTTGAACAATTGTACAGGACTGTGCTTAACCTGCCACACAATATTTTTAGCGCAACGCAATCTGACTTTCAGAAATCCCTACAAAAGAATGGCCCTGACTAACATTAACCTATGCATTTCACAAATCGCTTACCTCACAAAAATCTTGGTTACTCGAACTACTGCAATACAGCGAGCGCCACTACTGCCAGCTAAATACAAGATTCAAACTACGGAAGGCACTAACTACTGATAGGCATAGTTAGCAAATGAAAGATATTAATAGAGAACAAACAATGTATTTACCTTAATATCATCAAAAGTCATAATATATATAGTAGTTCATGACAAATTACGAAACTCCGCCATCTCTCTCCCCACATCCACCACTGCTGGCAGCTCACCTCCGACTGCGCAACGCTATGCGCTGTTCACATCCAGCTGCCGCTGCCCAACACTACAATGGTAGACAACAATGCAAACTAGCCACAGATTGCACACAGCACAGCCAGTGATTTTTCATATAGAGCGCTAAGTGGCGTTACCAATAAGAAAACATAAACAGTCTACTTACAATCGTACTAACACAAGATCTCCTACCTAAAATGAGGGTTCTATAGCATGTTGATTACAACTTTTAATTCTCTGTTCAGCATTTTCAACAATCTGTTCGAAAATTTTTTCGTTTGGATAGACAATTCGTAGACTTACATTTTTCTTTCCTTTATGTAATACGGTAACCTACTAATCAGGACTCGTATTAGATGACTTTCAATAATTGGTTCTTCAATTAATTTAGCACGGTTTAAATGCCATTTGAAATAATTCCTATAACTTCTCCAGCGTTTAGAATATGGAGGAGGGTCTAGCAACTCTAAAGTTAAGTGTTGTTGTTTTGCTCTTGACCAATAATTTTGTTTAAACTGCTTAACGAAATCATCCCAGTCCTTAAATTCCGTTCGATGCAGTATTGCCCATTCCGCAGCTTCTGCTTCTAAATGTCCTATTACAAATTGAATCCGTTTTTCATTACTCCATTTAGGAGATAATGAAGTTTCAAAAGCTTTTATAAAGATTATAGGGTGAAGTTCGCCTCCTGGTTTGAATACAGGAAATCGACTTGCTACATTTGAATTTGTCGTTATATCACCCAAACATTCTGCGAGAGACATAGTCGGATTTTGTTTAGATTGCAGAAACGGAGTTGCGTCGGATTTGCTTGCCATGATTTCTTTATTTGTATTGTTGTCGTTCGAGCTAGCAAACACGATGCGACTGTTGTCTCTGATTACGTTATTACTTCTGCTACTTGAAATGTTTTCATTATTATCTAATTCCGATAACCGTTTAGTAATTTCCTGTATTCTCATTTCTGTATTGGATACGCGGTTAGCTAATATCGATTCTTCACTGTGTTCACGATGTGAACGCTCTGTACCTTCGTCAATGTTATTATCTTTGCATATTTCAGTAATTAAAAATTTCATGTTTTCTATTTCAGCATGATCTTTTTCAACTTGATGAGTTAATGTCTCTAATTCTACATTATCTATTGAAGAAATCTCTACAGGTTTGGTAGAGGCCTCTTTAATAGATTCTAATAATTCTCTACGAACAGTTTCTGTTTGCATAGAAAATTCATCTCGTAACTTATCGTTATTTTTCTCTATTTCATTTACAACTAAGATATTGACATTATCTAGTCTCTCGGTTAAGTCAGTAATATCATTTCGCATGCGAGCTTTTTCCTCACGCGATTCTTGGATATGTTCTTCTAACCTTTTACAATTATCAGCAATCTTATTACTAAGTCCTACTAGTTTTACCTGCATTTCAACTTTAGAAGCCTCTATTTTATCACTTAATTCTCGACTGGTTTCATTAAGATGTTCCTGTAACCTGTCTGTAGATTTTGTTAGCTCCCCTTTAAGTTCCTCTTTTAATCTAGCAGTATATTCTTCGTTAGCTTGTTTTAATTCCTGTTTTAGTTCCTCTTTTAATCTAGCAGTAGATTCTTCGTTAGACTGTTTTAATTCAGCTAGAAAATCGCCGTTAGATTGTTTTAATTTAGCGATCGCCCTAAAAAGGGATCTCATGCTCCTATCGGACATAGACTGCTCTTCGCCTGACATTTCACTTCCCGACATTATTGTAAGATATTAACTAGTTACACACACAGACTTGTAATCAACAATCCTGTAAAAGCACGCTCCCTATGTACAACACTCCACTTCCAACTTGAAACAAACTCACCGGACACTAATCTTGTAGTTTGTAGTTCTCGGTGATCAGTGTGCTGCTATGGGCTGCAGAAGTAACAGCCGTCGATGCAGCCGCTGATATGCTGCGACCACGCTTCCGCAACCGGCGGGACGCTGAGTCGAACACCGGAGACGTCACTGGCTGCAACCACGCCCGGCCCCACCGTAGACAGGCGAAGCCCTCAGCAACACCTCTAATACCAGCCGTAGGAACACCCCCCAGCTGACGTACTGGGCCTTAGTTTAGGAGAAAAGGTTGTCGGGGTTTGCAGCGTTCAGCTGCTGCCCAACAGATGCGCCTTCTCGTAGAATAACTGCGTGACCGTACTGCTTGGCTGCGCTCCGTCAGCTGCCCACACCGGCGAAGTCGCCGCTGGCTGGTAAAGGCTCCACGAAGACTCTCGTTGACTTCCGAAGGACTTTTGATGTTTTAATTGTTTCGTACCTGTGTGCCTTAGTTTCACACAAGTCCTGTTTCCAAGGTCGCCACGGTGTAGTGTAACGACGTATAGATTTGTTTAAATGATTTTCTTTTGACATATGACCATGTGCAGACTTCGTCACCTAAGTCAGTTACAACCCACTTCAAAATTATTTATATTCTTTTTAAATTGTCTCAGAATGCTTCTTGAACGAAACTGTAAAACATCATTTGAGTCGTATGCACAGAATTACGTCACTCGGGCCAACTGGTTTGCGTAAACTTTTTCAATTTTTGACGTCGTTTGTTTCTCCTCAGAATTTATATTGAAACACGTTATCAGATTTAATCGATAATAGAACCACATTGAATAAAATTTTTGAGATTCAAAGTCGCGATGAACGCTGTCAAAATCCAATAATCTTGTCAAATATATTATTAATTCATTCACATAATTCTTCATAAATAAATCCTCGGAACACGTATTTCAACTTTAATAGCATCCACTAGTTTATTATCTTCCTACATACAGACGTGAACCTGAGCCTTGACAAGACAAAACAAACATTTTCAATAAGATTAAACTTCCTACGACGTCATTGTTGTACAAAGCATTACAAATTATTCATTTTCAATTTTTAGAAGCACGACGCAACAAATCGGTTTCAAAATCTTCTGTCGCTCTTTGGCTGTCAACCCGCGACGTATAGTGGCCAGCAATTTTCTTTCCGGTCCCGGCAACGAAGACGCTGTCTTCGTTCGTTGCGCCGCCCTCTCCGTACATGAAACATAAAAAAAAAATACAAAACTTTAAACACTTCACAACCATTACAAATATTACAAAAATACATAAACAAAACTAAATTAAACTTATATTCATCTGCAAACTGGGCTGACACTGGTGGATGGGTGACGCTTCAATTTCGTCCCAGGTGCAAGGATGTCGTCCCATCGTGTTGAAGGCCATAGTGGCTGTACCGAGAACGACGGACAAGGAAACAGCGGTGCGAAGTGGTCGCGGTTCAATTTACCGCAAACATTCGAATCACAAACATCTCTTCCTACGTGTGCAAAGACGTCGCCGTTTGCTGAGAGCACAGGTATCAATGCTTCGTACTTTGCGTCAAATAAACATGTAGGAGAAGCTCGTCGACGTATGCAAACCAATTCTCAGAGAGGAATGTTCCTCCTGCAACAACAGTAGGCTGCATTACCAAACTGTTTACTGCAACCGGAAGTGTTCAACCGGCACGAAGAAACCGACCACGGCATGCGACGAACGAAAACGAGAGGTGGATGTTTTAGCTTTAACTGCTGTGTATGCTCACATTAGTTCGGCGTAAATTACACGAAGGAATGTCGCGACTAAGTGTTCTGCGCATACTGCATGAACACAAATACCATTCATATCACCTTCCGTCGCATAGGGCCATACAACGGGGGCGATTTTCCAAGCCGCTTGAACTTTTGCAGTTGGGTACAACAGCTTGGAGCAACGAAGACTTTCATTCAGAGATACTTCTCTTTGATGAAGCAACGTTTACGAATCGTGTACACGTGAGCCGGCATAATATGCTTTATTGAGCACATGAGAATCGCTACAGATTAAGACAAGTCGAGCGTCAACGCCCCTTGTGTGTGAATGTTTGGCACAGTGTTTTAGGTACCCATATAGTTGGCCCACATTTCAGAGCCGGTAATGTAAAGGTCGAATATATGGCGGCTTTTTAGAAACTATTTTGCCAATACTACTAGAAGACGTCCCACTACAAAGAAGAACGGCTATGTAGTTTCAACAAGAAGGCTGTCCAGTGTATTATTTACATATAGCTCGTGTATTTCTGAATCGACACTATCTCGGTCGATGGATTGGACGAGGAGGTCCTCATAAGTGTCCTGCGCACTCACCCGACTTGACGACTCCAGATTATTTCCTGTGATGAACGCTAAAAGAGAAATGTTATATTGACATACTAACAACGCCTGCAAATATGCGGCAGCAAATTATCACTGAATGTGTAAACATTATCGAATAGACACACAGAGACGTAGGATTTTCTTTCGTAAATGGAGTTGCAATGTGTAATGCAGCAAACGGACTCCATTTCGAACATGTGCTTCAGTAAAACATGAAGATTTGTGAGAGGCAAGAGGACGAACCTAAGAGCTCCCAGTTGGTGCACATCGACAGCGCAGAAAGATATGTATATAGCTTCTTTTCTGTGTTTACTTCGTAGATTCTTACTTAAATTGCGTGTGAGTTTCGTATAGGAGGTGTAATTTCGAGTTTTAGTTATTGTAATCGTAAATTCAGGCAGATTGTAGCGCAGTCGCTAGGCATTTGTACAGGTTAGTTCATACATTCTTTGCGTGTTTCCCTTGCGTTATCTAGGCACGGACTCGTGTTTCAGTAACTGTTGTTCAACATCGATTAGAATGGACAGGGACTGTGATTGCTGTGTTCGGATGAGGGCTGAGTTGGCATCCCTTCACTGACAGCTGCAGGCGGCGCTGACTTCGGTCGCGCAGCTTGAGACTGTTGCCAATGGGCACCACTGTGGGGAGCCGGACTTGGGTATCACGGGGATGTCAACCTCGTACCGTCTGTCCCCAGGTCGGTCTCCCGATTGGTTGCCCCGGTTGCTGCCCGCAGTGGAGCTGAGCCCTCGCCTGTGGTTGATTGGGAGGTCGTTCCAAGGCGTGGCAGGCAGCAAAAGACGTCCCTGGAGGCTGATCAGAAAGCCTCTCGGGTGTGTCTGACATACAGGTTTCAGGTACTGTCTCTGGCTGAACCAGATGCAGCAGCCTGCCCTGTTTCAGAGGATGGTTCTCAGCCTTCAATGTCCGGGCAGTCGCAGAGGGTGGGCTTATTGGTAGTTGGGAGCTCCAATGTTAGGCGCGTATTGGGGCCCCTTAGGGTTTTGGCGGCTAAGGAGGGAAAGAAATCCAGTGTGCACTCCGTGTGTATTCCGGGTGGAGTCATTCCTGATGTGGAAAGGGTCCTTCCGGATGCCATGAAGAGCACAGGGTGCAGCCAGCTGCAGGTGGTGGCAAATGTCGGCACTAATGACGTGTGTCGCTTTGGATCTGAGGAAATTCTCTCTGGATTCCAGCGGCTATCTGATTTGGTGAGGGCTGCCGGTCTTGCTTACGAGATGGAGGCAGAGCTCACCATCTACAGCATCATTGACAGAACCGACTGCGAACCTTTGGTGCAGAGCCGGGTGGAGGGTCTGAATCAAAGGCTCAGACGGTTTTGCGACCGTGTTGGCTGCAGATTCCTTGACTTGCACCATAGGGTGGTGGGGTTTCGGGTTCCGCTGAATAGGTCAGGAGTTCACTACACTCAGCTGGCGGCTTCACGGGTAGCGGATGCTGTGTGGCGTGGACTGGGCGGTTTTTTTATGTTAGAAGCCCTCGGGAAAGTATGGGGTGGGCTGCAATCTCAAAGGGTGCATGGCAAAAAAAGGACGTGCTTGGATCAAGGAACAGTCGGAATTGTAGTCGTAAATTGTTGTAGTTGTGCTGGGAAAGTCCCTGAGCTTCAAGCGCTAATAGAAAGCACCGAAGCTGAAATCGTTATATGTACAGGAAGCTGGCTAAAGCCTGAAATAAGTTCTGCAGAAATTCTTACGGAGTCTCAGACGGTGTTCAGGAAAGATAGATTAGGAAGAATTGGTGGTGGAGTGTTTGTGTCTGTCAGTAGTGCTTTATCTTGTAGTGAAGTCGAAGTAGATACTCCGTGCGAATTGGTATGGGTGGAGGTTATACTTAACAGCTGAACTAAGTTAATAATTGGCTCCTTCTACCGACCTCCAGACTCCGATGATATACACTCCTGGAAATTGAAATAAGAACACCGTGAATTCATTGTCCCAGGAAGGGGAAACTTTATTGACATATTCCTGGGGTGAGATACATCACATGATCACACTGAGAGAACCACAGGCACATAGACACAGGCAACAGAGCATGCACAATGTCGGCACCAGTACAGTGTATATCCACCTTTCGCAGCAATGCAGGCTGCTATTCTCCCATGGAGACGATCGTAGAGATGCTGGATGTAGTCCTGTGGAACGGCTTGCCATGCCATTTCCACCTGGCGCCTCAGTTGGACCAGCGTTCGTGCTGGACGTGCAGACCGCGTGAGACGACGCTTCATCCAGTCCCAAACATGCTCAATGGGGGACAGATCCGGAGATCTTGCTGGCCAGGGTAGTTGACTTACACCTTCTAGAGCACGTTGGGTGGCACGGGATACATGCGGACGTGCATTGTCCTGTTGGAACAGCAAGTTCCCTTGCCGGTCTACGAATGGTAGAACGATGGGTTCGATGACGGTTTGGATGTACCGTGCACTATTCAGTGTCCCCTCGACGATCACCAGTGGTGTACGGCCAGTGTAGGAGATCGCTCCCCACACCATGATGCCGGGTGTTGGCCCTGTGTGCCTCGGTCGTATGCAGTCCTGATTGTGGCGCTCACCTGCACGGCGCCAAACACGCATACGACCATCATTGGCACCAAGGCAGAAGCGACTCTCATCGCTGAAGACGACACGTCTCCATTCGTCCCTCCATTCACGCCTGTCGCGACACCACTGGAGGCGGGCTGCACGATGTTGGGGCGTGAGCGGAAGACGGCCTAACGGTGTGCGGGACCGTAGCCCAGCTTCATGGAGACGGTTGCGAATGGTCCTCGCCGATACCCCAGGAGCAACAGTGTCCCTAATTTGCTGGGAAGTGGCGGTGCGGTCCCCTACGGCACTGCGTAGGATCCTATGGTCTTGGCGTGCATCCGTGCGTCGCTGCGGTCCGGTCCCAGGTCGACGGGCACGTGCACCTTCCGCCGACCACTGGCGACAACATCGATGTGCTGTGGAGACCTCACGCCTCACGTGTTGAGCAATTCGGCGGTACGTCCACCCGGCCTCCCGCATGCCCACTATACGCCCTCACTCAAAGTCCGTCAACTGCACATACGGTTCACGTCCACGCTGTCGCGGCATGCTACCAGTGTTAAAGACTGCGATGGAGCTCCGTATGCCACGGCAAACTGGCTGACACTGACGGCGGCGGTGCACAAATGCTGCGCAGCTAGCGCCATTCGATGGCCAACACCGCGGTTCCTGGTGTGTCCGCTGTGCTGTGCGTGTAATCATTGCTTGTACAGCCCTCTCGCAGTGTCCGGAGCAAGTATGGTGGATCTACCACACCGGTGTCAATGTGTTCTTTTTTCCATTTCCAGGAGTGTAGTTGCTGAACATTTCAGAGAAAATTTGAGTCTCGTATCAAATAAATACCCCACTCATACGGTTGTAGTTGGTGGGGACTTCAACCTTACCTCGATATGTTGGCAAAAATACTTGTTCAAAACCGGTGGTAGGCAGAAAAATCTTCCGAGATTGTCCTAAATGCTTTCTCAGAAAATTATTTCGAGCAGTTAGTCCACGAACCTACGCGAATAGTAAATGGTGGCGAAAATATACTTGACCTCTTAGCCACAAACAATCCAGAGCTAATAGAGAGCATCATGACTGATACAGGGATTAGTGATCACAAGGTCGTTGTAGCTAGGCTCAATACCGTTTCTTCCAAAGCCACCAGAGACAAACGCAAAATAATTTTATTTAAAAAGCGGATAAAGTGTTACTAGAAGCCTTCCTAAGAGACAATCTCCAATCCTTCCGAACTGACTATGCAAATGTAGACGAGATGTGGCTCAAATTCAAAGATACATAGCAACAGCAATTGAGAGATTCATACCTCATAAATTGGTAAGAGATGGAACTGATCCCCCATGGTACACAAAACAGGTCCGAACGCTGTTGCAGAGTCAACGGAAAAAGCATGCGAAGTTCAGAAGAACGCGAAATCCCGAAGATTGGTTAAAATTTACAGATGCGCGAAATTTGGCACGGACTTCAATGCGAGATGCCTTTAATAGGTTCCACAACGAAACATTGTCTCGAAATTTGGTACAAAATCCGAAGAATTTCTGGTCGTATGTAATGTACACAATCGGCAAGACGCAGTCCATACTTTCGCTGCGCAGTGCCGATGGTACTGTTACCGACGGTTGTGCCGCTAAAGCGGAGTTAATGAACGCAGTTTTCCGAAATTCCTTCACCAGGGAAGACAAATGGAATATTCCAGAATTTGAAACACGAACAGCTGCTAGCATGAGTTTCTTTGAAGTAGACACCTTAGGGGTTGCGAAGCAACTCAAATCGCTTGATACGGGCAAGTCTTCAGGTCCAGATTGTATACCGATTAGGTTCCTTTCAGATTACGCTGATACAATAGCTCCCTACTTAGCAATCATATACAACCGCTCGCTCACAGATAGATCTGTACCTGCAGATTGGAAAATTGCTCAGGTCACACCAGTGTTTAAGAAGTGTAGTAGGAGTAATCCATCGAAATACAGACCTATATCATTGACGTCGGCTTGCAGTAGGGTTTTGGAGGTTGGTTGGTTGGTTGTTTGGGGAAGGAGACCAGACAGCGAGGTCATCGGTCTCATCGGTTTAGGGAAGGGCGGGGAAGGAAGTCGGCCGTGCCCTTTGAAAGGAACCATCCCAGAATTGACTGGAATCATTTAGTGAAATGACGGAAAACCTAAGTCAGGAAGGCCGGAAGTGGGATTGAACCGTCTTACTCCAGATTGCGAGTCCAGTGTGTAACCACTGCGCCACCTCTCTCGGTGGTTAGAGTTTTGGAGCATATACTGTATTGAAACATTATGAATCACCTCGAAGGGAACGATCTAATGATACGTAATCAGCATGGTTTCAGAAAACATCATTATTGTGCAACGCAGCTAGCTCTTTATTCGCACGAAGTAATGGCCGCTATCGGCAGGGGATCTCAAGTTGATTCCGTATTTCTGGATTTCCGGAAAGCTTTTGACACCGTTCCTCACAAGCGACTTCTAATCAAGCAGCAGGCCTATGGGGTATCGTCTCAGTTGTGCGACTGGATTCGTGATTTCCTGTCAGGAAGGTCGCAGTTCGTAGTAATAGACGGCAAATCATCGAGTAAAACTGAAGTGATATCAGAGGTTCCCCAGGGAAGCGTCCTGGGACCTCTGCTGTTCCAGATCTATATAAATGACATGGGTGACAATCGAAGCAGTTCTCTCAGGTTGTTCACAGATGATGCTGTAATTTACCGTCTAGTAAGGCCATCCGAAGACCAGTATCAGTTGCAAAGCGATTTCGAAAAGATTGCTGTATGGTGTGGCAGGTGGCAGTTGACGCTAAATAACGAAAAGTGTGAGGTGATCCACATGAGTTCCAAAAGAAATCCGATGGAATTCGATCAATCGATAAATAGTACAATTCTCAAGACTGTCAATTCAACTAAGTACCTCGGTGTTAAAATTACGAACAACTTCAATTGCAAAGACCACATAGATAATATCGTGGGGAAGGCGAGCCAAAGGTTGCGTTTCATTGGCAGGACACTTAGAAGATGCAACAAGTCCCCTAAAGAGACAGCTTACACTACACTCGTTCGTCCTCTGTTAGAATATTGCTGCGCGGTTTGGGATCCTTACCAGGTGGGATTGACGGAGGTCATCTAAAGGGTGGAAAAAAGGGCAGCTCGTTTTGTATTAGCACGTAATAGGGGAGAGAGTGTGGCAGATATGATACGCGAGTTGGGATGGAAGTCATTAAATCAAAGACGTTTTTCGTCGTGGCGAGATCTATTTACGAAATTTCAGTCACCAACTTCTGTTAAGAATGCGAAAATATTTTGTTGAGCCCAACCTACATAGGTAGGAATGATCATCAAAATAAAATAAGAGAAATCAGAGCTCGAACAGAAAGGTTTAGGTGTTCGTTTTTCCCGCTCGCTGTTCGGGAGTGGAATGGTAGACAGATAGTATGATTGTGGTTCGATGAACCCTCCGCCAAGCACTTAAATGTGAATTGCAGAGTAATCATGTAGATGTAGATGTAGATGTAGAGGCAAGTGGACTCAACTAAACTAAGCACTCCGATGGTGAGAGGCAAGGGAACTCACCTAAAACAAACATTCCAATGGTGAGAGGCAGGGGGACTCACATTAAAAATCACCCAAAATGGAACTAATCACCAGTACGTCCACGTCGTTGTTCCTTGGTAACCCTAAATGTAGTTGTTACTGCACAGATAAATAAACCAATGACCTATTCCAACTGCTTTCCACGTCGGTGCCATGTGTGAGGGTAATTACACCAATAATGTTGACACCTTATCGTGTTATGGTCTGGATAATCACTTTGATTTGCTATAAAACATCGCTTTCGCTTTAGAGAATGTGAGAATACCGCCCCTGAACGCACCAGGGATCGTAATCTGTTGGGTAATTTCCTAAAATACTATCATGTTTCAAAGTATTGTAACCCATTTTGATTTGTATCGATTACAGCGCCATCGATAACGCAACGATAAAATTGTTCTATACAAAAGTTATGAATTTTTTCCCCGAGAATACTAATCCGCAATAAAAATTGGAGCTTCCTGCTGAATTTTTCGAAGTAGACTTCCCTCCCATCCCCGGCATATGAGAGAGGGGATTGATTGTAGTGCCACTGGATGAACCCATTCGAGATGAACAACTGTTATTACAATCCTTTCGTAATCCGATGTGTAGCTCGCCACATATTTCCCAAAACGGTTTTAACCGCTCTTTGTGGGATTTAGACTAGTTGAGTCTCTAGTTGCAAGTGTTCCTTCCTCGAATCCCTGTTGTCCCCAACAAGAATCCGGTGTTCTTAGAAGTAGGATACCAATGTTTGTCGGAAAGTAGGCGAATAAGCAGTTTGGACCTAAATGCACTATGAAAACATTGTACGGTACCGAAAAGGTAGGGAAAAAGTATGGTTACATCCGAATTAAGGGTTTATTGTATTGGTGGCAGTGAAATGGACAGGTTTACTGTATATCTGTACGTCAAGCCATTCGCAACACTGAAATCTTAGCAGTAGCCCTTAAGTATTGGCAACAGCTTTCCGTAAACGTGCGGCGAATAGAATCCCGTCTATCGATACTTTCAGTTTCCTGTATCTTCGCCCATAATCTTTCCAAGTCTGCAGTCACAGTTCCCCACAAGGTATTTTTTTTCTTATCCCCTACAAGTCCATGGACTGTTATGCGGTGATCTTTACATTACCTACGTTATGTTTTTGTGGTGCCGTCCAATGAGCGAGGTACCAAAACGAGGCTGATACCTCGCAACGTAACCGTAAGAAACGTCAGTTGCTGCAAGGCGCCTCGAGTGAGGTACACCCGTCGTAGCCACGGCCAGAACGTTGTACTAAGCGGTCACATCTGCTCGTGTTCTTACGGCCGAGCACAGGAGCACTCTCTTAGGCAGAACTGTAAGTGAAACTTGTTGTTTAGTGTACCCTGAGTGGAAGATTTGTAACTTGTCTGTGTGCAGTGATACGTTGTTGTTGTCAGGCAGTTGCTAATACTCATGATATTCGTGTGGAAATGGATGGTACGACGTTAAGTAATTCCTCATATTTCTGTTTTAATAAAGTGAAATAATATTTTAAGTGTTATGCAGGGGAAGTCAACCTTTTTAATTACCGCCCTCTTTTTGTATTTCTATTAGTAGTGACTTAGTATCATCTAATCACCCACCTCTTACAAAGAAGTTGTGATTTATAGAGTACGGGAGTAACTTTATTTTATAAAATACATTAAGCAGAGTTATAGCTAGTTAAAGGTTATAATAATAAATACTTAATAAACACTTTATGTCAAAGATTTATGGAAACGTAACGAAAATGTTTTAAAACCCGTACCGCCTACCGCCCACTATGAGAGCTGGAACACCCACAAGTAGACGATAGGGAACAGGTGGACTACCATTGTGTTGCAGTGTCCACTCGGTCTCCTCGAGGCGCAGATCATAGAACTGACCGTTGTACCGAGTTTATTATCGTCTGGCACAACAGTGTTCGTTTATAAATAGACTCGCATTCGGGAGGACGACTTGTCAGATCAGCAGCAAGAATTTTCAAATGATACAGAACCTACGTGTGCAAGGAAATTTACTGAACTAGAGTACATGACATGTTGTGGGGTGTCAGTGTCTTTGTTTTGTCACTAAGTTTTGCACTCACCTCTTTAGATGACTGCCTTTTTCCATTTGGTTTACAGCAATGCGCAGCAGCATACAGCGGATGAAGTTTATTGTTACTAAAAATGAATTTAATAAGAAGAGTTTGCTTGGGTCCTGTTAACTACAAAATAGCTTTTGGGAAGGGATTTCATTAATGAAGTCCATTTAAAACTTCAGAATAGAGATTTAGATGGCTTAACTACGCTTGAAGATGGAATTCAAGGTATAATTCGCAAGCATACCGCAAAAGCAATAGCAGTGCTAGGCTCATGGTTGTTAGTCCGAGTTTACAATAATCCCATATTTTGCAGTTGAAGGAGCCTCCTTGTCCTCCAAATAATAATAATTATTCTCCATATCTAAATAATATGCTATTGTTACTAAATGATAATGTAACTTTGAAACTTAAATAAGTTGTTAATCTGGCACTCAGCCATTACTGACAAATATGTCATTGTCATTGTTAATACTCGTTCATGATGATTCTGAAGTTTTAAATAGTTTGCACAAGTCAGATTCTGTATCACTTGAAAAGTCTTGTTCGAAAACTCAGACAGATAGCTTATCCAAATGTTAGTTTTAAGTTTTTCGTGCAACGATCTGTTGAGGACTTAAATGAGAGTGAAACTGACATTCATACAATACGTACACAGTGATACGCAGGTTATATTCGATAACTGCTTGCTCAGTTTGCTTATACGTTACGTAGGCCATGTGTCACGATGGTCCTTTGGACAGAGCACGGCCAATTTCCTTCTTATCATCTCGTTATCTGAGCTTGTGTCCGTTGCTAACGACCGCGCTCTCGACAGGAATTTAAGGTCTAACCTTCCCTCCTTGCTTCTTTTTCTATTTATAAAACGTCTGCATGAATCTAAACAAAAAATCTGAAAATATTTTACCCAAATACGTTTGATAATATGAGTAATGGACGTGGATCACCGATACCTGTTTGAATGCATTCATACGTTTCGATTTTGACGGGACAAATTCATTCATATATGCATACATTCTAAGACTCACTAGGTAAACATCTGGTAGTTTATATATATATATATCCAATTAGCTAAAGGAGATAATCCAATTACGTCATAGGGGAAACAGATAAATACTCAACAACAACTACTGTTCTCTGGACTTAACATCGCTGCAAAACAAGAAAGAGAGGAACATTTCTGCGACAAAAAAACACTGCTTGCACATTGCTTTATGAATTAGGTTCTTCCTTTGGATAAGTCTTAACTTAATGCTACTGTGTTATGGATGACTCTACCAGATACGTAGCAACGCAATTTCCGCATGTCATTCCTTACGTTTGTTTCCTTTAGCTGAACCGTTTTTATCTTTTACTGTACGTGAATCGATGATGACATTATTCCCGGTAGGGCTGTTATGAAATGTATTACGTCTTCCCTTCCTCAGTAGGTCCCACTCAGAATATTTTTTAAAACGAGCAAACGGATTTAAAAACGCCACAATGCTCTGGCGCCTCCACACAGGGAGAGCGCGTATGAATTAATCTTTTTCATGACCTCATTCGCCCTCGCTCCTTATTAAAGAGTTGGTGGTCGGAGAGGGGAGCTTAGAATGGGGCGATAAGATTCTTTGAGTGAGCAGTCAGTCGGAAGTTATAAACACTCCTGCACGATTATAAAGCGCGGCCCTAAAAAGTGCTCCGCGCCATGCCGAAAGCGGCTCATTTCACTCTCCGTGTGGTGACGCTGGCTAGGCATCAGCATTTCAAAATCAAATAACTGCCGTCTCACGAATGTCGACGAAGTCTCGAGGTAAAGGAAAACAAGAAAGGAAATACGACCAATTAGAAAATTTTGCGAATTGTGCTGCTAAACTCTCTCTAATTTTCCTGGCTCTTATGACGTGGTTCTTCGGATATCCTTGATCACCTCATAACTCTCCCTGTAACTCTTACGCATGTATCTTCCCTGGAAGATCTACAGGAGAGCGATGGAAATGCCATTGTTTCCATTCCTCAGGTAGCATGACTAACAAAAAAATTGTGCACGGCGCTGGACACACATCATTAGTGGACAGTTTCAGCATGTCCGTATGCCCTGTTATTTACGTGCTGCTTTATTTACAGTACGAATCTAAGCTGCAGTGAATCATTTTCTTTAGCTTGTGTAATTAGTTAACTACTTGATTTAACTAACTGTGATTTCATGTCGAAACATACAACGTTTCTTTCTGTAGATGGTAAACACATTTAGTTGGCAACCAAATTTAATAATTCTGGGTTGTACAGAAGTTTATAAAAATGATATCACTGTTAAAAGAGAGAGGATTTCAGGTGGAGTCATATCATAACTGTCAGAGTGTACCTCTTTGGAAATGCATCCAGTCATGCTATCCACCGGCTACCTTCTATTACATCACACAGTAATGCACTTACTATTGGCCCACAAGTCCGGTCCAGGTAACTTGTGACATCTCGTAGAATCTTGTCTCTCCGAGTGAATGGATGTCTAAGTAATTTAAGTGACTCTCTTTTGTTATGATTATAGCTAATACACACATCAAAAAAAGTTTTGCATCACCTCGGTTCCGAGAGCACCGAAGCCTGTACAGAAAATTGGAACAGAGGTCAACATAAACATCATTTCCGCCCTTTTTATTGCTCATGAAAACCACACATTGCATGTTGTACCACCATGCAGTGAGACATTGAGACGTGGTGGTCCAAATTGCTCTACACACCGCTGCATCTAATACCCAGTAGCACGTCCTCTGGCATTGATGCATGCCTGCATTCGTCGTAGCATACTATCCACAAGTTCTTCAAGGCACCGTTAGTTCATATTGTCCCACTCCTCAACGGCGATTCGGCGTAGATCCCTCAGAGTGGTTGGTGGATCACTTCGTCCATAAACAGCCCTTGTCAATCTACCCAGGCATGTTCGATAGGGTTCATGTCTGGAGAAGATGCTGGCCACTCCAGTCGAGCGATGTCATTATTCTGAAGGAAGTCATTCACAAATATGCACAATGGGGGCGCGAATTTTCGTCCATGAAGACGAATGCCTCGCCAGTATGCTACCGATGTGGCTGCACTATCGGTCAGAGGATGGCATTCACGTATCGTACAGCCGTTACAGCGCCTTCCACGACCACCAGCGGCGTACGGCGGCCCCACATACTACCACCCCAAAACATCAGAGAACCTCCACCATGCTGCACTCGCTGGACAGTGTGTCTAAGGCGTTCAGCCTGACCGGGTTGCCTCGAAACACGTCTCCGACGAATGTCTGGTTGAAGGCATATGCGACACTCATCGGTGAAGAGAACGTGATGCCAATCCTGAGCGCTCATTCGGCATGTTGTTGGGCATATCTGTACCGCGCTGCATGGTGTCGTGGTTGTAAAGATGGACCTCGCCATGGACGCCCGGAGTAAAGTTGCGCATCATGCAGCCTATTGCAAACAGTTTGAGTGGAAACACGATGTCCTGAAGCTGCACGAAAAGCATTATTCAACATGGTGGCGTTTCTGTCAGGGTTCCTCCGAGCCATAATCGGTAGATAGCGGTCATCCACTGCAGTATTAGCCATTTTGCGGCCCGAGCGAGGCATGTCATCGACTGTTCCTATCTCTCTGTATCTCCTCCACGTCCGAGCAACATCGCTTTGGTTCACTCCGATACGCCTGGACACTTCCTTTGTCGCCGGCCGCTGTGGCCAAGCGGTTCTAGGCGCTTCAGTATGGAACCACGTGACCGCTATGGTCGCAGATCGAATCCTGCCTCGGGCATGGCTGTGTGTGATGTCCAAAGGTTAGTTAGGTTTAAATAGGTCTAAGTTATAGGGGACTGATGACCTCAAATGTTAAATCCCATTGTGCTCAGAGCCATTTGAAACAACTTCCCTTGTTGAGAGCCCTTCCTGGCACAAAGTAACAATGCGGGGCGATCGAACCGCGGTATTGACGTTCCAGGCATGGTGGAACTACAGACAACCTGAGCCGTTGTCTGCATCACTGGCTAACTTTTCTTGGAGAATTTTGAGGAACATTCATTACATTCGGCTCCCCTCCGTCCATTCTTATTTCATCGTTATGTTGACGATACATTTTTTGTCTGGTCACACACCACAGAAGCTCTCGAACAATTCATGGAACACATGAACAGCATACATCCGAACATCCGGTTCACTGTCTAGGGAGAGAAGGAAGGAAGGTTGCCATTCTAAGACGTTTTAGTACGACAGGCCGACGAGTGTCTCGGCCACTCTGCATACCACAAGCAAACGCATACCGATATATATCATAATGCAAAGAGTTTCTCTCATCCTCTTCAGAAGAGAGCCATTTTGAACACGTTGGTGTGTAGAGAAAAAACTGTCCGAGACGAGGACCACTTGATGCCCGAAATTAACAATCTGAAGTACGTGTTCCAAAAGAATGGCTATGGTGTACGCGATGTAAAGGCAGCAATCTCCAAGAAAAGTTAACGTGAAAATTCTGCACACTCACAGGATGAACCACTGATTGCGGTTCTTCCTTTTTGTGGCGCTATGTACACTAAAATAGGAAGAGCCCTCAGTAGACGGGGTATAAGATCGATTTTTTGTCCTCCTAAGAAACTTAAGGAGACGATGCGCCCTGTTTAAGAACAGTCTCGATCTCGGGTTCCCTGGAATCTATAATATCCCCTGCGAGTGTGGAAGCAGTTATATAGGTCAGACCATTCGTACCGTTCCCGACCGATGTGCAGAACACCAGTGGCATATTAAAAATAGGGAACTAGAGAAACAAAAGTTTTGTCCCATGCCCCCACATACTGGGATTCTGTTATTGAGGCGACTGTTGAAATAAGAATGAGTGAGAAGTACTTGAACCGTGATAGCGAATATTATCTGATCGGTCCATAGAAAAGAGCGCTCGATGCAGAGAAGAAGCAAAGACATTCCTTGCGGTGTTTACGTTCCCACGGAAGTGGTGTCACCACCAGCGGAGACATTGGCACCGTCTGCGACAGCAGTACGTAATCGCCGACCAATCACCAGCCGACCAGTCAGAAGCCGTCCACAGGCTATATTAGGCCACCACAGCAGCAGTGAACACAGTTGCTCATGGCTATGATGGAGGACGCTATCGACGAAAGATTGAGATTTTATACCGAACTGACGCGGCAAGGAAACCGATAATGGTTTACATATCAGTGCTGTCGCGAAATTAGTCGTTCTCATTCAAGTGTACTTTTTATGCAATATACACTTTCTTAAATGGAACGATGCCTATAGATATTAACAGACTAGAAGTACGGAAAGTTAGAATGTCTGTGGTGTTTGTTGCAGGAGTCTAGTCCGAGTCGTTTCCGATGTGTCGTATTTTGGTAAGTTTCCTCGCCAATACTTCTTTCTGCCATTCAACCTGCGTAGTTGCTAGGTAGAATGTTGTTATGTTTGCTTACAATGTGCTTGTGCGTTCCTTGCAGGCACTGCGACTTGCTAGTCACTTAGTGTGTGATAGTCAACACAGTAGGTCGTGAGTGGACGATGGATTTTACCAATGCAGAAAAAGCCTACAGGCTCATGGTGTATGAAGAGTGTAGGAAGAAAGCAGTTCGTTCTTGTATACTGTATGCGGCAAGATATTCCAATAGACGCCAACCATATCGGCAGTTATTTATCAACGTCTTCAACCAGTTACGTGAACGTCGGAGTGTAACACCAGGTCAACGTAACAGAAAGAAACAAGTGAAGACAGACGAGGAAAATAATGTTCTTACTGCTCTTGCAGTTCATCCGCACGTTAGCTCCCACGCAACCACACCAGGAAGTGGCATGAGTCACCCAAGTGATCTACACATTCTCCGTCGATATAGATTCCATCCCTATCACTTCACTCTCCATCAAGTTTTATCCTACTGTGTTACTGTTATATTTAGATACACATTTTATTGCCATTTATCTTTTATCCGTGACGCCGTTATATTTCGATGCACATTTTATTGTCATTTAAGTATTATCCATCAACGGCATTGGGAATATCGTTTTTCAGAAAAGTCTTACCTCATTTACAGAGAGAGTAATATTTCTATGTTACTATTGGTTATCTGTCTTCAGCTGACTGCAATTTAATGAAAAAGAATTGCATTGCACCAGACACTTTTCACTTATATTTACAAAGCATCTTCCGTGGTTATTCTGCAAATTGGATACATACGTTTTTATATTGTTGGTTGTTTTAGGTTAAAAACAGCGATTTGTTTATAAGGTCGATGTGCAAGTTATTTACAGCGTTTCTTTACGATTCTGCACTTTCCCCCCTTGCTAGCAGCGGTTCTTGTCGAAAGAATTCGATTCACATTTGCACTTGGCAGTTTTTGCCATTCTGCAGTATTTCTTGCGCTGCGTTATTAACATTCCACTTTTGATTTCTATAAACTGTTTCTTATTCCGCACAGTAACAGTTTTGAGTGTTGCCAACCTGTGGAACTACTTTGCATGCGTGTGTGTGTGTGTGTGTGTGTTTGTGTGCGACAGAGTTAGAGAAAATTTGTGAAGTTGTCCTGTATGTTCGGTAGAGACGTGACAGGAGTGGGAGTATGTTCATATTTCTTTTCCATAGGGGGTGAGGTGGGGAGGGAGGGAGCAGGGATGTGCTAGGACAGAATCTGGAAAGAGATGGTAACCGTATATTAAGTGGTCAATCAGTTTAAGGAATGTGTGGTTTGCCAAGTTGATCTGATCATTTATGAGTTGTTTCTTTTCTGTTATGGTTTTTTGGTTGTGGTAGTTTTCTTGTAACATGAGGATTTGTACTATACTTCCATGCTCTTATATGGTCTTTGTAACTGGTGTCAAATGTCCTCCTGGTTTTTATCCGATTAGCACCTCCACAATGCGGTATCCTTTATATTTCCTTCTGTTATGGTTACCTTTATTTAACCATTAAAATACAACATGAACATCTTACAGACGAAACCAACTGCTTTCCATCGTCCATGACACAAATAAAGCCAATATAAAGTAATAATGGAGATAGTAACACCGTCTGTATCCAGTGAGGTAGACAAAGCACAAAATGTAGGCTACACTAGATTGCACACTATGATATGCACAATAATCCCATTCTGTACGTTTGACGTACAAAGCCGGTATCTACACGTACGAACAACGTTCATTTTAGAGAAGATGTTCAAAGCGACCACTTTGCACTCACAAACACTTCATTCCCGGATCACACTTTTCTTGATCCTAGGCAACCCACCTGTATCCCCATCACAGATCTGACATGTCGTGTATGTCCATGGATGGAGTACTGTAGACTTGTTGCTTTAATTGCACAACTAAGTACAATAACCATTTACCTCTCTATTAGATCCTTGCTCACCCATTAATTATGTTTACTCTGACGGTTGATATTTGGTTTTTGGTTACCATTATGTCAATTCTAGTACTGTAGAGAAGATCAATAAAACATAAACGAGAAAACCCGTTCCTTATTTGTAAATGTGTGTGACTGTGTAACACCAAATGCAGGATGTATGGCACCTGCTACTGACATATAATTTTTTCCTGAATTGTATGTAAATATTTCAAAAATGGTTCAAATGGCTATGAGCACTATGGGACTTAACATTTGAGGTCATCAGTCCCCTAGAACTTAGAACTACTTAAACCTAACTAACCTAAGGACATCACACACATCCATGTCCGAGGCACGATTCGAACCTGCGAGCGCAGCGGTCGCGCTGTTACAGACTGTAGCGCCTAGAACCGCTCGGGCACCCCGGCCGGCTGTAAATATTTGTAATTCTTGTAATAAGTAAGGACATTGCTTCGCTGCATGTGTAAATTGAAGTAGAAGTCTGTTGACGTTTCATTGTATTTTGTCTTACTGTGAAACTTCTAAGCTCCGGGAGAAAAACCAAAGTAACTGTTATTTGCATCAACTAGCAACGCTAATAGCAGTGCTTGTGTGTTGTGGAATCTTTGGGTAGGGAGTTGTTGCGCGGAGAGAGAGAGAGAGAGAGAGAGAGAGAGAGAGAGAGAGACAGGATCCAGCGCTTGTTGTGTGCAGAAGTGTGGTGTTAACGCTCTCGCAGTAGAGTGTACGTCCGCTGCTCGTGGTCGTGCGGTAGCGTTCTCGCTTCCCACGCCCGGGTTCCCGGGTTCGATTTCCGGCGGGGTCAGGGATTTTCTCTGCCTCGTGATGACTGGGTGTTGTGTGCTGTCCCTAGGTTAGCTAGGTTTAAGTAGTTCTAAATTCTAGGGGACTGATGACCATAGATGTTAAGTCCCATCATTTCGGAGGCATCATGTACGCGCGCCGGCCAGATGTCTAGTAACAGCCGTATGGACAGTGGACGGGCGGAAGAGGCTGTATTAATTACGATTGCCCGTTCCCATAATTAGCCGAGGCTCCACAAGATGCTACCGTCGTCAACAACAGCGCCAGTTCCAGCAGCACAGTTTCGTTGTCGGCTCCGAGTATCGTCTTATACACAGCACTGAAGTAGGACTGTTTAATGGTAGAAAGTATTAACGGCTAACCCAGCAGCACAACTGAATTTTATGTGATTGATAAAATTTATTTAAATAATAATCAGTTAAACTGAGGGCGATTGTGTCCTCATTGCTCCCAAACATTGTTACCAAGCGGGATCCTTGTTCCTTTTTTTTTTCCTTATATGCTAACTGAGTGTCATAAGAAACAAACTGAATAGTTACAGCCAGTTTATCAATGAATAATTTCACTTTGAAGAATTATAGCCTCAGTCTATTTTCAATTAACTGTTGCACTACAGAGGTTTCAGTACATGACTAAAGTAAAGCAATTTCATCTTTCAAGTTTGAGAATCATTCACTGGAAAAAATACAAATCTAAAAAATTGTACATACTAAGAGTGTGAAGTTTTATTTATTTTACATACAGCTTGGAGCACATGGCTGTATGGTTTGTTATATACTCTAGTGTTTCATTCTGTTCAAGTCAGTAAAAAACGCTCAGTTGTTCAGACAATAATATGAAATGCAATTTGCAAAATAAGTAATGGCAAAGTAAAAAGTGCTTGCTTATTTTCTAAATTTCTTTGATGACGTTATGTTGAGGTCACTGAAAGTCATTGTTCATGTAACGAAGTTCAATACTAACATAGTTTAATTACATAATTTCAAATCATTACTCCATTGCCTTTTCAAAATTAATGCCAAACACAACGTAAGAGTGACTTCTCAGTTTTGTTTATCATTACATACTCACTTAAAATTAGTGTCAAAAAACGAGACAAACTTCAGTTGCCACGTCAGTGTTTAATAATACATGTTTTTCTTTCCCATCATCTGGTACAGGATTTTGGATGTAAATTGCTCTAGAAGGCTGGCGACCGTTAATTATTTCCTTTTCGTTCATTAGTGTAACTTTAGGATTCATGATCAGTGGTATCCCTTTTCTGTCAAGTGTTGTTCGTGAGTGAGTGCACAAAATAACTTTCATTTTCCCAATTATAGCCGTGTTCGGTTTACTTTTATTTTTAGTAGACTTTCCATCAGAAAGGTCGATTGTACACTTTCCTCCTACTTAACGATATCACTTCTTCGGGAAAAATAGCCTTATCCAATTACAAACAATCCATTAGGCATACACGCGATTCACGGTCATATTTTATATCGCAAGCAGGATAGGCCGATTAGTAAGAGGGAGGTTACAACTGGACATCTGTATTTTTTCCAGTCGACTTAATAACAGTGTAAATAGCGATTTCTATCATCGTAATACGTCAATTACATCGCGATTACGAGCAACTTGGTGTTCACGCTCGTAACTGGAGATTTACAGTAGTGGCGTGTTTCGTTTATTTCAAGCTTTTGCAATTTCTCGAGATGTAATTGACATATTGTGATACAACCAACACAATTCTTTTTGTGATTTTTCATAGTACTGATCGTATAATAAATAATACGAAGTGTAAATTAAAAAAAAAACAACAACATAAGTCTCTGTTTCTGTGGTACAGGCGTTTGAAACATGTTTGCTAGGCAGACACGCATCAGCATGGTTGGGGTGGGGGAGTTACGCCCCACCTCTTTGACCTCGTTAGAGGCTCATTCACGTGTCTGTGAGTGTTAGAGCAACATAGTCGAGTACACGTCTGCAGAAGCTCAGGGTAACGCAAGAGCTGCTCGTCACCTTCATCAGTATCGTTTTCCACAACGTCCGACTCCGCCGCATAACCTTTTCGTCACAATTACGCTACAGCTTCGGGGAAGATGCCTTCATCGTCAGTAGCCATGACTGTGATGCTCCAAGGAGACTCCGCACACCTCAGTTAAAAGAGGCCGTACTGCATCACTTGAAGGGAACGCGTGAACGAGCAGACATCAGGGAAGATTAGTTTACGTTCCTGAGAAATGTAGGAACGCGTGGGGCAGTACTGACCCTGCGACTTCTCTTAGAGGGTAGGTTAAGGAAAGGCAAATCTACGGTAGTAGTATTTGAAGGCTTAGGGAAGTCTTTTGACAGTATTGACTGAAGTACTTTGTTTAAAATTCTGAAGCTATCAGGGATAACTACAGGGAACGGAAAGCTATTTACTGCTTGTATGGGAACCAAACAGCAGTTTTAAGTGTCGGTGGGAAGGGAAGCAGTGGTTGAAAAGAGAGGGAGACAGTGTTGTAGCCTATCCTCAATGTTACTCAGTCTGTACATTGAGCAAGCCGTAAAGGAAACCAAAGAAAAATTTGGACTAGAAATTAAAGTTCAAGGAGAAGAAATAAAAACTTTGAGGTCTGCCGGTGACACAGTAATTCTGTCCAGAGACAGCAAAGGACTTCGAAGAGCAGTTGAACGGAATCGACGGCATCTTGGAAGAAGAGTATAAGATGATTATCAACAAAAGCAAAACAAAGATAATAAAATTTATTAGAATTAAATCGAGTGATGCTGCATGAATTAAATTAGGAAATGTGACACTTAAAATAGTAGATAAATTTGCTATTCGGGCAGTAAAATGATGATGGCCGAAGTAGGGAGGATATAAGACTTAGACTGGTAATGGCAAGAACATTGTTCCTAAGGAAGAGAAATTTGTTAACATCGAATATAGATTTAAGTGTTGGGATGACGTTTTTGAAGGTAACTATCTACAGTGTAGCCATGTATGAAAGTGGATCACGGATGATAAACAGTTTAGACAAGAAGAGAATAGAAGCTTTTGAAATGTGGTGCTACAGAAGAATGCTGAATGTTAGATGTGTCGATTGCGCAACTGATGAGGATGCACTGAACAGAACTGGGCGGAAAAGGAACCTGTGGCACAGCTTGACTACAGGATGGGATCCGTTGACGGGACACATTCTAAGCCTTCAAATGTGTGTGAAATCTTATGGGACTTAACTGCTAAGATCATCAGTCCCTAAGTTTACACACTACTTAACCTAAATTACCCTAAGGACAAACAGACTCGAACCTCGCCCGGGATCAGCTGGACAGTCCATGACTGCAGCGCCCAAGACCGCTCGGCTAATCCCGCGCAGCTTCTAAGACTTCACAGGGTTGCTAATTTAGTAACGGAAGGAAATGTTTGGGGAGGGGGGGGGGTTAAAAATCATAGACGAAGATCAAGAGATGGATACTCTGAACAGATTCAGAAGAACGTAGGTTGCATTAGTTATTCGGAGGTGAAGAGGCTTGCATAGGATAGAGCAGCGTGGATAGCGGGATGAGACCGAAGTTCGGACTCATGACCACATCGCTCTTGGAAAAATAAGCAGAAATATGAACTATTGTAGAAAATGTGGAAAAGTACGTAAAATAGTGGAATATATGGAAAAATACGAAAAATGAGAATACTTACATACCTGCATGGATGTGGCATCAGGTGACTGCACAGATGACGAAAACAACAGAATATTAATTTCAGTTACGACATAAAGGAATCGCAAAAACTGGTAGCGAGCGGGCAATGACTGTAACCAATGGAGAAAGTAGACAATTTGTGCCAGACCGACATTCAAACCCGGATCTCCTGTTCACTAGACAGATGTTCTGACACTTCCTTCTTAAACGCTATCTTTGGTTTTTTTTTTTTTTTTTTTGTTTCGATGAAACAGAAGATGTTTGTAATGGCAGGAAAGAAATGGATGGAGACGAGGAGGGCAGGGATCGAAACTCGAGCCCTGGTCACAGCGCCTCCCTCCCGCCTGTCACCGTGCAGGTCCCTCACATTGTACTGGCACCTCTAAATTTTTTGAACTTTTATTTATATAATTTATATATATATATTTTAATACTTAGAATTTCCTGCACAAAAAAGGAATAAGACAGAATCGGTATAAATCCTTCATGGCTTCGGCACTTCAAAAAGAAAATAAATTCATTTCTGGACGTTGCCTGCTACTATTTTTGTGTAATTTCTTTTTTTTAGTTAAAAAAGGGAAACAAGCAAACAGGGACAAAAAGAAAATGAAATGAACTGCGTAACATTACTCCTGAAAAGGGGTCATGATGATAACACCACAAGGTTCGGCTAACTCAACCGATACCTTGACGACGAAATACAAGATTCAACATACTGGCGAATAAGTGGCGATACCGTGACAGGTTCAAACATTTCCAATATGCAGAATCCATCTATTAGTGGAAGGCGAGCGGGTCATATCGCCTCATCCATCTACAATGTAATGAACATTGTGGCAAAAAACTGAGCAATGGTATTTGACTGTGCTCTCGGAAAGTAGGAGGAGTCTGGACGCGATAGGATGTCAGCCGAAAAACCAGTCTCAGCGGATCGAGTTTCAAACGCTAATTGTTTTTTAAGCCAGTGAAATTTTTGTAAACCCTCGTTGCCAGTTTTTTTAAGGCCTCGTGGCTGCTGCTGTGGAGGCCGAGTTTATGAGTTCGTTCAAATGGCTCTGAGCACTATGGGACTTAACATCTATGGTCATAAGTCCCCTAGAACTTAGAACTACTTAAACCTAACTAACCTAAGGACATCACACAACACCCAGCCATCACGAGGCAGAGAAAATCCCTGACCCCGCCGGGAATCGAACCCGGGAAGCCGGGCGTGGGAAGCGAGAACGCTACCGCACGACCACGAGATGCGGGCTTATGAGTTCGTGATACGGCTTCTCGTGCAGTACACTGCTAAGACAATCTCTCCCTGCCACTATTACACAGTTATGCACCAGGGTCAGGTAACAGGATAGGAGAACGAATGTTCTACAATAATCCAACAAATTAGTAACAAAGCCACACAAATGAGCTAAAAAGGTTTACTTATCTTTGTAACTAGTTGAATAATAAGGTCTGCAAGTCTGCTTGTAATATAACACAAAAAAGGCCCTCAACGGCTAAGTGCAAATAATCGTAGGTAAACTTCACAGTAGGTATCAAATGCAATTGCAACAACTATCTGTTCAATTTTGAGATGTCAGTAAACGACGTTCCCTGTCTAAGTCAGCCCTGGACGATAATCTATGACCAAATGGGCGAGAGCTGCTCTTCTGTCTTTCGAGAAGGCTTCTGTCAGTTGACGTCCGGTCATTGGCGGATTCTACTCTGTCGGAAATTGGCCAAGACTGGCGGAACTGGCGCAAGTGGCGAGTCTCTATGGCACTGGCAGCAGCTCGCATCTTTTAGCGCCTGTGGTACTTTTACTCTGGCTGTGTCTTGTTCGGACGACACAGCAGGTGACACTAAGTCAATACGAAATAGGTACTCATTCGTGAACAACAGATTGTGTACCACGTGATACCACGAGGACAACACTGTCAATGGTAGAATAGGAAGGCGAAGATGAAACCACACCAAGAAGTTTGCGGTGATGCCCGTCCAACCGGCGCCGTACAGTCTGCCCGTCTTCTGCGTATTAACAAAAATCTGAAATTGAGATACTGCCTTTGTAGAATATGAGTCCCCAAATAACTTGCAACAATATAAAAGTTCGGGGACATTTTTAACTGGAAATCCACTCGATCAGCATCGACAGGCAGATCATGAGTGGTTCGCCGCAGACAATAAAATAGCCGAAAGTGAATGTGTGGAAAGCGTGAGAGACAGTCGGCACGAACCGACGAGCAAATGACACAGACGCTTTCCATTGGATATCGGAAAGTTCCAAACAGCCGAGAGAACGCGCACGCACAACCACCTCGTATCGTAATGGAAAAATGCGATACTTCCATAAAGAACGACTAGACAGCTGCTTCAGTTTCCTAGCCATCATTTCGTGAAGGGAAAAGATCCTAGCTACATAACATGCCTTGCACAAGACGAGAGTATCCAGAATTCGAACTTCCTGAAGCAGGTTAAG
The DNA here is from genome assembly GCF_021461395.2 of Schistocerca americana. NCBI lineage: Eukaryota > Metazoa > Arthropoda > Insecta > Orthoptera > Acrididae > Schistocerca > Schistocerca americana. Next base: position 469,413 of record NW_025726060.1, read on the forward strand.
GGAATGCCGTTCATGTTCAAGGATTGCTCCATGTAGTTTCTCCGTAATCGGCGTGTAGCCCATTTGGAGTGAAAACGGTCAATTATGGCTTCCAAATATTTAGGTCTATCATCCACCGTTTCCCACGAAATGACAGCATTACCAGTACCCCGAAATTTCATTAATCGACATTTTTCTTCGTCGATGTGGGCACCAGGTACAAGCCAAAAGACATCCATCGCATGCTTTAGCCATGGGATCTCAGGGAAAGAACGGAGGCACACCATCACATTATCCGCGTATTCGCGCACCGTGACCGTCTCGTATAAGAATGTCTATTCTTGTTAGTGAGCGACGATTCTTGGGAGAAGAGGCACAAGTGATAAAACAAACAATGATACTGAAAGCGAGCTTCCCTGGGGTATGGTAATAGGAGTGTCCTTCGGCCAATGACGGCCACCGAAACTGGAATACCCATAAACAAATTATACAAAACCCTGCGAGCGTCAATTGTGAACCCAGTGGCTTCCAGTACTTGCAACAGGAAACCATGACTGATTCAGTCGACCGCCTTGTCAAAATCCAAAAACGTCAGAGCACCAGGAACAGAAGTAACAGCGGTCACCGATAAGATATCATGACACTCAGCGACCGCCGTCAGAACATTACGACCAGGAATACAACTTTGATGGTTAGCAACAACTTTCCCCAGCAACACATACAGCCAGCTATTCACTGCACTCGCCACAGTCTTAAAATCATTTCGACGAAATTTGTCGGTTGCTACGTGACCGGAACTTTTAGAAAATAATACAATTTTGCCAATTTTAAACGAGTCGGGCATAAACGCTCCTCCCCTCAACATTTTATTCAGAAACAATGTAAAAGTAATAGCCAAAAAACGACAAACATGTACATAAAAATCCTTGAGCAGACCATCCGACCCAGGTGACACGCCATAAGGCGATCTGACAATGAGGTCATCGACATCGTGGCATTGAAAAGCTTCTAAAACTGCAACATTGTAAGCAGGTGTAAGTCTACGATTCAGATACTGAACAAATAAATCGGATGAAGTATCTGAAGGAACACGCACCTTATACAGTCCAACATAGAACTGATGCTGAGCATGCAATATGTTATTTTGCGCCGTCACAATATTGCAGTTCTCTGCTTTGAGAGATATACACACGTCGAAGACCAGTTTGATATCGAATTAGATGATATAAAGACGTTAATTCATCAGCTACCATGGAACGTGGTTTGGACAGCATCCTTAATTTTTCCAAAAGAATGGCTCTGAGCACTATGGGACTTAACATCTGTGGTCATCAGTCCCCTAGAACTTAGAACTACTTAAACCTAACTAACCTAAGGAAATCACACATATCCATGCCGGAGGCAGTATTCGAACCTGCGACCGTTGCGGTCACGCGGTTCTAGACTGAAGCACCTAGAACCGCACGGCCACACCGGCCGGCCTAATTTTTTTCATTTGACGCTCCTTCACTCCTAACAATTTCTCCTTTACATGCCTGAGGATTGCAATCCGTAGCGGAGCCTGATGCACAGTTTCATAAGGGTCACGTATGAGAGAGTAGTAAAATTCTTCCGTCCTCCAAAATTCCCGCGCTCTTTCAGCACCGAATCGTGTCAACCTTTGTCTGAGCCACGGCTTTGCCAGTCGAACCCACAGTTCCGAAACAGAGGCGTATAGCGCAGTTGAGTGGAGACTAACATCCCGCTCTTCCCGGAGCACCTCATCGAAAGAGGGATACTCCAGGGGCACCACCTTCAACATCCAGCGCGATCGAAATAATTTCACCGACTGTCGCCTGTGATTTAAATTGACAGTCACTGCGTGATGGTCAGTGGAACTGGGCGCGATGACATCGAGAGCCAAAATCCTATCACAAATCTGTCAAACCTACTGCTATAAGTAGCAGTAAAATAGGCATATTTGACATGAGTCAGATGTTTGCAAATCACTAACGTGTTGCAATTTCAAGGAACAAATTAAGTCTTGCAATTTCCAACAGAAATTAAAAGAAGGAGACTGATATGCAGGACATAACACACAGTTAAAATCACCACATAGCAAAATATTCTGCGGGCTTTTCCTAACAAATAAACCACCTCTTCCTTATAAAATCGGGAACGGTCCCAAGTGTCTACGGTACCGGGCATAGCATAAAGTGAATCAAGGTCAGGTGAAGAGAAGTAGACACTGTTCCTCTACAATTTTAATGAACCTCAGTCCATTCAATTGGAATGTGCTTCCTAAATTACAAGGCAGACCCCGGCTGACATTCGGGAGCTACATTAAACACAGTGGAAAAACCAGGGAGAGAAACAAGAGTAAATCGCACTCCTTGTAGGAATACTCCTTACGCACGCGATTCATAGGTAAACTGACTCAACGAAGCGAGCCACAGATTCGATTCCACCTTGTTAACATTCAAAGAAAGAAATTTCGAAGCCTACATACTTTAGCAACAAGGAACGAAATTCGAGGTACTGACCAACTGAATCACGGCATCAATGAATGTAACGATCCATTCGTGAGCCCATTGACGAATCAGAGGGAGCCACCACCAAACGAGAACCCTTCCAATGCAGATCGACATACATGAGAGAGATCAAGCATCACAACATCTGTGTCACAGGTAGGATTTCATGGCAACCAGTCGCATAAACTACAGTAACAATAGTTGCTCGTTCCGACATCACCTGAATGGGTCACATCAAGGGAACAGGTAATTTTAGGAAACCCTCAATTTGCTGCTGTTCAATCATTCAAACATCAGAAGGGTCAAGGACTTCCCCACCCATGTGTGGCTCCGAAGGAGTTACCTCAAACGCGAGAAAATACTAAGAGAAACACTAGAGACCTCAATAGCTAATTCCACTATAACATTGCAACCAATGGTGAGTGGACTAGCGCTCGCGTCACATACCCCTCACATCACTATAAGGGAAGCACACCTCCTCAAGTAAAGTGTCGTCAGCTTCCGTCGGTAGGCTGAACATTATCCAGTTCTGCGTTAGCTAGAAGCACCATACTTATGGAACCATCACGACGTTTAAAGGTAACTTGAGTACCATGACGCAAAAGCAATCTACTTGTACTGGTTCAAGAAACTTTATGAAAAAGACATAGTTATCAGAATGGAAATAGGCAGTACGAAGCTGATCACATGCACCATGAATTGTATCAACGAGCCAATCAAGAGTCGCCGAATATCCGGGCTGCATGAAACGTGTGCATTCATTACCAATATAACTAACTGTACCCTTTTTTGGATCACAACAGGAACCCACGGCAGACATAATGAGCGGACTACGCCGCTACTAAAGGTTACGCACAATGCCCACCAAGCCATGCGCACACAGCGGTTATTGCAACGGCACGGGCTATCCTAGCAGTCCTCCAGTCAGACCCAAATTGTCAACTTATCCACGCACTACTAATATAATACCCCTTGCTCATTATCTCATCACTCACGAATTTTCTGTTATTTCCTTAAGAATGCGAGACACTGGTGTGCCTCTGTCCTGAAGAGATCATAGATCATTGGTTGCCTCGCTTTACACACAAACACACACACACACTATATATATATATATAATGTGTGTGTGTGTTTGTGTATGGGTGGTGTGTGTGTGAGTGTGTGTGGTGTGTGTGTGTGTGTGTGTGTGTGAGTGATGTGAGTGAAGCGGGACGGCGAATGATCTCTTTAGCACAGAGGCACACCAGCGGCTCGCACTCGCATGTAGTGTCTGTTCTTTCGAACATGTCCCAAAGAACAGACACCACATACACATAAACAGGATGAAACATCTAAAACTTGCACTGCAAATATTTCGGAAATGGAAAGTGCTATTGATTTGCGGTTTCCACAGAATTGGTTGGTACTCAGGGGCTCGTATTGTTAGCCTATAAACAGATTTTAATAACACTTAGAAAATGTACTTTTTGTGTAAATATACAGTTTTTAAAATGGAACAATGCCTATTGACATTAACAAACTAAAGGTAATTTAGAATGTCGGTGGTGTTTTATCGTCGATTATAGTGCTAGTCGTTTAAAACATACCGTATTTTGAAAAGTTACCACACCGACACTTCTTTGTGTGCCATTCAGTGTGCCTAGCAGATAGATACGATGCCTGTGTCATCCTCGAGTGCACATCGACTTTCTAGTCAATTAGTGCGTGGCAATTTAAGCAGCCGGTCGTGAGTGTGCCTGTATGTAGAGTGTAGGAAGAATACAGTTCACCGTTGTACGGTGTATGCGGCAAGATATCCCAATAGACGTCAACCATCTTGGCAAATATTTATCAATCTGTTCAAGCAGATACGTGAAAGTGGTAGTGTAACACCTTCACTACGTAACAGAAGGAAAAAGTGACGACAAAAGAGGGGGAAATTAATATTCTTACTGCTGTTGCAGTTGATCTGCACGTCAGTTCCCGCGCAACCGCACGGGGAAGTGGCAAGTGTCCTACACATTTTCCAGTGACATAGGCTCCATTACTGTCACATCTCCCTCCATCAAGAGCTGCAACGAAACGATTATGAGAGTCGTGCTAACTTCTGTTCATGGGCTTTAAGACAGCACACTCCAGATATAGCATGTCTCTTGTGTAGTACTGAAGCTACATTCAGCAATCATGGCCATCTAAACCGCCGAAACATACGCTACTGGTCCGTTGACATTCCCCGCTGGCTTCGACAGGTGGAACGTCAACGTCTATAGAGTGTAAACGTGTGGTGTGGGATAGTGAACCACCAGCTAATAGGCTCGTTTTTAAGAGACGGAACACTGAACGTGCATACGTATCGCAGCCTCCTAACAGACTGTCTTTCACAGATGCTAGAAGAGGTTCCTCTGCAGATTAGGAGGAGCCTGTGGTACCAACAAGATGGCTGTGTAGCCCATATTACACGAAGTGCGACAACATGTCTTCACGAATTGTTTCTAACTTGTTAGATTGGACGCAGAATCCCTATACCTGGGCCGGGCCATTCCCCTGGTTTGACACCTGTACACTTATTTCTGTAAAGAAAGCTCTAAGACGCTGTCAGCAAGGACATACAAACTATGCCCAACGATATGCAACGATGTATTACTGTCGCCTGCTCGGATATCTGCGCTTAAATGTTAGCACGTGTGCAGCAGTCGTTCCATACCACGCTGGAATCGTGTACTGATTTGGATCACAACCTCTGTTGTTCAGTTGTATCGTTACTGGCCAAACTCGACATAACTATACTCTCTTCATCAGAAGAATAAACCTGACATAAACAAGCATAAACGTTATGATTGGTTAGAAGCCGTAGCACACATACTGTGGTGTTGTTACACTCTTGGAAGTAAGTCCTACTTAATTATTACATATCTATATTTCTATGTCACATTAAAAGAAATTTTAAGGTATTCTAATGTATTAACAGTCATCAAAGTTTTTCCTAATCACGATTCAACTATGTAGGTTTTATTTAAAAATCGTGTACAGTCACAGTCTATGTACTGTTGTGCTTTGATGGTCGCGCTGTTAATTCATAGTATGAAAGTGGCTGTGGTTGCTTCCTGCTCCGTAGCGAAACACGCTTGTGGAACACGTTTGTAAAGTGCCATAAAATAGGTTGTTTTTAATGTTTTTCATAAATTTAAATAAAAAATCGGCTTTCAAGTTTTCCTAGGGACTGTATTTGATACTGTTGAGATACAACTATACCCCTGATGCATAGCGGAATCGGCAATGTAGTTGATTGATTATCTAGTGCGGATCGTGGATCGCTGGTACAAGTTTCGCCTTGGTCATTCCTTTTTTTCATTCAATTTGAAGGACCAGCAGTTCGTAATTGTAAAATTGACCATCATTTTTTATGAATAATGCTCTTTTCCTTGTTTCTAGATACATATTGCACGCGAAATTCCTGTTATCATTTCAAATATTACGTCTTAATTACCGCTGTTTTACGAAAAATCGTTAACAAAGGTTGCTTAAATTAATAAAACATAAGAATTTAATTTTTAGGACAAAAATGAAAAACCAGATCATCTTTATTTGGACTATGTCCATTGTTTTATACTACAGATATAGTCTCACACGAGCCAGAGTGATCAGTATCGTAGATACATAAAAACAATCATTTTCACAGCATCGAGAACACCATACAAATTCTGCATTTTTTCATTTGCCACCGTACCATTACAATATGGACCCAACAGAACTGACCTTTAGCCAAATTAAGGGATATGCCGCGAGAAATAACAAGACTTTTAAGCCATCTGACGTACTAACACGAATGCACGCAGCTTTTTCACATGTCACTGCCGAAAGCTGGCGGGGTATGGAACGGGACGTCATAATAGAAGAGGAGAAAATGAGGCGCCTGAGCGGCTTCGCGGATTTGCTATTGATCGACTCGTTATCAACGCAGTAGATGAAAGTTCCAGAACAGAAATGTATTTCTCGGATTAAGATAAGGAAGGAGCTAAGAGAATACCAGACGACTGACTGTAGTTTACCTTCAGTGACTTCAGTATTCAACAATAGGAAGAAATGCCTGCAATATGCTTTCGCATCACACATAGCTCGCTCAGAAGAATTACTCTACGTTTAAGTTAGGAATTTTCATCACTCTTGTTTGTGATTAGAATACTATGTTAGGTGAAAAAGAGAGCATTTTATGCTTTCCGTCTGGTCACCTAAGAAGCGTGCGGTAGTGCTGGAGTTTTGCCGAATACTACTTCATTCTCTTTAACAATTAAAGTACACTCTAAGCTAAATTGACTCTGTGTTCGTCTCTTTTTACGTCTGAACTGCAACTGCTCACATCATTGCAGGTTATTTAGGCCAGCTGGCTGGCCAGTGCTGTACAAGTTAAATGTCCTGGTAAAGCTGCTGTCCCGCATTATCACTCAGTGTATATGCATGTAACACAGCGTAAAACGTATCCTAATGATCGCATTTGGACTGTACTGGATACAGCTTGGCTCCCGATCCACGAGAAATGAAATCCAATGAGATTCAAGCAAACGCGGAAGAATACATGGTGTAATGTTTATATCGGGTTTATTATTATGATGAACACAGTATAGTGTAGGCACTCGTGTTGTTCGTTATTAGATGCTGCCACAGGTATTGCACAAGTGTCGGTGTAGGAACTTTACCGAATCCGATAGCTCGCAAACGACTCGCAGAAGAATACCGCAATTTTGTTAATGGAAGTGTGTATTGTGGCAACGGCCTTGCCGCAGTGGATACACTGGTTCCCGTGAGATCACCGGAGCGCTGTCGGGCGTGGTCGGCATTTGGATGGGTGACCGTCCAGGCCGCCATGCGTTGTTGCCATTTTTCGGGGTGCACTCAGCCTCGTGATGCCAATTGAGGAGCTACTCGACCGAATAGTAGCGGCTTCGGTCAAGAATACCATCATAACGAGCGGGAGAGCGGGGTGCTGACCTCAAGCCTCTCCTATCCGAATCCTCCACCGAGGATGACACGGCGGTCGGATGGTCCCGGTAGGGCCACTCGTGGCCTGAAGACGGAGTGCTTTTTTTTCAGTGTGCATTGTGCCATTTAAAAAATGTTTGTTAACACCACAAAACAATGGCACTTTCCATTTACGCAACATTTTCGGTGCTAGTTTTAGGTGATTAACTCTGTATATTAAATTCAATTTGTTATTAACAAATATCCACTCACTAGACCTCGAGTTATGTGACTTAATGTAATTACAATAATATTAATATGTTATTAACGAATAGTCTCTCACTGATATTCTCTCCATGGTGTACAGCTCCAGAATGAACCCACCCACTGAAGAACCGCAGTTATACAGTGGTTGAGCGTCATTGGTCCATGTAGGTGGGTGATGAGGGTCGAGGGCGAGAGGAGGGTTGGAGTTACCTTGTTCAGTTGCCGGTAGTTCCCCAAGGGGGAGTGGGAGTGAGCGTGTATACATGTTGCCGAAGTGTGTAGCCGGACACCAGAAGTCCTGATCAGTGACCTTGAGATAAGATGGTAATCTGGGCTCATACTGGCCCTCGATAACTACTTACGTATGTCTAAGAGTTAACCTCTATACTTACATCTATATCTACATATATAACACGTCCCGTTCCACTCTCAAATAGAACGATCGAAAGACGAATATACATATCCCTCCGTATAGACCCTAATTCCTCTTATCTTCGCAGTCCTTACGCAAAATGTACATTGGTAGCAGCAGAAAAGTTCTGCAGTCAGCGTCAAATGGCAGGTCTCGAAATTTTCGCAATAGTTTTCCACGGAAAGAACGTTGCCTTCCCCGCAGGGATTTCCGTTTGAGTTCCCGTAACATCTCCGTAATACTTGTGTGTTGTTCGAACCTACAGATGACAAATATAGCAGGCCACTTCTGAATTGATTCGATATCTACATTTAATCCGACCTGGTTCAGATCCAAAATAATCGAACAATACTCAAGAATGGACCGCACAAATGTCCTATATGTAGTCTCCTTTACAGATGAACCACACTTTCCTAAAATTCTCCAAATAAACCGACGTCGTCTTCCTCCTACAGCACTTTCATACATATAGCTTTGCAACGTTACATCTGGATATTTAAACTACGTGACTGGGTCAAGCAGCACACTACTAACAATGTATTCGGATATTACAAGTTTGTTTTTTCTATTCACCCGCATTAACTTCTGTTTCACTATATTTAGAGTTAGCTGCCATTCATCACACGCGCTATCAATTTAGTCTGAGTCATCTTGCATTCACCTACAGTTACACAACGACACTTGCCATACATCGCAGCATCATCGGCAAAGATTCGTGGATTGCTGCTCACTCTGTCCGCGGGACAATTTATGTGCACTGACACAAATAACGGTCCTGTCACACTTCCCTGGGCACTCCTTCTTTGCTAAGATCGAAGAAACATGACAATCATCAACTGTCTTCCGGTGTTATTTTTGTGGAAACCTGATTGGTATTCGTCGAGTGGGTTCTTTTTAGTTTAGTAGTTGCTTGGCAAGTCGTGGACGTCTCATTCCGTGACGTAGTCCTGTTCTGGAGGAGTGCAAATATGGGGGTAACTAGAGGGCCGTTGTCTCTGATGAACACTCGCCTTCGAGGACAACATGGTGTGTTCTATTGCTCAAGAAGTCTTCAAGCCACTCGCATACCTGGGAGCCTATTCCGTACGCTCGCATCTTCTGTACTGTATTGTGGCCGTTATTACTGAGCATGGTCCGTTTCATCGACCAGTGTTTCTTGGCTGTGACGCATTATGATAATATTACCTTCGTCCTTGTATTTGCATACAAGTGTATAATATCGAAGCTGACAGTGTCAAACACTTTGCTAAAATCAAAGAAACATATCATAGTCGTCACTTGTCTTCTGTATTATCTGTTACATTTATAAAAAGAAGTGCTCTGATTTAGCGGAAACCTGATTGCTATTCGTCTAGTGGGTTCTTTTTAGTTTAGTAGTTGTTTGGCTAGCCGTGGACGTCTTATTCCGAGACGTAGCACTGTGCTGGAAGAATACAAATATGGCGGTAATCAGAAGCACCTTTGGCAAGGCTCCATTTTCTGTAGTGGACAAGTCCCTGTGACCACGTGCGAGCTAACATCCCAAAGATGTTCGGGCTCACGTGCGGTTCCTCTTCGTCGAAATCTCTTGGCTCAAAGTCGTCTAGGGGCTGAACCGCATACGTCACATTACGTGCCCTAAATTAGACACTTGCGGCACTTGGGTTAAATTGCCTGGCTGATGGCAAGTATGAAACAAAGTTAATGTAACATATAATGACAGTAATAATAATAATATCGGGAACTAAATTAACGACGCATAAATGATGCAGCTCACACTGTTGCGATTTGCTTAGAATAATGTTTATTCAGAAAGAAGACTAATAGCAAAAGTGGTCGTATTTTGAATTACCATTACACTCGAACGCATATCCATTTGGCACAGTTCGATCATTTACAATCTCATCGCGAAACACAAATCGAATCCTCGATATTTACAACAAAAGTTAGAGTTCACACCAGGCGCGCGGTTGCTCACCGCACAGAGACTAATTACCGCGATACCACACAACGCGAAATTTTCTAGGTCGTTTCACTTGCTAGTTGCCTAAAAACCGACTGTCCGCTTTCGAACTGTACCGTTTGGTGTCTCAAGCCGTTCTGTCCGCTTTCGCGTCTGCAATGTCCCTCTGCTCGTCCCCGGCCCCGCTTCCCGCGCACCGAACATACTCGCTCAACTGACTAGTGCTGTTCCCCTTCCTGAAGCCGTCCATCTGATTGGTTACAGCTTATTCTACAATACTTACATTTCAACATATTTAAAAAATCAAAGCTTGACCTCTGTAATGTTCTAAATAAAGTAACAGCAATATCCATTGTTAAATTCTTTTACATAAAACCAATACAATTTCCTTCTTATCTTTGAATATCACGGCCAGTAGCCTTGTACTAACGTGCTTTCTGATAACTATAATGTACTAAAGTTTACAACAAATATTCTATTACCTAATGATACAATAAGGTGTCATGCTGTCATCATTCAGTGTGTTTTGTGTGGAGGAAATGATGACCTGATGATTAACTGAAAATACAGATAATTTAAATTTACTATATCTTTTAAACAAATGAAGTTACAGAGTTGCTATTTACAGCTTTTGTCGTTTTAGTGATATGCTCCTACATGAAAAGTCGATCGTTAAGATCGATCAATACTTTAAAATTTTGGCATTCAGGTCTTTGTTACAAAACTATTATAGATATGATCAATATTCAAGTTTTATTGGGATTACAATGAAAGTTTATGAAGGATGGTAGATTAAATTTACTATGGCTTCATTCCCTGAAGTACTACATAATTTAATAGTTTTCATAAATGTTTCCCTTTATGGCCGATCTTACATCCGCCATATTTAACACTGTTACGTCTCCTTGGCCACAAACAGCTTCTTCAGGGTTTCCCTATGACATAGGTCCTCATCCGTCTCACTCGCACACTACAGCACAATAGACGCATGTGAATTTCCTCATCTCGCGACGAAACTGCAGTCATTGTGGCACACGGTCGCAGTGTTCGTTTCGTAATTCCTGAAGGCTGACTCTTTCGGCCATATACTTAAATGAGGGTGAAATGCTCGTTAACTCACACACGGAATCAATGAAGACATTTGTTACTGTTGGCAATAGAGTGTCACTGATGATCTTCATCATTTAGATTGTGAAGTCGTCGAGTTCAGTTGATGTTGTTATGATACGTATGATGAATGTTATGACAGTATTCTTATTTACATGCAGAAGACGGATATTTTTTCGTAGCTACTGTGATTTATTCCCATGAAGTAATCAACATATGCAGTTGTGATTTTTGGCGAAGTGAAGTACCAGTATACATCCTCGATGTGGGCAATGGTATCTCCCGCAGGATAAATTATTTCCTGTCAGATCTACAATAAATTTCAAGGCCATTTTTAATTTGGCCACCCTGTATGTTTATACGTGGCTGCGTCATATCTCGCATTTACATGCTACCGAGAGATCAAACCCAATGTCTTTAAACGTAGTCGTTGCTTCAGGATGATGAAAACTACATTTATTTTCCACTGACTTGTTCTACTAACCTTAAAGCTTGTAGACACAGAGGAACGCCAGTCACAGGCACCTGACGTATTCGTGTAACGTTTTCCGCCAGAGCGGAGCTTGTGCGTCAGCTGCGCTGACTTTCCGATATTGCTTTAGCCTGAGTTAACGCAGACCACAGCGTTTCCGAAATGATTAATAGTTTGCGAGGCGGGCGGATTAATTTTCACTTGTCACCGTTAATGTGAATAAATACAATTTAGTTCTCCTCTTTGTTATTCTGTCCCCTAAAGAGGGGACAGAACCACAAAAATGTCATCAACATAGCAGTAGACGTTCTTATGTTTTTGACGAGCAGTTTCGAACGCCACCCCCTGAATGTGTTCCATGTATAGATTTGCGATTCCTGGAGCAAGAAGGGAGCCCTTGGCCACTCTATCTGGCTGTTCATAAAACTCCTCAATCTAGTTGAAGTAGGTGGTCATCAGTGCATTTTCAAAGAGTTTTACTCTTTGGAGCTCGAAATGTTGATTCACCGGAGCCAAGGAGTCTTCAATAGGTACTTTCTTGAAGAGCGAACTAACGTCTAAGCTTACTAGAAATCATCTCTTTGTGATCGAATGTCCTTAAGTATTCCCTTGAAATCTGCCGAGTTCTTCACTTAATGACAACAGTGTCCCACAAGTGGGTTTAAGAGTGTCGCCAGATATTTAGTCAGTTCTTTTTTGTGCGAAGTAATGATGTCGAATATTTGCCGTAGCGGCACCCCTTCTTTGTGTATCTTGGGCAATCTAAATAGGCGACGTGTCGTTGGCTCTCAGCGATACAGCCGTTTCCTCACTGCCTCTATAGAGCTGAGTTCTTCACCAGCACCACGGTTTCTCTGGTCATTGACGAGATTGGATCCGTCTTGAGTTCCCTCTGGACAGGGCCTTTTAGTATCGGTCTGATATTATGCTGTTAGTCGCCGGTGGGTAACAGCATTGTTGCATTTCCATTGTCTGCTGGAAGAACTATCGTGTCTGCGTCATACCTCAGTGCAAGGATGGCCTCCCGTTCTACTGCAGTCATGTTCGCTTTCGGAAATCGGGACTTGTTAATGACCCTGCAGGTTTCCCTCCTGATATCATCTGCTTCTTCCTTAGCCAGGATCCGAACTGCTTGTTCCATGCCGCTAATAACGACCCGTTTCGTTATGGTCCTCGGGATAGGGGCCAAGTTCAATCCGTTTGCGAGGGAAGAAGTGGTAGCGGCATCTAGAACTTTATCCGTCAGATTGATAATGTCTCTGGTGTTATTCACCATTTTGTTGGTCCCCTGCGCTTCCGACAGCCTGTCAAATTTGTCGAGCTGCTTTGCGGCAGCACGCTGTTTCTGTACCTCGCTGTCGGGTAAAGCTGCAGTCCACCCTGTCCCAGGAATGTACTGGTAACGTCTTTGCCATATGCAGGTGTCATGTGAGCAGGGTACGTGCATTCTTGTCCGGCCCTGTCTCCCATTTCAGGATGTAGTAACAAGGAAGACGGCAGATGGCACACTAGGCTTTCAGTATATAGGAAGAAAACTCACACAGACCTGTACTTTCATGCAACAAGTTGCCTCCATCCAGCGCAGAGGGAAAAAAATATTATCCACCTTGGTTCACAGGGGGCAGGGGTGACAAAGAAACCTCCCAGACGAAATGCAGCAACTTAGGGAGGTATTTCGTGAAAAAGTGTACAGCAAAGCGCAGATTAAAAGGGCGTTCAAGACGAGACATGTAGCAGATAGTCGGGGAAAGGGAGAAGAAAATAAGAAATTCGCATTTCTTCCACATCTGGGAACGACGTCAGCCAAAATTCTGAGGCTTCTGGAAAACTCGAACGTAAAAACAGTCTTTCTGCCACCGTCGAAGACGAAAGAGTGGCTTGGAGACGAGAAAAATTCACTTAAACACAACGTAGCAGGAATTTCCAGCATCGATAGCAAATTCGGTCAACAGTACATTCGACAAACGCAGCGATGTGTTTTTAAACGCTGCGGAGAACAAGAAAATGGCTCTGAGCACTATGGGACTCAACTGCTGTGGTCATCAGTCCCCTAGAACTTAGAACTACTTAAACCTAACTAACCTAAGGACATCACACAGATCCATGACCGAGGCAGGATTCGAACCTGCGACCGTAGCGGTCGCACGGTTCCGGACTGCGCGCCTAGAACCGCGAGACCACCGCGGCCGGCTGCGAAGAACATATCAGACTCTTACGGCTGGCACAGACGGAGGAAACGGCGATAACAGAACACAGTATCAAGGAAAACTACACATTTGACATCGAGAACACCAAGGTGCTCTATCGAGCCGCCGCCTAATGGGACACCATCACAAAAGAGTCCATCGAATTCGGATTCACGAGAATCTTGTAAACAGAGAAGAAGGATAGCAACTGAGTGCAACATGGAATCCAATTATAGCGGCAAATCGTTGGGAGAGTGCACACCACCGTCGTCCTGGCGAGACAGGGTCGGAATGCTCTGACAGAGATGCGAACGGCGTGCTGCAACCCCCACCGTACCAACTTCATCCCCCACTCCGGCCACCGTCCGCTCTGTACCCAGCCTCAGAGAGCCAGATGGAGGGTGGCACACCGCAAATATAAGTAGGACGGCATCCGAAAAATCCCAACACTTCGTAAGAAGATAATGAGAATATCACTCGTCGAAACATCGCTGTTTTATAATACTGCTACAGGGCTGGAAACCCGAGACATTTTCTCAACGGTATATGCCGGGAGTGCCTACATTCACTTAAGCACACAGGATTTAAATTTTAGGCCTTCAGACTGTGCGATGACTAATCTTGTTCTAACACTGTCAATACATCCTGAGGGGATCTGCTACGAGTGTGCATGCATTTTTTCAGAAACCCTTTTTTAGCCAAAATATCAGCTACTGCAGGATATTTTGGATGGTATCGATAGAGCAACGTACCATGCATTCAGCGCAAGCAGCGATGTTCCAGCATTTGAAACAGTAAAGCCAAACACTGTCGCATATCTGACAATCTCGTAGCGGAAAACCAGAATGAGATCCGGAAATATTTCTGCTTGGCTGTCATATGAAAATCGAAATATTTTATTTGATACAGATATACTCTAAGATCCTGAAGCAGATGGTCAGGGATAGTGCGAACCTTATTATCGAATTCAAACAGGTTTAAATCATATTTCCCAAGTTCACGTATTAACCGACATACCATTCAATGATTTTGTTACCATATGCGGGGATCGCTGGAATAATTCGCAGTATGGTTTTCTGGATGTTGACGGAACGAGAAGGTTGAATGAAAGGCGATATAGCTGAAATTTCAACGAGATGCATTACGTGAGCAACTAACCCGGGAATTGCGAAGTGGGGTTATCCAATCCGCTTCTGCATGGTAACGGAGATCACCCTTGGTGAATCGAAAGAAACCATCAAGTAGTTTACGTTTGTGGGCGTACTTTAAGTCAACACTAAACTAACGAACAGCAGTGAATTATTTTCCTCTTCCACGTCCTGAGAAATTGACAGACAGACTGGGACTGGGCAGATACTTTTCGAAAACAACTTTGTGAGAGACATATGTACAGTTACCACTGGATGAACAGTCAAAGCAATACTTTTTGATAAACAGTCACTTGGTTTTTTTTTCAGTTTCAAAGACTACCTTTTGGAAGAGCTTCAGGTCCAGCAATTTTTCTGATTTTCCTGGAATAGTTAACAGCAAAAGTGCCTCCTTGTACAAACTGCTTAGACGACATTGTCGTTGTGGGTCGTACGCCTATTGAGCATTTAGCAAATGTAGACTGCTTGTTTCAAATTCTTTCCGCTGCTAGTTTAAAACGCAACAAGCAAAAGTGCACCTTCTTTCTGGAAGAGCTGAATTATTTCGGTCACGTAATAAATGCGCAGGGTATACATCCAACTACTTCGCACTTGGCTGCTACTGGAGATCTGCAAGCGCCCAGTGACATTAAGGAGCTCCAATCAGTCATGGGGAAGTTTACGTATTATATCAAATTTATTCCAAACATTGAGCAAAATGCTGCTCCCCTTAATCGCCTACGACGGAAAAATGTTTCTTTTGTGTGGTTCAAAGAATGCCAGAATGTATTTGAGCAAACAGAAGGTGCATTGTTAAGTCGTTGATGCTTGATTCGTTTTGACACAGCTAAGCCTGTTGTGTTAGCTGGGGGTAATCTTCTTATGGGATCAGTGCTGTGATCTCACATAGGATTGGTTCTTCTGGCAGATATAATGCTTTCGGCTTGAAAACTCTTAACAAAGTGCAGCGCTACTACAGTCAACTTTAAAAAGATGGTTCAAGATTACATATAGTTTTACAAAATTCCACCAGTAGTTGTACAGTCGGAAGTTCTATTTGTTGACATTCGCCGGCCTTTGGTGGCGTTCTTCAGTACGGCCAAGCCTGTACTATATCGGAAGCACAGAACTTGCAACATTGATCTCTGATATTGTCCAGTCATCGGTATGAGTTGTTGTACAGGCCCGCTGCCCAACATTCGATCGCTCACATGTAATGTCGGTTGCCAGTGAGCAGCGACACAGCGTATGATTCATTTGAGGAATCATGTTTTCACGATTCTCATGATTTTGAAAGTCTTCAAAATTTTCCTCTCCATTTCCAGTGTGTTGCCAAAGCAATTGCTTTTGATGCAGTTTCATGGGTGGCAAACAGTTAAAATTAAATTCCTCACCCAGCGGCATGACGCCATTTTTCTCATCGTCACGTGCCTCCCGCTCCTTCAGGTATTCTTCTGTTGCACGCAGAGAACGACAATTCGTACGTTGTAGTTCCTCAAACCCTACAGCTGAACGCCTTCTCTCTATTTCACCAAGGTCACTGAGATGTGCTTCTCACAAAGTAGCCGAGCATGGAAGCACTCTGCCCCAGACCGTGACCAAGGCTGAAGTAGTCAACATCATCGAGGAGGGCCAAGGAGTTACTCAAGTCTCAGATGGAAATGAAGTTTTGTAAATTCTGAACAATGTAGTTCAAGAGAAAAGTTTGAGAATTAGTGTATGAAGTCCTGCCTTGATAGTTAAAGACAGCTGTCAGTTTTCTGTCTCCCTTCCGCTCCTTGCCACGTGACGGGAAGTCACCTGCAAAATTGTTACACGATCGATGGCACTATACCCTGTTGCATCCTCCACATCCATCTTGGAAACAATTCGTTCCGCAAGGCAGGACAAAGTTTCAGCCACAGGATGAAGTCTTATACAAAGTCTTCGAGTGGGGAAGAAATGGCATGATATCGAAGGGCGAGCCAATCGCAGAGTGGTTCGGAACTTTCACAAAGAGCGGCATGCAGGAATCCGTCCGGTAAGGCACTCAATCGCGTACTCCACTTTGATTTTTACTCACATGCCTTTCATCCACTTAACTGGGTATCTAGTTTCATCCTTCGTCCAAAAGATATTGCCATAAATAGGCGTGCATTAATGTTCAGAATCTTGAAGAGAGGGAAGAATTCTGCTTTGCATGGTCCAATAAGGATGATGACGGAAATTACCCTAAAAAAGCAACGAGTAGCTATACATACAAAGTATCAATTGTTTGCGGGTTTAAAATTTCGGAAATATCTCGTTCCCCATAAAACTTAAAGATTTTTTAAGCCCACTTCCTGCCCAAATGAGTAAAAAATGGACATAAACGGTATTATTTCTGTAGATGCTTCAACTCTTTAAACAAGAGAGAGCTTGCAGAAAGGCACCTCACAGATTACTCATGCCAGAAACTGGTACACTATGTGATCAAAAGTATCCGGACACCTGCGTCGAAATGACTTACAAGTTCGTGGCGCCATCCATTGGTAATGCTGAAATTCATTATGGTGTTGGCCCACCCTTAGCCTTTATGATATCTTCCACTCTCGCAGGCATACGAGCAGTCAAGTGCTGGGAGGTTTCTTGGGGAATGGTAGCCCATTCTTCACAGAGTGCTGCACTGGCATGAAATCGGCATTCCAAAGCATCCTAAAGGTGTTCTACAGGATTCAGGTCAGGAGTCTGTGCAGACCAGTCCATTACAGGGATGTTATTGTCGTGCAACCACTCCGCCACAGACCGTGCATTATGAACAGGTGCTGGATCGTGCTGAAAGATGCAGTCGCCATCCCCGAATTGCTCTTCAACAGTGGGAAGCAAGAAGGTGGTTAAAGCTTCAATGTAGGCCTGTGCTGTGATAGTTCCACGCAAAACAACAAGGAACGCAAGCCCCCTCCATGAATAACATGACCACACCATAGCACCATCGCCTCCGAATTTTACTGTCGGCACTACACACGATGGCAGATGACATTCACCGGGAATTCGCCATAGCCACACCCTGCCATCGGATCGCCACATTGTGTACCATGATCCGTCACTCCACACATCGTTTCTCCACAGTTAAATCGTCCAATGTTTACGCTCCTTACACCACGTGAGGCGTCGTTTGGCGTTTACCAGCATTTACGAGCAGCCACTCGACCATGAAATCCAAGTTTTCTCACCTCCCACCTAACTGTCATAATATTTGCAGTGGATCCTGATATAGTTTGGAATTCCTGTGTGATGGTCTGGGTAGATGTCTGCCTATTACACATTACCATCCTCTTCACTTGTCGGCGGTCTCTGGGCCTGTACGCTTCTGTGCTGTACGTGTCTCTTCACGTTTCTACTTCACTGTCACATCGGAAACAGTGGACCCTCATATGTTTAGGAATGTGGAAATCTGGCGTACAGATGTATGACACAAGTGAGACCCAATCACCTGACAAGCTCGAGGTCCGTGAGTTCCGCGCAGCGCCCCATTCTGCTCTCTCACGATGTATAATGACTACTGAGGTCGCTGATATGGAGTACCTGGCAGTAGGTAGCAGCAAAATGCACCTAATATGAAAAATGTATGTTTTTTGGGGGTTTCCGGATTCTTTTGATCACATAGTGTGTAACGTTGTTGGTTTAATTAGCTATGAAAGCGGTACTGATAGACAATAAAAGCGGGTTAAAAGCTGTTAGCTGTCTGGGGAAGTTAGCCTTGCATTACTGAGCAACTGTTTCACCAGGTATCCAGCCTAGCTTACCAAATTCCCAACCAGACTAACATTAGCTATAATTTTTTAATAGTCATACGACGACCGGTGATATGTATATATATAAAAGAGAATTTAAATAAAAAGAAATAAATCAGTTTATATTTGGAAATTTATTTTAACATTGATCATTGAAATTTCAGCATATTAAACGTGAGTCATAACTAAGCTGGTGCCTTATTTAGGACTATGAAAATGTGAGTTTGTAATCTTACGGAACACATCAAATATGGAGCCAAGACTGGGAGACTGCATACAACACTGCATTCATAAAATAACACACGAAGAACGTTGAAACATATGCAAGAGGAAATTAACCACAACCAACCGATTCAATTTTCACCCAAAGAAGTTACCTTCGTAGTGCAATCCTGTCCGTCGTGTAATTACCACACACTGGTATACTAAATTCATACTAACTCTCTGTGAAATCTTCCCGAAAAGAATAGCTGAGGGCTACTTTGATGATTACACCACATGCTTCACGTGGTCAGCTTGGTTTACACAAAGAATGTAACTCCACAATAATTTTGATAATTAAAATAAATTAGATCGAAAACCAATTTACAAAAGAAAAACCTCGAACTGGTTACTATCGTCTTACTATTAACCTGATGGGTCAAACAATTATATATGCACGTGGTACTGGCCTCACAAAGTACACCCCACGTGGGTTGAACATAAAGAAAAGTTGCTATATTGAAAAATATTGTCAAGACGAGACGTTATAATCTCACGCACATTCGCATTGAAGATTGATGATGCAGGTTAGAGTTAATGATCAACATGTGGTTCCACTTTACTCACAAAGTAGTGACAAAGCAACTACCGGCATATATTCTGAACTTCACACTCGAATTACACTGCATTGCAATTTAAGATAACATTAGATATTTTAGAGCTAAACCTGAAATAAAGGTGATTAAATTATCAGTTAGGCTGAACTTAAGAAATCCATTGTCCTGCAGACTTAACAGACACGCGCTTAGCCGGAGATCTTACCACTTCAGACGCTCACTGCGGACAGACTTCCATGGTCCCTTCCTGAGGGGTGGCTCACAAATACAAACGGAAGTGACCAGAGAGGCAGCTTCCTATACCAACATGACAAGGGACGGACAGGACCATACTAAGGATAGAAACCTCTTTGCTTTTAGAAAGCGTAGCTACCTGTTCCAACGTTGGTCCAACTGTTCTCTAGCAGACAGGCTTGTCTGCTACCATCCAGCATGCAACTAGAAATACATTTGCTCATTCATTCTTCCACACAGAAGGGAAGGGGGATGACAGTATCTTATCATATACAGTATATGAAAGAAAGCGGATGTAGGTTCTGTATGAGACTGTGTGATATGAATTACATATAAACTGTGTTTTAAAGTGTAGTAGTGTGACCGATCGTTCTTGTTTATGTGTAAAAGTAACACGTTTCACTGCGCAGTCTCCTCCCAGATAGTCAGAAACACCATAGTAAATTTGAAGGGGAATTTATGCCATAAGTGACAACATATTTAAGAAATTAACATGAGAGGAATCCAACAGAGACCTTTCATAACCCCAACGCTCCGGGAAAAGACTGTGCAGGGAATTTTCTGGCCATGCTAGGAGATTCCCAAGCAAGCTTCTCACACCCAACTTACACCAAAAATGTAAAGAAAAGGCAAAAGGTCACCAGCTACTTGCTAAAACACAATAATTTCAACACATCTTTAGAATCTACCAATTTCAAAAAGAAAAAAACAATCTGTGACACCTATTTGAAAGATAGTGTAGACCTAATTCGGTCAGCAAGTAAAAACAATGGTTCCTGTGTCATTAATATGAAAACAATTTCTGGTTGTTACCTTTATGGAGTTCACTAGTGTTTGCTCATTGCAAGAGCCAACTGATCACAAGAAAATTTATGACTGTTTATTAACAAGTAAAATTTATGAAAATAGCAAAGGTGCCACAGCAATTAAAAAAAATATGAAAATAAGATCAGTATTATAAAGCAGCACATTACAATGCACAATCTGCAAAAGCAAAAAAATGGTAAGAGAAAAAAACATATTTTACAAAGTGGTTATCGCAAAAAAAACTCTATATCTTATAAAACTAATAATTTGTAGAATTAAAATAACTCTGTGGCACTAACTTAATCACTCTACTATCTTTCAGTTAGCAAACAATGATGAATGTGTCATAATACTGAAACTACAATTAATTATGTGATTGTTACCTTTATGGGGTTCCTCACGATAAATATGCCCCATGCAAAGGCTAATCGATCACAGTCCAATGAGAATGAATAGCTATCTGACTGATAAACGAAGCAACGCCACAGGAATCAATTTACGAAACAAAATATCACAAATCTAATACATCACACAAGAACAAACATTGATCAATAAAACAGCTCTGAAAATACAATAGTCAACATTAAAAAAAACCAATACATAAAACACCTGCAAAATACAAGAGTCAAAGTCTAAAAAAAAACAATAAATGGAACACCTGCAAAATACAATAGTCAGTCTAATAAACACCAATAAATCAAACCCCTGCAAAACACACGAGTCAAAGTATCTCTGACAGAAACACACGTATATGCATTGAACTAAGAACCGTATAATCACTGTTCACTGACACACTCAGTAGTCCCACTGTTCCGAGGCACAATATCGGAAGGGGGGGGGGGGGTTCGTCACCACAGCTGTCAGTAGGGATTTTTGTCCATCTGCTGCGTGCGATCCCGCCGTCTCTGCCCTCTCATGAAGTTTCTCTTGCTGGCCCGTGTCACGTACATCTCGATTTGGTTCCATGTTTGTGTTGTCAGAATCGTGCGGTATCCTCGTTTGACACCCCAGGTTGATATTCCTGGACGAGGATGACACTTAATGGCTCTTCTTTGTGCCACCCTTAGCTACCAGCGAACATCGAACTATGATTTACTGTCGCTTGACAGTGGGCATCCGCCAGGAAATGCTGATAGGCGTCGTTGAAGTATGCCAGTTTCTCTGGACAGTATGTGTCAAAAGGCTCCGTGCCCCTTGTGTTGTTACATTCTTGAGTTATCCTCAATTGGCTCGCTGGTTTGATATTCCTGGGCAAGGATGACACTTAATGGCTCTTCTTTGTGCCACCCTTAGCGACCAGAGAACATCGAACCATGATTTACTGTCGCTTGACAGTGGGCATCCGTGTGGAAATGTTGATGGGCATCGTTGAAGTCTGCCAATTTCTCTGGACAGTACGTGTCAAAAGGCTCCACGCCCCTTGTGTCGTTACATTCTTGAGTTATCCTCAATTGGCTCGCCGGTTTGATATTCCTGGGCAAGGATGATACTTAATGGCTCATCTTTGTGCCACCCTTAGCGATCAGAGAACATCGAACCATGATTTACTGTCGCTTGACAGTAGGCATCCGTCAGGAAATGTCGATAGGCGTCGTTGACGTCTGCAAGTTTCTCTGGACGGTACCTGTCAAAAGGCTCCACGCCCCTTTATCCCCTGTCTTTTGTCGTTTCACCGCGGCCGTCTCGTCACGGTCGCGTGCGTGTGGTGCGTTGCCAGCAGATGGATTTCCGTGCGGTGGACCGCTTGGCCATCTCAGATCATCGCCTCCATGGAGCGGCGCCTTGGTGCGGCCGGCCATTAGCTCTGTGCGCGAGGGAAAGTGTTTGTCCCGTACCCTTCTTTTGTTGTGACCGCGCTCCCGAAGTGGCCCGGTTGACAGTGTGTCCTGCTGGCAAACCCGCCTGTTTACAACTAGTCCGGCTGCTCCCGCTGTCTCGTAAGAGTTTAGCCGGTTCGCTTTCACGTTCTCAATTGCAAATTGTTCATCATAGTTATGTGATTACAAAATGTCACACATGATACCACTTAGTATTTTCTTTCACAATTTTTAAGAACAAAAGTGAGACTTAATTTTTTTTAAATAAAAAAGTTAGATGAATTGACAATATAAAAATAAGAGTTAAATGACTTGACAATATAAAAACATAAAAGTGAAATGACTTGACAGTATAAAAATAAAAATTGAATGAACTGACAATATAATACCTAAATCCACATCACTAATGTGGTTCACTTGCGTTTTAAGAAATCAAATGCTACTAATTAATTCACTAAAATGAATAGGATTATGCCTTGTGGACTTATAGGTCAGGATAGCATAGGGTTCACATGTTATTTACACACACACATGCACACTGTTGTCTATACTACAAACTAACTACCCATAAACGTGTATTACTCAAAATTCCACTTCAATCCACTACTAGTTAATCCAACAAGCTACTTCAGTACTACTACAACACAGTGTTTATACCACTACAACATTGTTCTAAATCGTCCTCTTCCTGATGCTCGCGGCATATGTCTTGTCACATGATAAATATGGAGAAACTTTCCTTAAACATACACAGTAAAAAGAACAATGGTTATTTACACGCCAAAACATTTATACCAATTGACACACCTGATAAGAGACTCGCAATTATACATTTATCATACTCATATATTCACACATAAAACAGTAAGATAATTTCATCTAAAATTACGTTATCACAAGAATTTATCACACAGATGACTCTGAGTAGGGTAAAAATATTTTAATTGTACAGGTTATACTACATTTTCTTACCCATTTCGTTCCTTCTTTAAGTTACCTTTCGCTTCCAAATCAGGTATTTCGCCTGTGGTGGTTATTCTGGATTCATTTCTCATGAATGGCAAAATTGTGGTCTCCTCTATTCTGTAAAACAGTTTCATCTTAACATATTGAACTTACAACAGACACAAAATATCCGAATCCTCCTGTAGTTTAAATGACAAATGTTTTGCTTCATCCTTATTACCTTAAACCAAGCTTTTCTTCGGTCCCATAATCAAAATTATTTAATCTTCCTCTGCCTTCAAGAAGGAAATTTCCTCAGTACAAATCATATAGGCTGCAGTGCATCCCGCACCAGCGAAAGCAGTAAGCTGTAATGCTTAGAGCATCAGCAAAACACATAAACGTCGCTTTTCTAGGACAAGTATTAACGCAGAATGATTTTTCAGGCTCTGGCTCAACATCAGTCAAGACTACAAAAAGGATCCATATTTCTGTTCCATTCTCAATTTGCTGGCAAACTGCTCTTCATTTGACTGCCATGATACTATTTCAGAGCCACGTAAATTACACAAACCACAACTCTTCTTTCACCTTGAAGGGAATCAATATACTGACGAAATCCACAGACAGCACTTTACATACTCAGCTATAAGGAACAAAAAAGACATATATCATCAATATTAACATATCATCGCATATTGGGAAGCCAATGGTTAAACAATCGTATTATCGCGTCCTGTTTTCAAGATTCTAAACTTCCTCATTCCTTTCTCAGAGTTCTCCTACCTTAAAATATTCATACAGCACGCATACTATAGTAAGAGATCCTCATTGATACTGACAGATATAGAATAGTAATAGATAGATAGTAGCACTGAAAGCAGAAAATCGGAAACAAGGCTACTAACAGCTGGGGACCTGGGTTTGCCAGACCCATAATACCCACAGATCGGATATTCCCCTGAGTTTGCCTGTTTCTCTCAGGAGCGAATCTTCAATTTACACACAAAAAAAACATAAACAGCATTTCACTCGTTCACAAAGAAACCTTTTATCTTCACATTTGAACCACCCTAAATCCTAATAACTCAAGGAAAGAAAAATAACTAAAAACGTCACTTCAATCAATCACATAGAAACATCTTTATCATTATTTTTACCAACATATTATTCAAAATGCATACATCACAAATTTAAACTAATCAATTCTTTCTCTTCACCGTCCTCTCTACTTCTCACTGTCCTTTCTACTCATTTGCCATGTCGTTCATTTGTTCCGATTGGGCGCCTTCTGCGCTGATCGTTTGTCATTGCCGGTTTTGTTCATTTCCATTTGCTGGATTATGTCTAGGGTTAGCCGGCCGAATTTCAACATCATGAGGTGCTCCGCCTACGGTCCTATTCCCACCGTGTTCACCGTAGTATCGATTCTGGTTGCCGTAACTGTTGCATTCACGATCCTGTCCACGTCCTCGATCATTTCCGTTGTTCCACCTGTGTTCGCGACTGTTACCCTAGTTTCTATACGGGCGGGTCCCGATTATTGTTCCGTTCGCGTCGCGACGACCAGTCACGCCGTTGATTAGTACTACGGCCACGACTGCGATCGCGCTGCTGTGCACCGTAATAACTTTGTGCCTGATTAGGCGGGCATTCTGCTGTATTATATTGCAACTCTTGGAGAAGTGTCTTAAACGTTTTCACGTCCTCTTTGCATCGTCCCGCAAGAATGACGTGGCGCAAGTGCATCGGCAATTTGATGATGCATATCCTAATTAGTTCCGCAGGACCGTATGGATAGTATAGAAATTGATTCGCCTGCAGCATGTGGTCGAATAGGCGTGCTGGGCTGCCGAAACCAGACTGGTTCAAAATTGGCAGCATAATTATGCCATGCTTGACCCTATCTTGTGCCGCTTCCGACAAATAGGCGGAGAGAAAGGCTTGTCGAAACTCCCGAGTGGAGTTGCAGTGACACGCTGCCGACCTCATGCGAATCGCCGGTTCGCCTTCCAAATAGCCACACATATATTCTATGTTATGTGAACTTGCCCAGTCGGGGGGAAGACAGAACTCAAATTGCTCGAGCCATGCTCGTGGATGTATTGCTTTTTGCGAATTTCGAAATATCTCAAACTTTCTCACCGTAAGGAAATGTTTGAAATCAAATCCCCGCATTTCCTCCCAGCGAGGCTCTTGAATGTTTCTATTTTTGTCATGTCTGCCCCTCAAAATATATTCTTCCCTGTCGTCAAAATCTCTCTCGTGGCCGGAGTCCCTATCTGCGCTGTTCGTACGGCTATTTTTAGTGCTATTGGCGAGTTCATAATCCCACGCCATGCGGTTTTCCAGATGCGCCACGCGTTCTTGTAATTCGCCTGTTACAGCTTTGTGCCGCCTGTTCACTTCGAATTGTCCCTTCTGAAATCTAAGAAGCGAACGCACTTCTTCGGTCTCTGCGGCCGCTACTGGTGTAGTATTGTTCTCGCTTTCCATCACCTTCATCGTGCCTACGATGTCCGCTAATGCCGCAATCTTATCATGTATTTGTCTGTTGTCCTCCGCCCCAGTCTGCTTCAATTGTTCTACTTGCTGTTTCAGTGCGTGAATCGGTTGACTGTTGTCCGCTACTGTGTTGCTAACGGACGTGGGACAATGCGTTTCCGCCTCTTGGACCCTCGAGAGTACCTACTGGTCTTCTCTTTGGCATTCTTCTCTCAGTACTTGGAAATTCCTAAGTAGCTGTTCTTCGCTCTCTTTAGATTCTGCATCGCAACTCCGCTTGCCCTGTTCTAAGGCTTGCAGACGGTCATCGATTTGTTCAAATGTATGGCCTAATTCTTTCATAATATCACTTTATTTCACTTGCCAGATTGTTTATTCTTTGTGAGATATCATCAGACACTCTCTGCATCGACTTGTCGACTTTATTTGTCTGCTGGATTAGTTTTTCGTCTATTTGTTGGCTAGCTCACAGATCGATTTTTCAGATTTCTGCTTCATTTGTACGCCTAGCTCACAGATCGATTCTTCAAATTTCTCTGTCATTTGTTCGCCTAGCTCGCGGATCGATTCTTCTGATTTATCTGCATCTTCTTTATTTTGTTGCAATAAGGCTTTCATGAGTTCAGCCAAATCAATTTGGTTAGTAGGAGGCAAATTAATTTCTGGCTCTGGTGTAAGCCCGTTTGTCCTGTTTGGCATTTCGTCTGAAGTATTCCCCATTGCATTTTCGGAACCGACCTACGCATAATATTCGAAATCAAATTATCCCCTTGGTACATGTTGCTTAAGTTGTTGGACCGCCTACTTTTAGCTCGGTTACGTGTCTGCATTAGTTCAATTTATACCCGGTACGCAACACACTAATCACAATAAATATATCCCCCAAAAATTACGACAGTTACACGAAAGGTACCCAACCTAGTACGCACTTTTTCACACGCAAAACAAATTTTTATCTTTGATCGGAGCAGTGCAATTTACAAGCGAGAAAAAAACTACATACACATATAAAACACACAAATATAGAAAACAAAACAACACAACGCCGCTCAACAATGCCGTAAATCATTTGAAAGTCTACTCAGAAACAACGCAGAAGTTGTTTGAGCGCCGCAGGGAAAAAAAATTAAGATTATACAACGCTCGCAATCTAACGCTTCAGAGATTCCAGAGTCTAGCGGAATCACAGAACAGGGTCGCCATGTGTAACGTTGTTCCTTTAATTTGTTATGAAGGCGGTACTGATTAACAATAAAAGCGGGTTAAAAGCTGTTAGCTGTCTGGGGAAGTTAACCTTGCATTACTGAGCAACTGTTTCACCAGGTATCCAGCCTAGCTTACCAAATTCCCAACCAGACTAACATTAATTATGATCTTTTAATAGTCATATGACAACCGGTGATATATATATATATATATATATATATATATATATATATATATATATATATAAAAGAGAATTTAAATAAAAAGAAATAAATCAGTTTATATTTGGAAATTTATTTTAACATTGATCATTGAAATTTCAGCATATTAAACGTGAGTCATAACTAAGCTGGTGCCTTATTTAGGATTATGAAAATGTGAGTTTGTAATCTTACGGAACACATCAAATATGGAGCCAAGATTGGGAGACTGCATACAACACTGCATTCATAAAATAACACACGAAGAACGTTGAAACATATGCAAGAGGAAATTAACCACAACCAACCGATTCAATTTTCACCCAAAGAAGTTACCTTCGTAGTGCAATCCTGTCCGTCGTGTAATTACCACACACTGGTATACTAAATTCATACTAACTCTCTGTGAAATCTTCCCGAAAAGAATAGCTGAGGGCTACTTTGATGATTACACCACATGCTTCACGTGGTCAGCTTGGTTTACACAAAGAGTGTAACTCCACAATAATTTTGATAATTAAAATAAATTAGATCGAAAACCAATTTACAAAAGAAAAACCTTGAACTGGTTACTATCGTCTTACTATTAACCTGATGGGTCAAACAATTGTATAAGCACGTGGTACTGGTCTCACAAAGTACACCCCACGTGGGTTGAACATAAAGAAAAATTGCTATATTGAAAAATATTGTCAAGACGAAACGTTATAATCTCACGCAGATTTGCATTGAAGATTGATGATGCTAGTTAGAGTTACTGATCAACACGTGGTTCCACTTTACTCACAAAGTAGTGACAAAGCAACTACCGGAATATATTCTGAACTTCACACTCGAATTACACTGCGTTGCAATTTAAGATAACATTAGATATTTTAGAGCTAAACCTGAAATAAAGGTGATTAAATTTTCAGTTAGGCTGAACTTAAGAAATCCATTGTCCTGCAGACTTAGCAGACACGCGTTTAGCCAGAGATCTTACCACTTCAGACGCTCGCCGTGGATAGACTTCCGTGGTCCCTTCCTGAGGGGTGGCTCACAAATACAAACGGAAGTGACGAGAGAGGCAGTTTCCTACACCAACATGACAAGGGACGGACAGGACCATACTAAGGATAGAAACCTCTTTGCTTTTAGAAAGCGTAGCTACCTGTTCCGACGTTGGTCCAACTGTTCTCTAGCAGACAGGCTTGTCTGCTACCATCCAGCATGCAACTAGAAATACATTTGCTCATTCATTCTTCCACACAGAAGGGAAGGGGGATGACAGTATCTTATCATATACAGTATATGAAAGAAAGCGGATGTAGGTTCCGTATGAGACTGTGTGACATGAATTACATATAAACTGTGTTTTAAAGTGTAGTAGTGTGACAGATCGTTCTTGTTTATGTGTAAAAGTAACACGTTTCACTGCTCAGTCTCCTCCCAGATAGTCAGAAACACCATAGTATATTTAGAAGAGGAATTTATGCCGTAAGTGGCAATATATTTAAGAAATTAACATGAGAGGAATCCAACAGAGACCTTTCAAGTTTATGTTATCCAGGTAAATGTATTCCCGAAATTTCATTACTCTACATTAATTATTTTTGGTGTTGCAATTTTTTTCCGTCAGAATATTTGAACAGCTGCTTTTCTGAGAACTCAAGTGGCGATTCAACCTGGGTGGCGTAATAATCTCTGCTGACACTACGAACTTCTTTTACATGCTTATTCCAATATTCCAGTAATATTATTTTAGATTGGTTACGAATATAGAACGCTTTTCTCGCTTGTGTTTTCCACGGGAATTGTTACATATTTTAATGAGAGATGCATAATTGTTCAAACATGTAAGTGGTGCGGTGTAAAATATCTAGGACAGGAATACTCATTTTATGTTTTTAAAGAGCTGAAATCTGCTGATTGTAAAATCATCAACAGAATTTTCTTTCAGTCAATTTGTGGATATGGCTGCCGATATGAGAAAAGGTTATAGTAACATTCATATTAATATAGCACAAGGAGAAATTACTTACAGTATACTAAACACAGTCTTAGTGTGGTACAGAAAAGAGGGAGGTATTCAACGATAAATTTCTTTGTCTACTTACCATGTGTTTAAAAAAATTTTATAGATGAAAGAATTAACCTCCAACAGAAACTGGGATCATATTTGCTTGACAACGCCTTTTACTCCATACAAACATTTCTGAATGTGCAGTAGTGTACATGAGAGACTGAATACAGTTACGTATAATCACAGTATAAATAAAGCGGCAGGTTAAGACACTCACAAACATGTCCTGCACGTTCTCTTTTTCACTAATGTGCAGTAGTGTACATGAGAGACTGAATACAGTTACGTATAATCACAGTATAAATAAAGCGGCAGGTTAAGACACTCACAAACATGTCCTGCACGTTCTCTTTTTCACTGAAAAGTGTACTGTGATCATGTAACTCGTGTCCCATCAAAGCGGCTATGACCCACTGAACACGCTGTGAGTTACCTAAGTAATGTCACTGGACTGAACCGTATGAATTTTCATCACAGACACCGTTCCGTAATTCGAGCAGAGATGTATCAGAGTTGTTGTTATTGTTGTTGTTGTCCTGAGACTGGTTTGATGCAGCTCTCCATGCTACTCTATCGTGTGCAAGCTTCTTCATCTCTCAGTACCTACTGCAACCTACATCCTTCTGAATCTGCTTAGTGTATTCATCTCTTGATCTCCCTCTACGATTTTTACCCGCCACGCTGCCCTCCAATGCTAAATTTGTGATCCCTTGATGCCTCAGAATATGTCCTACCAACCGATCCCTTCTTCTCGTCAAGTTGTACCACAAACTTCTCTTCTCCCCAATCCTATTCAATACGTTCTCATTAGTTACGTGATCTACCCACCTTATCTTCAGCATTCTTCTGTAGCACCACATTTCGAAAGCTTCTATTCTCTCCTTGTCCAATCTAGTTATCGTCCATGTTTCACTTCCATACATGGCTACACTCCATACAAATACTTTCAGAAACGACTTCCTGACACTTAAATCTATACTCGATGTTAACAAATTTCTCTTCTTCAGAAACGATTTCCTTGCCATTGCCAGTCTACATTTTATATCCTCTCTACTTCGACCATCATCAGTTATTTTACTCCCTAAATAGCAAAATACCTTTACTACTTTAAGTGTCTCATTTCCTAATCTAATTCCCTCAGCATCACCCAATTTAATTTGACTATATTCCATTATCCTCGTTTTGCTTTTGTTGATGTTCATCTTATATCCTCCTTTCAAAACACTATCCATTCCGTTCAACTGCTCTTCCAAGTCCTTTGCTGTCTCTGACAGAATTACAATGTCATCGGCAAACCTCAAAGTTTTTACTTCTTCTCCATGAATTTTAATACCTACTCCGAATTTTTCTTTTGTTTCCTTTACTGCTTGCTCAATATACAGATTGAATAACATCGGGGAGAGGCTACAACCCTGTCTCACTTCTTCCAACCACTGCTTCCCTTTCATGCCCCTCGACTCTAATAACTGCCATCTGGTTTCTGTACAAATTGTAAATAGCCTTTCGCTCCCTGTATTTTACCCCTGCCACCTTCAGAATTTGAAAGAGAGCATTCCAGTAAACATTGTCAAAAGCTATCTCTAAGTTTACAAATGCTAGAAATGTAGGTTTGCCTTTTCTTAATCTTTCTTCTAAGATAAGTCGTAAGGTTAGTATTGCCTCACGTGTTCCAACATTTCTACGGAATCCAAACTGATCTTCCCCGAGGTCCACTTCTACCAGTTTTTCCATTCGTCTGTAAAGAATTCGCGTTAGTATTTTGCAGCTGTGACTTATTAAACTGATAGTTCGGTAATTTTCACATCTGTCAACACCTGCTTTCTTTGGGATTGGAATTATTATATTCTTCTTGAAGTCTGACGGTATTTCGCCTGTCTCATACATCTTGCTCACCAGATGGTAGAGTTTTGTCAGGACTGGCTCTTCCAAGGCCATCAGTAGTTCTAATGGAATGTTGTCTACTCCCGGGGCCTTGTTTCGACTCAGGTCTTTCAGTGCTCTGTCAAACTCTTCACGCAGTATCCTATCTCCGATTTCGTCTTCGTCTACATCCTCTTCCATTTCCATAATATTGTCCTCAAGTACATCGCCCTTGTATAAACCCTCTATATACTCCTTCCACTTTTCTGCCTTCCTTCTTTGCTTATAATTGGGTTTCCATCAAAGCTCTTGATATTCATGCAAGTGGTTCTTCTTTCTCCAAAGGTCTCTTTAATTTTCCTGTAGGCAATATCTATCTTACCCCTAGTGAGACAAGCCTCTACATCCTTACATTTGTCCTCTAGCCATCCCTGCTTAGCCATTTTGCACTTCCTGTCGATCTCATTTTTGAGACGTTTGTATTCCTTTTTGCCTGCTTCATTCACTGCATTTTTATATTTTCTCCTTTCATCAATGAAATTCAATACTTCTTCTGTTACCCAAGGATTTCTATTAGCCCTCGTCTTTTTACCTACTTGATCTTCTGCTGCCTTCACTACTTCATCCCTCAGTGCTACCCATTCTTCTTCTACTGTATTTCTTTCCCCCATTCCTGCCAATTGTTCCCTTATGCTCGCCCTGAAACTCTCTACAACCTCTGGTTCTTTCAGTTTATCCAGGACCCATCTCCTTAAATTCCCACCTTTTTGCAGCTTCTTCAGTTTCAATCTGCAGTTCATAACCAATAGATTGTGGTCAGAATCCACATCTGCCCCTGGAAATGTCTTACGATTTAAAACCTGGTTCCTAAATCCCTGTCTTACCATTATATAATCTATCTGATACGTTTTAGTATCTCCAGGATTCTTCCAGGTATACAACCTTCTTTCATGATTCTTGAACCAAGTGTTAGCTATGATTAAGTTATGCTCTGTGCAAAATTCTACAAGGCGGCTTCCTCTATCATTTCTTCCCCCCAATCCATATCCACCTACTATGTTTCCTTCGCTCCCTTTTCCTACCGACGAAGTTATTTCGATTTCTCTCGATTTTATTTACATTCTGGAAGAACGTTTTGACTCTGACAGCTTTGAATGTCTTCTAGATCTCAGATGATTTTCCCAGTGCTAATGCATCATATAGTAGTGTTGTTGAGAATGGGACGATTAGCGGAATGATTCACTGTAGATCTTTAGCATAAAAATACGTTCGGTCTGATGGCATGTTTCATTCTTCCTATCGCTGTCGTAAACTACTCTTGCTAAAAAATAAATCCGAAGGTATAGAATGTACTTGTACTCCTCCGTGTGCCTGTCGGCATACTTAGCATGCATTTTCATTAGGAAGAATGTATGTTGCAATGACTATCTCCGCCGATCGCCTCCATTTCAGAGACGTTGTTCCTCCTCAGTTCCGTAGCGTAGAGAGCAGAAGACCATGGCCGGGCTACGTACCTCCTCCGACAGTGATTTCTGCGGTTACCCTCAACTCAGTGATAGTAATCAGTGTGATAAAGGAATTCCAGTGAGGCTGTAAATAACTTTTTTATTTTTATTAATTAACCTTTCGCGTTAGCTGTTTAACCAGAGAAGTGAGTTCTGATTTAATTCTTATACAACAGTACTATTCTTACAACATAATATAACCAACTTAGGCATTTTAAAACACACTGATACAGGTTAAACTCTCTGATACACTTTGTACATTTGACATGAATGCGAACATGATGATAACATTGAGGAATAAAAGTACACAGCAGCTATAGACAGTTATTAGTATAAATCATATCTAATTATATTGAAAATATGTATTCCCGTGAAGATTACACCGACATCAAGACCGCCTCGCAGGTGTCGTGCTTCCTGACCAACGACTGTTCAAGAAAGTCCCTGTGCCGCATCTTCTGACGCTGGATTCTTTAAGTCTAATTTTTCGCTGTATATCCGCCCTGGCCTGTTATCGACGTAGGTTGAGGAATTCTTTCTCTAATCAAGGCCATGCGAAGCTGGCGCCGTTATCTGTCGTAACGAAGACCCCCAAGTATCACATGGCGGGGCCGGCCGCGGTAGCCGAGCGGTTCTAGGCGCTTCAGTCCGGAACCGCAAGACTGCTGCGATCGCAGGTTCGAATCATGCCTCGGGCATGGATGTGTGTGATGTCCTTTGGTTAGTTAGGTTTAAATAGTTCTAAGTTCTTGGGGACTGATGACCTAAGATGTTAAGTACCATAGTGCTCAGAGCCATTTGAACCATCACATAGCTGAGGTGTGCGATCGGTTTGGATGTAGCTTCAGGGTGTGCACAGCCGTATGGAAATACTGCGAGAAATACATATTGTTCAACGTAAATACAGATGCTACCAAAGCTTGCTAGTTGCACTGTCGTGTTAAACGACGAACGGCAGCTGTACAATATCCTCAATACGTTGCAAGTAGAGCAGCGTTCTGCGTAGTTGTGACTGCATTGTGTCGGAGCTCTGTGCATTAGAACGTGGAAAAAATGTTATTAGTCGTATGGTGGGTGTTTCCATAATTCAGGTGGCCGAAGTTCTTGGTGTTTCAAGAGGCACCGTATCTAAAATTTATATCACATACAGGGTAAGAGAAAAACATCACCCGTAAGTCACAACACGTACAGAAGTGTGCATTGAGGAATGATCACTGAAGAGGATTTTGTGACGAAAAATATGAGGACGGCAGCTGCAAAAGTACCTGCAGAACTGAATGTCGCACACACGATTCCTGTCAGCACCGAAAACAACGTGAAGGGAGCTCCATAAGCAGGTAATTAAAGGGCATTCTGGAATTCCAAAAGAAGTCATCACTAATGTAGATTCCAGTAACAGGAAAACGTGGTGGACGAAAGCCATTTGATCGGATGAGTCTTGTTTCACGCTATTTCCAACTTCTGGCCCTGTTTACGGTTCAGGAGTGAAACATGGTGGGGGTTCGGTAGTGACTTGGGCAGCCATATCGTTGTACTCCATGGGCTCCATAGTTACTCCCGTTTTGGTTGATCAGGTCAATCTTGTGGAACAAATTTGTTCTCCATTAGTTGTGCTGTGTTCCAGGAGGACAGGATCCTTGTTCACACAGCTCGCATGGTCCATGAATTGTTCTGTGAACACAAGGATAAACATTCGCATCTCTTTTTGGCACCACTCTCACCATATTTCAGTATTACTGAGCCTTTGTTGTACACTTTGGAGAGAAGACTGAGTGTTCACTGTCCATCTCCATAGTCGTGATCTGAACTTGGCATTAGTTCTGCAGAGAGAGTCTCTCGAATAGCACACAGGACCTGTATTTATCGATTCCGAGTCGACTGGAAGCTGTGTTGAATTGCCAGCGGTGTTCCTACACCGTATTAGTCATTGTAATGTGTTGTATTTTTGTACACCTCCTGCATATCGCCGTATTGGGGTGGATAAACTTTCATCCTATGAAGGTGTGAAAGATAACAGCCGTGACCTAAATGGATGCACGTAATAGCGGAATAGTAGTGGTATGACATCTAGATAGTGTATTTGTGTAATCGAGAATTTTTGCAAATGTTAGAGTCTATTGCTGCATAATGTCTTCCTTTCGACTGCTGTGAGGACTATCGCAACTGTCACCTTTCGTGAAAGACTTACATCTTCACACCAGCATCGAAATCTGCATGCGGTATGCAAGTTCATTACAGATCGCCATATATAACATTCGTTTCGCCAGTTGATCCATCAACTCATTATGTTAGATAACGGAGTGACCCCTGATACATTGTAGCTGGATCCGTTTATGTTGGCATTCACACTGTTAGATTAACTTATATACATCAAGTGCCAGGCACGTAAGGGTGAATTGCATAGTAGTCGTGCAGATGAAGCACATGGTGGTTAGCTTTGGAGTCTCATGGCTGCTTTTATCTAGATTTTCCAGTGCACTCCTCGAATCCGTGACAATAAGGATGTTGTTGAACTGTTTTACCAATTAAATTAATCGGCCATCCTTGGTTGCCAGAATTACAGCAGTGAAGATGCTGGCTTCGTCGGGAAGCTTAAACATGGGGTCGCCAAGCGAATCGGCGCACCATTCGGGCTGTGAATGGGCGGCTTGAAGGGTGGCGAAGAGCGCACTGCTTCAGCATAAGGCATGTGGGTTATAGCTGTCTTTGCTTCCTTGGAAGTGACGCCTTGCCTAGTAGCGACTTCCTTAATGGACTCTGACTCGCATAATCTAGGTGCAGTCTGTCTAGTGCATCGCATGCCTGGCTGCAATGTACTCGTCGTGAATGAGTTGTGAGGTAGTCTATGCAAGCGTGATTATCACCATAGTCAACGCATCTTTCGCAGCTTATGGGAGAGCAGCACTGACTGCTCGCATTATTAAACTGAGATATTTAAAACATGTAACTTCATCGTCAACGAATCCCATAAATTGTTACAGGTTCTGATAGCACCTGCGGGGCAGGCTGTACTGCACAGATAATAAATGTGTGATGGCGTTAATTTCGTCCTTAGTCTCCTTTTTTTGGCAAGCGTCTTACAGGCAGTACGGTATATGGCGAAATAATCACGTACAGGCATTCTTCTTCATTTAAGCTGCTGTCAGATTTTCTAATTGCTACCTGGCGCGTAATTATATAGGCCTCTAATTGGTAAGCTGATAATACCGGGGATTTTGCCAGTAAGTAATCTGCTTTGGGTGATATACTTGTAATGTCTTGCCTGCTCTGTGAGTTTGGCGAAAGCAAACGGTTTCCTAATGTCAACGGATGCAACCTACAAATGTTTCTTATATGCCATTCCACATATATACAGAAAGGGCCAATGTAACAATTTCTACAACGGTTACTTTTATTCATTGCATAAGCTGACGGACTGGAGAGACCACTATTGATTGTAGCACGAGGTGGTGCCACACTGAAAGCACTCGACGTATTGATTAAGAGATGGGTGTACAACCGCCGGGCGCTCTGATTGCAAAGCCACAACAACCCACTGCTGCAAAAAGCTTGCTGTTTCCCTCGGTTGGCTTCTGTACCTCTCCACGGGAGATTTTGCCTGTTTGTCGCCCTTCTGCTCTTCTTGACGCTCCAAGATCAGCTTCTGTACGCCATGTGAAGCACTGCTGCCACATGAGGTAAAGTTGTCACAGCTGATATAACCACTCAGAAATTCCATGGCCTCCACGATTGCTGAGTGCATCGGATACTGGTCTATTGTTGGTTGATGCCCAGCTGCCGGAGAACGCACAGGATAGCCGAATTTCTCATATGGCCCATATTCCAAAAGTTTACATTGTTCCTGTGCTAAGGACTGTACGCTATTTGCATATAGCAAGAAGAAGTATATAGATTATCTACACCGGCACAGTGAAACTAGGCACGGAAATCTAAGTTGACAGCGCTCAGCGACTAAAGGGAAGTTAAATTTTTGGAATCTTGCAGCGGATTACGGAAGCAAAGGACGTTTCCATACTGAAATTTGTTCTTGCTGGTAGAAAATCAGTACGATGCTGCATGCTGACGCCACAGCTGTGGCAGCCGAAAGTGAATAGTACTGGAGTCGTGTGCTTAGTGACACTGCACGTGTACTAGTTGCGGACTGAAATATGCATAAAACTAAAGATATGTTTCCATGCAGATATATACATAAATGATTTGGCTGCCAGGATGCGCAGTAATCTGCGGTTGTCTTTTGTTGATAACGCGGCGGTGTACGGTAAGATGTCAAAGTTGAGGGATTGTAACAGGATACAAGATGACTAACACAAGATTTATAGTTGGTGTGATGAACAACAGGTAACTCTAAATGTAGGAAAATGTAAGATAATGTGGGTTAACAGGGAAAGTGTAACGTGCGCGTAGGGCACACAATACTCATTAAAGCCTGTACTATGGTAAGTGAGTGGGGTTTACCTTACGAGACAGGGTATTTGTATAAATATTGACCGCGTGTACCTGAATGGAGGCAAATCAGACTTACACCCACTCCGTAATAACAATGATACGTCAAATAACTCCGAAAACAACTACACGTCATCATGGGCAAAAAGCAACACAGAAGATGCTACTAATTTTTTAATAATACGGTCGCCAGCCTAATTAGGCATTAACTGAGTTTCTTCCCTGTACAAGTTGGCAGATATTCGTGCAACGCAACAAGTAGTAACACTGCATAATATAGTAGAATTTTAGAACCAGAAAATCTATTGAACTGATAATTTCACTTTCTCTACTGATATGGATAAACCATAAATACATAACACTACACTATAATGTTTACTACAAAACTTCGTACTGTCTATTGATCTGATTAAAATCGGGCATAGGTTACCCTAGAAATAGCACTTTCCAATTACACACCCAATGTCAATTTTGAGAAAGGTAGAACACTGATAAATTTTGGCCTTTATATTGACTGTAACTTTGCTGGTCAAATCTGTATAGAACACTTCAGAATTCAAATGACTAAAAAGGGAGGGTGGAACCTGAAACTGTTCTGATTGCTGTATTAAAAAAATTGATTATTGAAATCATTATGCGCTCAAGATTTCCAATATATGAGTTACTACTCGTTTTATCTTATTTCCTGCTCATTTAAATACCATTATATCTGTCTCGAAATAATTAAACTTCATTACTAAATCAATATCAAAGTTATCTTCCAACTTTGTCAGACCTTCGTTATTCATTTACTGGTTCATTAACAAAACAGTTCTTTAAACACCATTCTTTCATAGTTAGGTCTGCAAGTAATTATTATTAACACAAAATTTAATTTTTCATTTAGCGACACTCGGATTTCACAACATTTGGAAAGGACCCTATCTAGGTTAGTTGTGAGGATAATTAAATGATAGGACAGTTCTGGTAAAATTTAAGTTGTTATTGAACAGTATGGAACAAAAGTAACACTGGTCCATACGAATACAGTACTAAAAGTTTCAACCTGTTTGTATCGATGCGGAGGTTGGCAAGCGGCAAGATGGCGAGGCACAGAGCACTCATAAAACCACAGCTATGGCTCTTGACGTATCGGCACTTTAATTCTTCTTAACGTCGCCCTACTTTTCCGTTTAGTGCCTATGGAATTTTGCCATGCTGTGTGGGCGTTGGAACGGCATACCCGAGGCTCAATGAAACTACGTCTTCCAGGAGAGCCTCCTCGCTCCAGAAGGTGTTACTCAAACCAGTGCCAAACTCCAACTACAACTGCCGAGCCCATTGTGCCGCACATTGCCCGCATGCATTTTCCCGCGCTCGCCTGCCATCCACCTTTTACCGCTCCCTTACAGACAGGGAATTCACCCAAGGTTTTGCATTCTACGTATCCTAACACATTGCCTACATGTGGACCAGACGCACAGTTACCATTTTAAACATGTTACAACAGTTTCAACATTTGTTACCTTTCCATTCTATTACAATATTGCTTGACATTTGACATAAACATTAATATTCACATTGAAATTTGTTTACAGTTTTCTTAACACAATGACATGAAACAAAAAAGAAATGAAATCAGAACATCAATTCCACTAATTTATCGGAAAATCAGATGGAAAAAAAATTTACTTATATGCACAATAGTACAGCGTTGTTGTTGTTACACATGCCCCTAATTCCAGTAAATTTCACTAAGTGCAAAGTTGATGGGAACACTAAACTTTATATTCATACAGTGGTTCTGAATCTTTGAGTGAATCATAAAATTTTGTATCACTAAACTTCCTTTCTCTCACATTATACTGGTCTATACTTTTTAATATATCGAGAACATTTACCTATCATTTACTTAAGTGTCTTTGGCACAGTCCAACCTCTTACCACAACATGATTTAAATAGCAAATTACTTATTATTAAATTTCTCAGAAAAATAAATTCAAAAGCAGAAACATAAACACTTGACTACAGAGCATATACAAATACCTATATACGCTATAAGACAATTTGTTGCTGTTTGCATTGAATGGCAGTCCATTTCCTTATTTACTAATAAACACACAATAATATTTAGAAAAATCACTACATATGTCTGTTGCCTATTATTCAGATTTGGGCAGTCCATTTCGCATCTTTTTATCACATCACCTGCACCACACTTACAATTCTCCTTTGACTATTTATCTGCCCTCTTTGGTGTTTGGCAGTCCTTTATATTATGTCTCATATACTGCCCACTTTGATTTTTGGCAGTCCCATCTTTTATTTGGCTTGCAGCATTTGCTTTTTCTTTTCAGCCCTTTTCTCCATACATCTTTACATTTATAATACATTTGGTAATCCGAAACTTACATAAGTACTTTAGCACACTGTCATTGGTATACATATATTTACAACGATTTGTTACATTTGGAATAAAATAGTTTCAGCATAAGATACAGCACATTCACTGCAAATTTCTTTCAGATTGTACTTAGGTCACTCACTCCTGGGAACATACAGTTTCAGGTCCACAACGTTTCTTACACCTAAAGGTATCTTGGATTTTGGGTAGATCAGGTAGTAAGCATTATCGTGTGGAATGTTCTGTATTATATACGGTCCATTATAAATATATTTAAATTTGGTAATTTCATGGTTCAGTTCACTAGATTTTTCGTGGCTTTTTAAAAGAACATTATCTCCAATTTTAAATTTTGAAACTTTCAGGTTTTTATCATGTCTTTTAGATCAAGATTCAGCTTTTTGCTTTGCCCTTTTTCTGACTAATTCTTTCTTTTGACTCAACCCCAAGCTTGTACAAGGTGGAAACTCTAGTTTTTCCTCAATTAAACTTTTACTTCTGCTGCCTAACAAAATTTCTTCCGGTGGGAACCCAGTAGTTTCATGACGTACTGTGTTCATGACATTCTCAAAGTCCAATATAAATCTGCCCCAGGCTCTATGGTTATGACTGCAGTACGTTCTACACAATCTACCGATTTCTCGCATGTACCTTTCAACTAGGATGCTAGCTGGGTGGTAGGCTGAGATATATTTAACCTCCACACCATTTTGCTCCATTCCTTCTTTCCAAATTTTGGATATGAACTGGGGTCCATTGTCAGGTAGGAGTGCCTTGGGTTTCCCGATGGTTCTGAAGTATTCGACCATCCTACTAAATACAGCTTTCGCTATTGCCTTTTTCAAGGGGTATAATTTCACAAAATTTGAGAATACTTCCAAAATTGCTAAAATATATGCACCATTTCCCGAAGTCTTCGGGAGGGGACCATACAAAACCACTGATAATAATTCTAGGGTGTTCTCAGGTAATGTTCATTGCATTGGACCTCTACTAGTTCTGTTCGGTACTTTGGCGCTTTGACAGACATCACACGACTTAATTCTTTCATTTACCTTCTTACAGACACTACCAGTAATCACTACTACATTATTTAATTTATCCAAACATTTCTTTGGCCCACTATGCCCCAATGCTAAATGAAAATAGTCTATGACATCAGTATCAAACTGGTGTGGCCAACATACTCTCCATTCCTCAGTGCCTAAATCTTTCCTCCTATATAAAATGCCTTTAAAGATTTTGTAGTATTTCTTAATTTGAGGATACTGCACACTGTCAAAATTTACCTTCACAGATTTCCATGTCGGATCCTCATTCTGATGGTACCTCATGTTTTTACATATCTGCTCAATTTTCCTTTTTCCTGAAACCACTTTCATATACCTTATCTGAAAAGTACCCTCTTCACCATTTTCATCGGGCGCTTCACTGATACCATTAGGCAATCGAGATAAGGCATCGGCCACGTAATTCTCAGTACCCTTAACATAGCAAATCTCGTAATCAAGCTGTTGTAGGTACAAAGCCCAACGAGTTAACCTGCCATTAAGTAAACGACAATCCTTAAGAAAAGTTAAAGCTTTGTGGTCAGTATGTATGATGAGCTTATGGCCCCACAGATAATTCCTGTATTTCATTAATCCCCATATAATGGCTAAAGCCTCCTTTTCCGATATAGTGTAGTTTCTCTCGTATTTTGTTAGAGTTCTACTTGCAAACGCGATAGTCCGGTGTTCGATTTCTTTGCCATCACAGATTGCTTGGAAAACTTCTATACCAATTCCATAAGCACTACAGTCAATACTCATGTGGAAAGGGTCTGACAGTATGGGGTGATGCAAAATATTGTCATTCAAAAGTTCAATTTTTAAATTTTCTAAATCTCTCATGCACCCTTCAGTCCACACAAAAGCACTATATTTCTTCAGTAGATTATTCAAATGAGGACTATTAAAAGCTTGCCCCTTGACGAATTTTCTATAGAACCCACATAATCTAAAAAGGCTTTCAACTGTTTTCTATTTCTAGGAGCTGGACACTCTGCTATTGCGCTTAACTTTTCCAGGTCCTTGCCAATACGTCGTAGTAATAATGTGCACCAGAAACTTTATTTCCGACTTCACGAATTCACATTTCTTCCACTTAAGTGTCATGCCCCCTGCATATAGAGCAACAAAAACATTCTGCAGTAATTCACAATGCTCTTGCCATTCCTCAGTGGCAATCAGTAAGTCATCTACATAAATGGTTAGCCGGGAACTCAATTCTCTCCCTAATACAAAATCCAGTGCCCTAATAAATACCGCCACAGAAGTGCTAAGCTCAAATGGCACTACTTTATATTGATAGTATTTCCCGGCGAATAGAAAAGCGGTGTAATTACGGGATTCTTTGCTCAATGGGATTTGCCAGTATCCTGTGGTCATGTCCAGACTGGTTAAATACTTCACATTATAAAACTTTTGGAGCATTTCGTCCAGATTTTCAGGTCTGTCTATTTCCTTCTTTATCATTTTGTTCAAAGTCCTGACGTCAATGACTACACTTACTCCCCTATCCCTTTTATTCACGATGTAAGGGGACTATTATATTTGCTGCTAGTCCGTTTGATTACACCCCATTCTATCATTTTATCTATTTCCACTTGAACAGCCTGCCTCTTTGATATGGGTACCGAAAACGGTCTTAAAAAGAAAGGTTTATGCTCTAATGTCTCAATCTGGTATTCAAAGTTCTTAACTAGGCCAGGTTTGTCCGAAAATACGGTGCTGTTACTTTCTAAAATATCAAGCAATTCTGTTTTCTGATCAGGAGATATCTCCTTCAAATTTTCCACAATTTCGTTAAATTCATGCCCCTGCCTGTCACTCTCATCTATTAACCTCTTGTCATGGTACATTTCATACATGTTTGTCAAACCATCATTTCCTTGGTCGATCTCCAACAATAAAGAACCAATTTCTGAATCGAACACCTTCCCATTTTCCTCAAATTTTAATTCCAAATTCATAGATGCATTATTAATTTTGATCACTTCCTGGCTACAATCAATAATAACTTTTTCTTTATCTAGCCAATCTATACTCAGAATCATTTCAGTACTCCAGTCTGGCACAACCAAAAAACCGTGTTCAAACTTTTGTCCTTTTATACTAAATTCAACCAAAATCGGGTTTTTTACTGGCTTGCTAGTCTTGCCAGTAGCACCAACAACTTTTACACCTGTCACTGACATAATTACTAGTCCAGGTTTATCACAGATGTGTTCAAGAAACGACTGGGAGATTGCACTTACCTGAGATCCAGTATCAAGAAGTACTTGCAATTTCACATTATAAATTTCAACTGGTATTATAGTTCGTTTAACCGTCAAATGCTTTTCATTGTTGTGATCTTCCCTAAGCAAATCCAGGTCGACGATAACATCGTCCCAAGATATGCTTTTGACCTGCACATCACCTATATCTGGCGGTTTCTTTGGTTACCGGAGCTTTAAGTCATTAAATACTTGAACTCTTTGTAACAATAACACTGACTCGTCAGGTGGTTCCTTTTTTCTGTGTTCAGTCTCAACATCTGGGTTTTGTTTTGAAACTTCGTCATCAGTAGGTCCAATATCGCAATTAGCTTTATTCCCATTATTTTCACTAGTACCGAAATACTCGTCATCTGACCTATCGTCAGAATCCGACCATTCTGGATCGCTTTCATGTTCTAACATAAAAGCTTTTCTGAGACAGGCACTAAGTTCTTCCTCTGCATTTTCGTCAGGCTTTGATTTTAACTCAATATCCTCTTTAGGCAAAACGGCCTCATTATCACCTGTACTCACATCCTCTGTTACTTCATATTTAGTGTAATCCTCGTGGACTTCCGTTACTCGTAGGTAATTACCTGCCTCTTCCCCATGGTGCCTTTCGGTAACAACTTGTACTGTTGGCGGATCGTTAACAGAAGTTACTTCCTCGTCAATGCTTGGGATTTCATCCTCCAATTCCTTCCTATCTTTAACCATCGTCCTATCGGCAGCACGCGTACTTTGCACAGCGCTATTTACTCTCTCCTCTCTAAATTCGGGCCATGTCACCTTATCGACGTCCCTACTATCTCCTTTTTCACTAATTAACCTCCTAGCCTCATACTGCTTCTTAAAATCCTCCCACTCACATTGCTTGAGGCCCTTGTACAGATCGTCGATCTGCACACGCCAATTACTTACTTCTGCTAATTCATTCTCGCCATTTACTTCATTGTTAACACTGCCAACCGCACCTCTCTGTGTATCCACTGTTCCATCCACCATTTCCTTCGCCACGGAATTACCACTAGTAATATATTCATCAGCTCTTACGGC
Organism: Schistocerca americana; assembly: GCF_021461395.2. Lineage (NCBI taxonomy): Eukaryota > Metazoa > Arthropoda > Insecta > Orthoptera > Acrididae > Schistocerca > Schistocerca americana. The sequence goes on from NW_025726060.1 coordinate 513,245, forward strand.
AATGTTCGTACCTAATGCTGCCACATTGCTAGCGGCTTCTCTCTGAACAGCTGTTCTGCTAGGCTGGGCCGTTACCCTCTGATGCTCCACTCGCCTGTTAACATGTAGCGCTCTGCATGGCGAAGATGAGTCATCTGCGCTCGCACCTGACGCTTGTTTTGCAACAACACGTTGCATCGTTCCACGCCTGTCTCTAAGCTGTCTCATAACTTTACTGTCAGTCCGGTAACATTTCTTAAATCGGGGCCGGTATGTTCTGTCCGCTTCCGTTTGGCCTGCAGCGTTCGTGGAAATCAGTTTCTTCGATTCTTCTGGAAGCTTTTTATATAGCTCCCATATGATTTCAGAATCGGATCTTCTTCTTCTTAAATGTGTCAACTTTCGGTACCAATATTCTCAGAAATCTTTCAAGAATTTCTGCCCCTGTTATCATGAAGTTTGGCCATGATAAACTCGCGCCACAAATGATCCTGTTTGTGTTCGGACCAGTATTCTTCCGTAACCTTTTGTTTAAACTCTTCGAACGTCATTAGTTCGGTATTCAAGTTAATTCCCCTGCGCTTAGCGTCACCTGCTAAGGTGCTAATTACTACGTTTATCTTCTCCTGACCAGACAAGTGTTCAGGAAACATTCTGTTGCAATTTTTGATGAAATCCAACGGAAGTCATCCGTTATATTTCTTGGCGGGATCGAAGCGTTCGTCACCTTCCAACAGCTTCGTAAGTGGCGTGCCATTACAGACAACACCAAGTCTTTCTTTGATTTTACTCTCGAGATCGAAAATTTTGCCTTGAATTTTCGATGTATTTTCTTCACTCTTTTGTACACATCCGGTAACTTTTTCGCCTAAATTTTTTTCAGCATCTGAAAACACCTTTTTCAACTGTGAGATTCCATGTTGGCATTCGTTTACGATCTCAGTTTTAAGACCGAAAACCTTTTCGCCTACTTTTGTTTCAACTAGAGGCTCTACTTTCTCTTGGATTTTGAGAATTTCAACATCAAACCTACTGTTAATGTCGTCAATTTCCCCCTGCATAGTATTCATATTTTTATTAATTGCGTCAATTTCAAACTTCATAGTATTTACTACAGAGCTTAAATTACCCACTTTTTTGTTCTACCTGTTCTATTTGTTTACTAATTTTAATTCCTTGTTCTTGGACCTGTGCTTTAAGCTGACCAACTTGTGTTTTAAGCTGCTCATCAACGTGTGTTTTAAGCTGATCATTCTGTGTTTTGAGCTGCTCACTCTGTCCTGCAATTTGTTTGGTTAATCGTTCAAATAAGTCGTTCATGCTTAAAATTTTCACACTGTTTTGTTCTACGGATTCGGTGTATTCCGATCCTATTTCAAAATTTTCTTTCGGTTCTTTCTTTATCTGTGGTGAATCAAACATGTCATTGGATTCGTTCACGTACCCACTATCATCTACAAAGTCATCCTCTACTTCCTGCTTTATTCCTTGCTGTGTTCTAGGCAATCTCGACATTTCAATCTGTTCGTTAACATGTTCGTGATATTGTATGTACGCCAATTGTCTTCCGCTAACGCCATCTGTTATCTGGCCGCGTAAACTCCTGTCATTGCCAGCCGCATCGTCCATTACGCTCGGCGCATCTACTGTGGCTAGGTTCTTGTCCATACTGAACGCAAATTACACCCCACTACCGTACTTGACGTTCACTGCTATTTACTTTACTAAATAATATTGCAATTTGTGCCACTGAACATCCACTGTTCGGTATTCACGTTAATTTGTGACCGACAACAACTGGATGTCCTGTCACCGGGAGCCACTTGTAACGTGTGCGTAGGGCACACAATACTCATTAAAGCCTGTACTATGGTAAGTGAGTGGGGCGTACCTTACGAGACAGGATATTTGTATAGATATTGGCCGCGTGTGCCTACATGGAGGCAAATCAGACTTACACCCACTCTGTAATAATAATGATACGTCAAATAACTCCGAAAACAACTACACGTCATCATGGGCAAAAAGCAACACAGAAGATGCTACTAATTTTTTAATAATACGGTCTCCAGCCTAATTAGGCATTAACTGAGTTTCTTCCCTGTACAAGTTGGCAGATATTCGTGCAACGCAACAAGTAGTAACACTGCATAATATAGTAGAATTTTAGAACCAGAAAATCTATTGAACTGATAATTTCACTTTCTGTACTGATATGGATAAACCATAAATACATAACACTATACTATAATGTTTACTGCAAAACTTCGTACTGTCTATTGATCTGATTAAAATCGGGCATAGGTTACCCTAGAAATAGCACTTTCCAATCACACACACAATGTCAATTTTGATAAAGGTAAAACACTGATAAATTTTGGCCTTTATATTGACTTTAACTTTGCTGGTCAAATCAGTTCAGAACACTTCAGAATTCAAATGAATAAAAAGGGGGGGGGGACCCTGAAACTGTTATGATTACTGTGTTAAAAAAATTGATTATTGAAATCATTATGCGCTCAAGATTTCCAATATATGAGTTTCTACTCTTTTTATCTTATTTCCTGCTCATTTAAATACCATTATATCTGTCTCGAAATAATTAAACTTCATTACTATATCAATATCAAAGTTATCTTCCAACTTTGTCAGACCTTCGTTATTCATTTACTTGTTCATTAACAAAACAGTTCTTTAAACACCATTCTTACATAGTTAGGTCTGCAAGTAATTATTATTAACACAAAATTTAATTTTTCATTTAGCGACACTCGGATTGCACAACATTTGGAAAGGACCCTATCTAGGTTAGTTGTGAGGATAATTAAATGATAGGACAGTTCTGCTAAAATTTAAGTTGTTATTGAACAGTATGGAACAAAAGTAACACTGGTCCACACGAATACAGTACTAAAAGTTTCAACCTGTTTGTATCGACGCGGAGGTTGGCAAGCGGCAAGATGGCGAGGCACAGAGCACTCATAAAACCACAGCTATGGCTCTTGACGTATCGGCACTTTAATTCTTCTTAGCGTCGCCATACTTTTCCGTTTAGTGCCTATGGAGTTTTGCCATGCTGTGTGGGCGTTGGAACGGCATACCCGAGGCTCAATGAAACTACGTCTTCCAGGAGAGCCTCCTCGCTCCAGAAGGTGTTACTCAAACCAGTGCCAAACTCCAACCACAACTGCTGAGCCCGTTGTGCCGTACATTGCCCGCGTGCATTTTCCCGCGCTCGCCTGCCATCCACCTTTTACCGCTCCCCTATAGACAGGGTATTCACCGGAGGTTTTGCATTCTACATATCCTAAAACATTGCCTACGTATGGACCAGACGCACAGTTACAATTTTAAACATGTTACAACAGTTTCAACATTTGTTACCTTTCAATTCTATTACAATATTGCTTGACATTTGACATAAACATTAATATTCACATTGAAATTTGTTTACAGTTTTCTTAACACAATGACATGAAACAAAAAAGAAGTGAAATCAGAACATCAATTACACTAATTTATCGAAAAATCAGATGAAAAAAAATTATTTATATGCACAATAGTACAGCATTGTTGTTGTTACAATAGCAAGCCGATAATGTTCGGCTACAGCTTTAGTGGTGTCCTGCTTGTCACAGTCACGATGTGAAACGAAGCGAGCATGTGGGATTTGTGGTAGTAAAGGCGAATGGTCGACTTCGGTTTATTGGGAGAATTCTAGGAAAGTGCTGTTCGTCTTTAAAGGAGACCGCACATAGGACGCTAGTGGAACCTATTCTTGAGTACTAATGGAGGGTTTGGGATCCGCAACAGGTTGGATTAATTCAGAGGCAGGCTGCTAGATTTGTTAGGTAGGTTCCAACGACAATCAAGCGCATCGAAGATGTTTCGGGAACTCAAATCCGATTCCCTGGAGGGAAGGTGAAATTCTTTTCGAATGACACTATTGATAAAATTTAGAGATTAAGTATACGAAGCTGACAACAGAACAATTCTGTTGCCTCCAACATTCACTGCGCGTAAGGACCACGAAGGTAAGACGAGAAATTAAGGCTCATACGAAGGCATATATACAGTCGGTTTCCCCTCGCTCTGTTTGCGAGTGGAACAGGAAAGGAAACGATTAGTATTGGTACGGGATACCTTCCTCCATGAGCGGTAACATGGATTGTACAGTATCGATGTAGAAGTAGAACTACATGTTTCTGACCATACAGATCCCAAACAATACGACCAGAGGAATTGCCGATACATGCACAGCAATTTGCGAGTTACTGTTGTCAGGCTACAAGGGCCGGTAATATTTGCGCCAACACATTTTGGGGCCAAGAGTGGTGATAGGCGCCACACTATGGCAGCGAAATGGACGATAGCAAGATCCTGGGAGTAAGTGTGTGTCTCCAGCATTTGCATTTCAATAGAAAATAAAAATTTAAGAAAAAAACCAGTCCAGGATTTTGTGAAATGATTTTTTATAAAAGGAAGAACTAAATCAGAGAAACATCTGACGTGGCTTTGAATAATGCTCAAAATCAAGTACAGTAAATGAGAATTGAGAATTTAGAGTTCTTTTTTTTATTGGCTTACGGGACATGCAAAAACTGTCCTCTGAAGAGTGTAATGTCAATTACGATAATACGAACGTAAGCACAACACATCACGCAGACCAGAGCGGGAGGAAATCTCCGACCCGGTAAGGAATCGAATCCAGGCCCGAATGCTCACCGCGCAACTACCGAGGTGGACGAATTTGAAGTTCAATACCAAACTTATAATTTTTTCCATTTTTTATTTTTATGTCTTTTTTTCGGAATGAATGATACTCCTTTTGTCCATTTCCCATTCTTCGTTTGGCTATGAAAATCCGAACAACAATTTTCTCTGAAATGGTTCAAATGGCTCTGAGCACTATGGGACTTAACTTCTGAGGTCATCAGCCCCCTACAACTTAGAGCTACTTAAACCTAACTAACCTAAGGACATCATACACATCCATGCCCGAGGCAGGACTCGAACCTGCGACCGTAGCAGTCGCGAGGTTCCAGACTGTAGCGCCTAGAACCGCTCGGCTACTCCGGCCGGCAATTTTCTCTCAAATCAGGAAATAAGTTATTTTTAATTACCCATATTACGTTGAGTCAATTAAACCTTATGCGCAAAACGTCACTCATGCTGCTTAATTTGATATCCCATTTTTTTCCATTTCCCACTATTAGCTTGGCTTCAAGAATTCAGACCAAAATCCATTGCGTAATTGCTAGGCAGTTTTGTTTTCTCTCCACTCAAATATTTGACCAAATAAATAGCAAGAAAAAGAGAAATCGGGTTTAACGGGTGTGTTCCTTCTTTAAGCAAGCGAACAGCTTCCGAAAACTAAACTAGTGAACTGAAACAAGATTGTATACATAATGCAGAATGCCGAAACATGATTTTGTATATATTGCTTAAATTTAATTTCTCGGAGAATTGATAAGAACAACACCAGTATGGAAGACGGTATCCCAGTTTCAACCAGCCTGTCTATCACCTTCAGGTTTTCGCTACTGCTGGTTCATACAGAAGTTTGATGTACCTCGATAAAGTGTACTTGCCATCGATATTCCTCTTAGTACAAGGCGTCTGCAACGCTTTGGAGGTACTCGAGGCTTCTTTTAAATAGTTTAAAGTGATTACCAAATGTTTCGTTAATAGTTTACTGAGTTTCAACAATATAGAGAGAAACTATGAATTTCATAGCTCCAGTACACCAGTGACCAGAGGTATGGGACGCGAAAAGTAGAGTATAGAAGCAGCGTAGTTAAAATGTGGACTGCAGCTGTGGTTCGCTACTGCAAAGTTTCTAATATAGTAGCAGCGAGGAAGTCCTTCACATTTCGGTGTTTGTATATTTCATTTTTTTGTTCTCCAAAATCCAGCCGTAGATGTGTGTATCACATTCACAGATTTCACGGCTGTCTCTCTTGATCACTTTTACATTCTTGTACGGAACAACCATCTAGTGCGTCTGTGTAAGCACGTCACATTTTGAATGGAACCGAAATGATGTCGTTCCCGTGGAACGACATCATTTCGGTTGCACTTCGCACTGCAGAGCTGTCAGCATGAAGAAGAGTAAGCAAGGCAGAGGGTGAGAGGGAGGCATCCACATAGAGGCAACGACTGACGTAGGCATGGCACAGCCGTGCGAAATATTCTCCACCCTTGATGGACAATATCACCAACTCTTTGACAGTCCAAGCAATCAAGGGTACAGCAACCAGTTACAAATCATGTTAATGGCATATCCGAATTTTGGTCACTGTGTGGCCATCTTTAATGCGAAAGATGTATGAATAAACAGTTACAATCAAGTGGTATGCATGCCTCATTAAATGTATAGTTTTATAAGCTTTAAATGCGAGTCAGTTTGAAAATACATACTAGTAAAAGTAAGTGGCATGCATGCCTCATTAAATGTATAGTTTTATAAGCTTTATATGCGAATCAGTTTTAAAATACATACTAGTAAAAGTAAGTTAAAACATCAATACTGCTTACATATGCACAAAGACACGACTGGACTATTAATGTCAAAGTCTGAGTTCACAGTAAGGCCGATTTTTACAGTTACGACACAACTGACTTCAGTGTACGTCATACCTTTCTGCAGCTTCCTCATCATATGTGTGATGCTGTGACGCGTCAACAACACGTATTAACTTGTCATCTCGTTGAGATCGGCTGTTCTGTCGGTGGTCCACGTCTACCCGACATGATAGCTCGTTGTCTTCATCAGGTGTTCCTTGAGACTAATTAACTTTATTTTACAATTTGTATGTTTTACCATTTTGTTTTACTTTTCTTACAAAAATATGCACGTTAGAATAAGGTGGTGGTAACCGAAACAGTGACTGATGTTTTAAAATATGGTTCAAATGGCTCTGAGCACTATGGGACTCAACTGCTGTGGTTATCAGTCCCCTAGAACTTAGAACTACTTAAACCTAACTAACCTAAGGACATCACACACATCCATGCCCGAGGCAGGATTCGAACCTGCGACAGTAGCAGTCGCGCGGTTCCGGACTGCGCGCCTACAAGCGCGAGACCACCGCGGCCGCCACTGATGTTTTACAGTTATACATGGTAGTAGTTGTGTGAACTACAAAGTGATATTGGCTATTACCGCACACTTTCGACTCGAACATAGTTAAAAATTATGAAACATTTTACTAAATATTTAACTTACTAACATTTCTATTAAAATGGTTACATATTGTGGTGTACCTCTGTGTGATAGCGACTAAGGAAGACATATGGTCAGGAGTAGCAGAGCAGCAAACTGACGCGGTAGGGGACTGGATAAGAGCAACACCATTAATGCACACCAACAATCTGTAATTGAATCTCTACTTAACTTTGATTGAGCCCGGGAATACAGTTGCGTATCCAGGTAGAAGTCTGACAGCAATCTACTACAGAAACAAACACACAGTCTGATTGGTCCTTACTCTCTGGTTGGTTGGTTGGTTTTGGGGAAGGAGACCAGACAGCGTGGTCATCGGTCTCATCGGATTAGGGAAGGATGGGGAAGGAAGTCGGCCGTGCCCTTTCAGAGGAACCATCCCGGCATTTGCCTGGAGCGATTTAGGGAAATCACGGAAAACCTAAATCAGGATAGCCGGACGCGGGATTGAACCGTCGTCCTCCCGAATGCGAGTCCAGTGTCTAACCACTGCGCTACCCCGCTCGGTCCTTACTCTCTATCCCACGACCAAGTCAACTGTCCTTTAGCAGCTGCGTAGCTGCATTTTATTCAGTCCACCGAGATCGGTCCTGTCGACAGCCGATGGAGGCCAGACCTGGCGGGCGCCCATCACTGGTCGCGGCGTCGCCTTTCGCGACGCTGTCGGTGTCCATCGCCGAGTGCCGCCTCCGCGGTGGTACCGATTGCAAAACACCACCACGCCCCTTCCCCCAAACTCCCAAACTCCCTGGCGTAGTAGTCGCGATTGCGCTGACCTGACATGACGGGATGGTACGGGCGGGGGGGGGGGGGGGGGGGGGGGGGGGGGGGGGGGAAGGCAGGATGCATGTGGCAATGAGAAGATGGGAGCCGAAACTGAGGCTGATGCCGAGTTCCTGTCCGTGTCCGGCATACGACTTGCGACAGATTGAAGCCACCAGCAGAAAACCCGATCGGAGGATGCCCACCTACCTCCTGAGGCGTACGACCAAATAACAAGTGGGACGCAACGACTGGAGAGGCGTCTGCAGCGGCACACTCCATGTCTCCCATTCCTCCATGCCCCCCTCCCACCCCGCCACCCGGGTGACCACTGGGAAGAGGGGTCCATACCATAGCGACGGAAGCTCGGAAGCTGTAGGCATTGAGACGTCCGTGATGGGATGTCTACGTCGGTAGGTTCCTGGTGCGGGACAGTCGGAGCGGAGCCCATTGTGCTGAAGATGATGGCAGCTGTGGGAACTGGGCAACCACAGAATCTGCAAGAGCGAAGTCGGCAGCAGGATCACACTATTTACGCAAAATAATTTCATTCTGATGTCGCCGCAGGAAATTACCTGTATCCTGGATAAATAAAAAACATGGAATTGCCTTACAACTGAAATCGCTTGCGGACGCCAAACATCCCGAGAAATACCAAATTGTTGATGTGATGCTTAGAAAAAATGGTTCAAATGGCTCTGAGCACTACGGGACTTAACTTCTGAGGTCATCAGTCCCCTAGAACTTAAAACTACTTAAACCTAACTAACCTAAGGACATCACACACATCCATGTCCGAGGTAGGATTCGAACCTGCGACCGTAGCGGTCGCGCGGTTCCAGACTGTAGCACCTACAACCGCTCGGCCACCTCGGCCGGCTGATGCTTAGAATGCCGTAGTAAATACGGCATTGGCCGCCGTGGAGGATACAGGAACTGACAGAAAGTGCGGTGGTGCTGTCCATGCAACAACTCCGCTGGTGACCCGCCGTTGCGGGGCTGGGAGTGGTAAGTTGACAAGAAAAGCAACAGAGCGTGATCCCACGTGCAGGACGGCCGATGATTGTCCATTTGTTGCTTAAACTTGCGAAAAAAAGCGTTCCGCATCCTGGTTTGACTGTGAGTGAAAAGGCGCACTCCTGACGTGCGTGATGCCGTAGGGTTTGTGAAACTAACCAAAATCTGTGGCAACAGAATGTGGTGCATTGTCTGTCACAGTCACTGCGTGTAATCTTTCCCAGCAAAAATCTGACGATCGAGTCTGAAGCTTCGTAGTCGAGAACATGCGAATCACAAAAGGAAATTGCTGAATGCATCAATGACAATGAGCCAGTGGTTATTCCAATAAATGCCGGCAAAATCCAAATGCAGCAGTTACCAGTGCCCGATGCTAAGGCCTGTCAAAGAACTGAATGGTGAGGGGAGAGGGGACGGGGGGAGGTGGTGGGCAACTTGTGCTTCGAGACACTGCGACATCATCCGTTCAGCAAGTGAATCAGTTTTCTGCTACGTACAATGTCATAATTGTTTGGTTCGAATAACACCCCAGTAACCTTGGTGGAGCAAGTGAAGCGCCTGTTGTTGATGAGCCTTTGGGACCACCACCCGTGATTGATTATTGTCAGCCTGCAGTAATGGACTGCGAGACTGAGCCAACAGGCAAAGTATCGGTGAACTACAGTCTGAGAGTTCACTGTAGCCTTGAAAACGACGCAAAATCTGAGTCTGCCAGAAGGTTTTCTTCAGAATTACAAGCGGTGACGCTCACTGGCTAGCCGCTGTACATGCTATAACATCGTATCAATAAGCTGTAATTGACTCTTTACTTAACTTGATTCATTCCTGTAGTACCATTCCCTATCAATTTTCAAATCTCACAGAAGTCTACTACACGAAACACACAGTTTGATAGGCAGGACGCTATGCCATCTCTTCCTCTGTAGCACAGGAACAACTGAACTGTTGTTTGGCCGCTGCATGGTTGCACTTCATTCAATCCGCAGGGGTGGCTCTTGTCGACAGTCGATGGAGACCACACCCGGCGGACGTGCATCATTAGCCGCGACGTCGTCTTGCGCAACCGCCATTGCCGTCCGCGGAATTCAGGCGAAGTGTTGCCAACGATCACCAGGTGCCACCTCCGGTGGTTTATGACTGCTACGATACCACACATACTTGGCTCAGGTAAAGGATGTGCAACATACGAGAGTGGCGTTTTAAGTTACCGTACCATCCTGTCCGTCTCTCCCCCACCCTCACCTACGTTGGCCTTGCCATTGACCATCATCTCACCTGGCTCTCTCATCTCCACTCTATCCAATCCAAAGCCTACAACTGCCTCCGACTCATTAAACTCCTCTCTGGCCAGACATGGGTGTTGAACCCCTCTACCATCCTGCACACCTACAAATCCTTAGTCTGTCCCATCTTCTGTTGTGCCAGTCCCGCATTGATATCCACCCTCTCAAAACTCCATCCAGATGCTTGAGCACCATGCACTCCGTTTCGCCTTCTGCATACAACTCCCATCCCTCACGCAGATCCTTTCCCTATTTACTTCTTTTCCTATCCACTTCCTCTACACTTCTCGCCGCCTTGATCCCCCTCATTCCATCGTTGCCTCTCTTGACTCCCAAGGTGGCTTCCATCAACTCCCTCTCCCAGACGAAGCCCTGTCACCTATCCCTCTTATCAACCCTGATCCTCACCTCCCTCTCCATCCCTCTTTCTGGACTCCCTCTCCCCCCATTACACCCTGTTCTTCCCCATCTATCCTCTCTTTGACCCCCTTCTCTCCCCGAGTCCTTTTGTTTTCCCCTACACTGTCTTCCCCACTCCTTCCCGTGTCCACTCTGCTCCCCCCTTTCTGTATGTCCTCTTCCTTCATTGGCTCACCCCTTCGTTTTTTTCCGCTCCCCCCCCCCCCCCCCCCGTTTATCCCCCTCATCGGTCCAGGTCCTCCCCCTGCCCCCATCTGCTGCCTTGTCGCCTACAGTGCTGTTCCCAGTGAATGTTCAGTGGTGTGCGTCCCCTGTCACTGTTGTGAACAGCCACCACACTATCGGCTGTTGTGTTTTTTATCTCGTGTGAAGAGACACAAGACTGTTGCCCTGTTTTTTAATTGCGCCTGTCTATTTACTGTGTGCCTTCATCCGCATCGTCAACGCCGTGTTTTTATATTTTGAATTCCGCAACTTTCCGCCATTTTAGTGTTATTAACCAATTCACCGTTTTATCGCATTTTTATATTGTTTGCTATCTTACCATTGTTTGTTTAACTCTTCTCTCAGCTGTAGAGCAGCGTATTAAGCTGTTGTCCGCCCGCCCCTCCCCCTCTGTGGGGTGAAAGGTGAATTGAAAATCAATAAGGGAAAAAAAGTTACCGTACCAGCAGCGGTATGTCAATAGGACTAGAAATCTTTCTACTTTGATATATGAGGGTTGGAACTTAAATAGTGGCAACTATTTATTCACAACCGATGCAGAAGAGTTACACGTCTGCACATGTTACTGTCCTTCATAGTAGTCAGCAGCGCTTTGTAGGACCCGTTGCCAGTCATGTGGAAGGCGTAGTATACCGTTAGCAGAGCCTGTTCTGCTGATGGTGCGAATGGAGTGGTCTAAAGTTATGGTGATTCTCGTGTACGAGTGCGATGGTGTTAGCTGGCCGTTGTGGGGGAGAGGTTCTAGGCGCTTCAGTCCGGAACCGAGCTGCTGCTACGGTCGTAGGTTCGTTTCCTGCCTCGGGCATGGATGTGTGTGATGTCCTTAGGTTAGTTAGGTTTAATTAGTTCTCATTCTAGGGGAATGATGACCTCAGATGTTAAGTCTCATAGTACTTAGAGCCATTTGAACCATTTTTGTGAAGGTGTTATCCTAACGCTTTACGTTCCTCCACGGCAGACTGTCAGTGCACAGTATTACTGTTCCTTTTGTGGAGAATCGCCCGCGACCTGCTTTGTGAATGAATTGGTGACACTTTCTGCGCAACCCACCCATCATTTTGCACGACAATGCGCGGACGCATACATCGCTAGCCTTGGCTGCTCTGTTCGGTCTATGGGACTTGGAAGTACTGTACCATCCACCATACTCCACAGACTTAAGTCATTGTGACTTTGATTTGATTCCGAAGATGAAGGAACCACTTCGTGGCATTCGCTTCAGAGCTGTTTCAGAGATTCGACAGGCCGTAGACCGCTCCATTCTCACCATCAACAGAACATGCTCTGTTAACGGTATACTACGCCTTCCACATCGCTGGCAACTAGGATCTACACAACGCTGGTGACTACTTTGAAGGACAGTAACAGAAGCAAACATGTAACTCTTTTTCATCGGTTGTGAATAAGTAGTTGCCGCTATTTAAGTTCCAACTTTCGTGTTTTCTATCATAAGTTTCACATAAAATACACTTAATTTACACGGTTTATAACTAATAAACTTTCAACTATTTCATGTGATATTTCAGAAAATACTTTGTATTTGTCTCTTGAAATTTTGTACTCTTATGCGACTTAGAAGGAGTGCAATCATAACTACGTCGTTATTGTCGGATCTGTGCGTTTCTTCTGATCGACTGATCGTAGCCAAAACCCGATGGTTTTTAAACGCTTCTCAAAATCGAAATCTCCTCATGGCCACCTACCCATTAATTAGTGTTCCACCAGACTACGCCTGATGAGAGAAGATACAGTTACTGGGCACAACTACTCGCTCACAGAATCAAATCTGATACAACCTTGGCAGTACGTTGGCAGCTACCCGCAACAGCCTGTTCCATCAGTAGTATACGACGGCTCCACCGTAATACTACCATGTATTGCAGCCAACAATAGAGTGACGCACCAACATACTACTTTAAAATATGGCCGATGTATACGCACCTTAAGTGAAGAGGCTATAGATGGTACAAGCAGTAAAGTTTTCGAGCTGCACAAAGGAGGCAAAAATAAAACTACCTGTCGCAGAAGTGTATAATGTAAAGATTCCCATTAAAAAGAAGAAACTTGAAGATGTTGCAAAAGTAATACATTATGTGCCTGATATACATAAAGAGTTTTATAACTACATTTTATCGTGGCCTACGGCTACCACTAATCAGAATGAAGATGATGAGACTGAGAAGGTGTAAGACACTCCACAAAACCCAAAAGGTGAAGAATTTATTTCTTTTCTTAAATTTAAATATGTCTCTATGACTTACATAACCGACTTTTTTTTTGTTTTGAGGCAATAACGTCTTGTAATTAACGGTGAAAAAAATTGTTTGTGTATTATCCTTACCATTTTATCCAGATAAGATCCGGAAGTGGACGATTTCACAAACTTTGAAAACTATCTGAGTTGAATAAAGATTTAAAAAGCAAACCACAAGAAGAATATTGCTGTTGTGGTTGTAATGCACAAATTTCTCACTGTAAGTTTCTTCATCCAACTTTTAGTTTGATTGCTATGATTTTTTTTTTCATTTTCCAAAAGCAGGGTGCTGTGAAATGTTACCCTTCTTGGTCTCACCGGTTCAGCTTCAAAACGCACAGATTACAAGCATTTATGCACCATCGGAAAACACCGCTCAGTTATCAATAAGGGAATTTTATACTGGTTGATAGTCAAGTTATTTAACGATCTTCATACACCAATTGTTATAGCTATCGATTTCAATTGTGTCCTTTACGGAGATCACCAAGAAGCAAATATGAGATTTAACGAAGAACTACAAACCGTAAAAATTAACTTTGACTCCAAGATATTTGATAGTATAGCCACCGTGACCCTGTAATAAATTCATACATCAAACATCACACATCATACATGAAATTCATACATAACCCCGGCGTCCTAAAGCAGGACTGGCACGATATACGTACACAGTTCCTCACTAGAACATCTCCAAGCAACGGAACTGTGGGCAGTGGCATTTTATGATCATTCCGCTTTCCACGTGATGCTGAAACATTCCCCTCATATTAAAAAGGAAGTTAAATGGTCGTTTATTATAGGCTCAATCTTTGCCACGTGAAGTCGCATGTTAATGGCAACACCTAATAGTCTCGACTGCTCGGTAAGATACCCAGATCATATGGAGGATTTACGGAGCAAAATCCAGTACAGTCAGATGCACAAAGCCTTATGCAAGGGAACAGGTCCAGAGGCGGCTTCATACCCAAAAATACTACTTAGCAATACTTACTCCGTGACAGCGCAGCTAACGTACAGAATGATGGCCACTACATAACGCAAACAGACGCTGTTGTACTTGTAAATAACAACTTCCATTTCCTTCTGGCTGTACTTCAAAAATTGTTCAAATGGCTTTGAGCACTATGGGACTTAAAATCTGAGGTCATCAGTCCCCTAGAACTTAGAACTACTTAAACCTAACTAACCTAAGGACATCACACACATCCATGCCCGAGGTAGGATTCGAACCTGCGACCGTAGCGGTCGCGCGGTTGGCTGTACTTCAATGAAGTCGTATGGTAGCATATATTGCTGGGAGATTGTTGGATTATAACTCACTCAAATGCCCTCAAGTTGGCTACTTATAGCTGCACTGTGAATATGCAAGAATAATAAAAAAAAAAAAAAAACAGTAGGATAGAGTCTGATTTCTGTATCCCTACCCTTGCTTATACTAATATGAAGTTACTGAGCACAACGGTTCCGTTTGGAGTCAAAGTTGGTGATTTAAACTAAAATTGTTACCAAGAGCATGTTGTGGTTCCTGAAACCAGGTAGTCGACATTGCCCGCTACTTTCTTTGTCCTGAACCTATACACATTTGGAGTCGGACGAGGACGAAGTTAATTACAATAACAAGGACGTCTCCTTACCCAAAAAAACTGGTATTACGGACAAATTGATACTATGACTACACTGGAAATTATTTTTCACTGCAAGACACCATGGCTAGCTTTGTTTGGTCGGGAATTGCATCTCCTGCCCCCTGCACACGACACACACTTGTATAAAGGATTACCAGAGCTATGTTCATCAGGAACAGTGAAAGGCCGATTTTATGAGAAGAGTAACGTTTCTGTCCGAAACGTACCTGCGAACAGCATTGGCAGTGTAAATTCGCGTAGTCGTCTGTTTTCTGTTTTTGTTTTGAACGGCCAGTGTCGGTTGGTCACAGCCAGTGTGCTCCCTGCCGCCGTTGGATAAGCAGCTACAGCAGCAAGTCGTATACCCCTAGCTTACTTATTTGTTCCAAAGTTTAATTCTTAATTTCTTTGCGCGTTTTTGGGTACTTGCATTGTTTAATTCATAAATTTCGGGCGTATTATAGTATTTGAGAGTTGTAGCATCGCCCTTTATTGTTTACTTCATAGATTCTTACTTAAATTGCGTGAGAGTTTCGTATAGGAGGTGTAATTTCGAGTTTTAGTTACTGTAATCGTAAATTCAGGCAGATTGTTGCGCAGTCGTTAGGCATTTGTACAGGTTAGGTAATACATTCTTTGCGTGTTTCCCTTGCGTTATCTAGGCACTGACTCGTGTTTCAGTAACTGTTGTTCAACATCGATTAGAATGGACAGGGACTGTGATTGCTGTGTTCGGATGAGGGCTGAGTTGGCATCCCTTCGCTCACAGCTGCAAGCGGCGCTGACTTCGGTCGCGCAGATTGAGGCTATTGCCAATGGGCACTACTGTGGGGAGCCGGACTTGGTTATCACGGGGATATCAACCTCGTCCCGTCTGTCCCCAGATCGGTCTGCCACTGTGGTTGCCCCGGTTGCTGCCCGCAGTGGGGCTGAGCCCTCGCCTGTGGTTGATTTGGAGGTCGTTCCAAGGCGTGTAAAGGATTACCAGAACTATGTCCATCAGCAACAGTGAAAGGCCGATTTTATGAGAAGCGTAACATTTCTGTCCAAAACGTACCTGCGAACAGCATTGGCATATGATTGACCTGAATAGTGTAAATTCGCGTAGTCGTCTGTCTTTTGTTTTGAACGGCCAGCGAAAGACGTCCCCGAAGGCTGATCAGAAAGCCTCCCCGGTGCGTCTGACAAACAAGTTTCAGGCACTGGCTGAGCCAGATGCAGCTGCCTGCCCTGTTTCAGAGGATGATTCTCAGTCTTCAAGGTCCGGGCAATTACAGAGGGTGGGCTTATTGGTAGTTGGGAGCTCCAATGTTAGGCGCGTAATGGGGACCCTTAGGGGTATGGCGGCTAAGGAGGGGAAGAAATCCAGTATGTACTCCGTGTGCATTCCAGGTGGAGTCATTCCTGATGTGGAAAGGGTCCCTCCGGAAGCCTTGAAAAGCACAGGGTGCAGCCAGCTGCAGGTGGTGGCACATGTCGGCACTAATGATGTGTGTCGCTTTGGATCTGAGGAAATTCTCTCTGGATTCCAGCGGCTATCTGATTTGGTGAAGGCTGCCGGTCTTGCTTACGAGATGAAGGCAGAGTTCACCATCTGCAGCATTGTTGACAGAACCGACTGCGGACCTTTGGTGCACAGCCGGGTGGAGGGTCTGAATCAGAGGCTCAGACGGTTTTGCGACCGTGTTGGCTGCAGATTCCTTGACCTGCGCCATAGAGAGGTGGGGTTTCGGGTTCCGCTGAATAGGTCAGGAGTTCACTACACTCAGCTGCCGGCTACACGGGTAGCGGAGGCTGTGTGGCGTGGACTGGGCGGTTTTTTAGGTTAGAAGGCCTCGGGAAAGTACGGGGTGGGCTGCAAACTCAAAGGGTGCATGGCAAATACAGGACGTGCTTGGATCAAGGAACAGTCGGAATTGTAGTTGTAAATTGTTGTAGTTGTGCTGGGAAAGTCCATGAGCTTCAAGCGCTAATAGAAAGCACAGAAGCGGAAATAGTTATAGCTACAGAAAGCTGACTAAAACCTGAAATAAATTCTCCAGAAATTTTTACGAAGTCTCAGACGGTGTTCAGGAAAGATAGAGTAGGCAGAATTGGTGGTGGAGTGTTTGTATCTGTCAGAGGTGGTTTATCTTGTAGTGAAGTCGAAGTAGACACTCCGTGCGAATTGGTATGGGTGGAGGTTATACTTAACAGCCGAACTAAGTTAATAATTGGCTCCTTCTACCGACCCCCAGTCTCTGATGATATAGTTGCGGAACAGTTCAAAGAAAATTTGAGTCTCGTAACAAATAAATACCCCACTCATACGGTTATAGTTGGTGGGGACTTCAACCTTCCCTCGATATGTTGGCAAAAATACTTGTTCAAAACCGGTGGTAGGCAGAAAACATCTTCCGAGATTGTCCTAAATGCTTTCTCCGAAAATTATTTCGAGCAGTTAGTCCACGAACCCACGCGAATTGTAAATGGTAGCGAAAACACACTTGACCTCTTAGCCACAAACAATCCAGAGCTGATAGAGAGCATCATGACTGATACAGGGATTAGTGATCACAAGGTCGTTGTAGCTAGGCGCAATACCGTTTCTTCCAAATCCACCAGAAACAAACGCAAAATAATTTTATTTAAAAAAGCGGATAAAGTGTCACTAGGAACCTTCCTAAGATACAATCTCCAATCCTTCCGAACTGACTATACAAATGTAGACGAGGTGGGGCTCAAATTCAAAGATATAGTAGCAACAGCAATTGAAAGATTCATACTTCATAAATTGGTAAGAGATGGAACTGATCCTCCGTGATACACAAAACAGATCCGAACTCTGTTGCAGAGGCAACGGAAAAAGCATGCGAAGTTCAGAAGAACGCGAAATCCCTAAGATTGGCTAAAATTTACAGACGCGCGAAATTTGGCACGGACTTCAATGCGTGACGCCTTTAATAGGTTCCACAACGAAACATTGTCTCGAAATTTGGTACAAAATCCGAAGAAATTCTGGTCGTATGTAAAGTACACAAGCGGCAAGACGCAGTCAATACATTTGCTGCGCAGTGCCGATGGTACTGTTACCGACGACTGTGCCGCTAAAGCGGAGTTATTGAACGCAGCTTTCCGAAATTCCTTCACCAGGGAAGATGAATGGAACATTCCAGAATTTGAAACACGAGCATGAGTTTCTTAGAAGTAGATACCTTAGGGGTTGCGAATCAACTCAAATCGCTTGATACGGGCAAGTCTTCAGGTCCAGATTGTACACCGATTAGGTTCCTTTCAGATTACGCTGATACAATAGCTCCCTACTTAGCACTCATATACAACCGCTCGCTCACCGTTAGATCTGTATCTACAGATTTGAAAATTGCGCAGGTCGCACCAGTGTTTAAGAAGGGTAGTAGGAGTAATCCATCTAACTACAGACCTATATCATTGACGTCGGTTTGCAGTAGGGTTTTGGAGCATGTACTCTATTCAAACATTATGAATCACCTCGAAGGGAACGATCTATTGATACGTAATCAGCATGGTTTCAGAAAACATCGTTCTTGTGGAACGCAGCTAGCTCTTTATTCGCACGAAGCAATGGCCGCTATCGACAGGGGATCTCAAGTTGATTCCGTATTTCTAGATTTCTGGAAAGCTTTTGACACCGTTCCTCACAAGCGATTTCTAATCAAGCTGCGGGCCTATGGGGTATCGTCTCAGTTGTGCGACTGGATTCGTGATTTTCTGTCAGGAAGGTCGCAGTTCGTAGTAATAGTCGGCAAATCATCGAGTAAAACTGAAGTGATATCAAGTGTTCCCCAGGGAAGCGTCCTGGGACCTCTGCTGTTCCTGATCTATATAAATGACCTGGGTGACATTCTGAGCAGTTCTCTTAGGTTGTTCGCAGATTATGCTGTAATTTACCGTCTAGTAATGTCATACTAAAACCAGTATCAGTTGCAAAGCGATTTAGAAAAGATTGCTGTACGGTGTGGCAGGTGGCAGTTGACGCTAAATAACGAAAAGTGTGAGGTGATCCACATGAGTTCCAAAACAAATCCGTTGGAATTCGATTACTCGATAAGTAGTATAATTCTCAAGGCTGTCAATTCAACTAAGTACCTTGGTGTTAAAATGACGAACAACTTCAGTTGGAAAGACCACATAGATAATATTGTGGGGAAGGCAAGCCAAAGGTTGCCTTTCATTGGCAGGACACTTAGAAGATGCAACAAGTCCACTAAAGAGACAGCTTACACTACACTCGTTCGTCCTCTGTTAGAATATTGCTGCGCGGTGTGGGATCCTTACCAGGTGGGATTGACGGAGGACATCGAAAGGGTGCAAAAAAGGCAGCTCGTTTTGTACTATCACGTAGTAGGGGAGAGAGTGTGGCAGATATGATACGCGAATTGGGATGGAAGTCATTATAGCAAAGACGTTTTTCGTCGCGGCGACATCTATTTACGAAATTTCAGTCACCAACTTTCTCTTCCGAATGCGAAAATATTTTGTTGAGCCCATCCTACATAGGTAGGAATGATAATCTAAATAAAATAAGAGAAATCAGAGTTCGAACAGAAAGGTGTAGGTGTTCGTTTTTCCCGCGCGCTGTTCGGGAGTGGAATGGTAGAGAGATAGTATGATAGTGGTTCGACGAACCGTCTGCCAAGCATTTAAATGTGAATTGCAGAGTAGTCATGTAGATGTAGATGTAGATGTATATGAATTTTCTCACTCTAATTTCTGAATTTCCTGTAACAGCAGAAGACCCATAAATAAGTATTGTGTTTATTTACGTTCGGTATTCAGAAATGTGAGATTTCCTCACGTCTTCCGAGGACGAAGAAGAGAACGTTCAGGGAAATACGGTTGTAGCATGTTTTCCTTGAGTGAAAGAGAAAAAGTGGGTTACTGGTAATGTGCTAGACTATAATTCCTAAGGCTTCGGATTCGATCCCCGGTCAGCTGTATGACTTTTATCTGGCACATATCACTTCTTTCAACTCTGGCAACATTTGTTAATCTGAAGAATGCCTAACTGCAGCGTGGTTCGGGATCCACGTTAAACTGTAAATCTCCTGTAACTGGCCGTGTGAGTCAGCTTAAAGGTTGGGTTAAGGCAACGGCCTCCTACCACCTCCAGAAGTCCTATGCCTAGTAAAGAACTGTGTTGTTTAAAATCAAAAATCTTCTGACTTATGACCGCTTTACTAATCATGACATCTTAATTTCCAGGCTTCTTCTCTTCACAATGAATATTTAATGTTCCTCATTCTCATTTTATCCGTTACGTCTAATTGTTATGAAGTATACGTCATAGTTAAGGACTATCTTGCATAATGGTCTCTGGTTTCAATGCCGTATTGTATTGCGTATTTTTTGCATTTCTCAATATCCACATTTTATTATACATTTACTCACTTATTCTGTAGTCTCTTTTCATTTCATGTATGTATGGCATATTTTTGTAACTAATTTCCTTGAATTACCTTCTCTGTGTACTTGGTGTTTCTATATACTTGAACTGTTTACCTCTTTCGATTTGACCTACATGTGTTACTGAGAATATTGGTGTATTTTATACCAACATAACCCGTTTCGTTTTTCTTGCGTACATTCTTAAACTTGCTCCTCTGTCAAGCTGTTCAAAGATATAACATGTATTTCTGAGTATACTACATTGTCCAATACTACAGTAAAATCGTCCGCATATATTTTTAGTATGCCCTTTTAACATGTAAGGAATCTACGTACACAGGCATCATTTCATATTGCTGTTAACTGGTGAAATGTTTCCTTTGTTATATTAGACGACGACAAAATTCCTGCTGGAAGTGAAACTATGTACTACCGATGATACGTGCGAGAGCTGACTGATTCATAACTTTTGAAGAGAAAGGTAACACTACACTGACTGTCGGGGTTGTTGCAGTATCCCACTTCTCAGGAAACAAGGTAGCCGGGTAGGAGCGGCTTTATCGCACCGCATTGCGTACACCGCCGACTTGGACGCTGCCCGATTCACAACTTGCGGTGTGCGCTTCTGGTAGCGACTCTGATTCCCTGCGGAATGCTTTCGGTGCCGTAACTTTCGGTTCGCACCAAAGTTTACGAGACACAATCTCGGAAACCGCCGTTTCCGCCTCTACGTTCCTAACACTGCTGTACTTCGCCTGGAAAAATCCCAGCCCTCTGGAGATTGTCGCTCCTGTTCTTTCGCTTAACGTTCCACTGTCTAATGCGCTATGACGTCTATTGCATTACGTTAACATGATTAAAAGATTTACTTGCTTTTATTGCTTCCTTTAAGATAAGAGCATCAAAAATCATAAAAGACGGAAATGATAGGAACTTTGCCTTGGAAATCGACCGCGATGCATTCTTCACGATTATTTCTGAATTGTTTTCGACTCTCGAACCGAAGTGCCTTCATCACTGATATTTCAGAAGTGAGAATACAGATGAGTGTAATTCGTCGATACGAAAACATCCAGCACATAGATAACCCACCTATCGAAGATTTCGCAGCATCATTTCATCCTTAGATAGTATCTTGGAAAAGAATTCTAACGTACTTAATCTTTGTTTTCCAAATCATCTTTGTTGCCTACGTTTTGGCTTTCCGTCGTGTATGTGAGGACGTAAATATATCTCACATTTGAATATGTGCTACACAAGCGTTGTGCCAGCTCTCTTTAACTTCCTGACTCGTTAATTAGCGGAAACAGGTTAAGAAAGCACGAGCCAATTCATACGTCGGTGTTATATTTCTGGTAACGAGTTAGGCGCATAACGGAACAACTCACAAGTAATGACTCACATGACACAGTCAGTGTGGCTCGAGTGCAGAGGAATGTCTTCAACCAAGTTAAGATATTCATCCATAGTTTCATTGATGTAAATTCTGTGACGCCAATATTTTGATATGCATTCAGTAGCAGTCGTATTGTTCACTCAATAAGTATTCGGGTGTGAAAAGTTAATTTGCCGTTGACAGGAGGACGACGGTTCAATCCCGCGTCCGGCCATCCTCATTTAGGTTTTCCGTGATTTCCCTAAATCTCCCCAGGCAAATTCCGGGATGGTTCCTTTGAAAGGCCACGGCCGACTTCCTTCCCCGTCCTTCCCTACTCCGATGAGACCGATGACCTCGCAATTTGGTCTCTTCTCCCAAAGGGTTGTTGTTACTTACAGATCTGCGGATGACGGCGTCCAACGCATGCTGAGAAATAATTGAGTTTGTTTTACTAAGTGACTTCTGTTTCTTCGAAACAAGATGAACTTCTGGATACTGCAGAAATCGTATCATCATACATGAAATTTGCGTAAATTGAAATATTTTGGGCACCAAATGGGTAACTGTTTTCTGCCACATTCCATGTAAGACACATCGACTGTAAAACAATCAGGACCGAAAACAGGGTCTCCTGACCTTACCTGATTGAAATGGAAATATACTAAATAGGACTGCAGTCATTACATGCTTATAATGACTGACTTGTAGAATTTGTATGATACAGGGTGCTGCAGTTTATTGTTGACATGAATTAAGAGGAGATCTTGCTAGAAGTTTTAAACCTCAGCACCATCAGGCCTATTACCATACCCGAATAACTTTTTTAGCGAGTACACAAATTATTAAACGATCATTCTCTGTTTGGAATTTCGAATTTGCCAGCAAGTACGTTATAGAAGACCCGAAAGAAAAATTCTCTGAGATGAAAGAAATTTATGCAGCGCTTACCCAACAGATAAGAAACGTAGAAAGGGCAATTCAACATCGCTATAAGCCATAGAACAATAAGATTTAGAATTAAAACAGATACTACACTAACTGATCAAAACCATCCGAACACAGCTATGTAAAGCCGATTCGGCCGCTAGATATCAAGAAAGGCACACCCACCAGTCTAAAAACAGGCGAGTAGTATTGCGTTGTCAGTTGAGAAGCAGTTACAGCACGAGGGCCGGCCGCTGTGGCCGAGCGGTTCTAGGCGCTACAGTCTGGAGCCCCGCTACCGCTATGGTCGCACGTTCGAATCCTGCCTCGGGCATGGATGTGTGTGATGT
The DNA here is from genome assembly GCF_021461395.2 of Schistocerca americana. Classification (NCBI taxonomy): domain Eukaryota; kingdom Metazoa; phylum Arthropoda; class Insecta; order Orthoptera; family Acrididae; genus Schistocerca; species Schistocerca americana. The sequence continues at coordinate 536,096 of NW_025726060.1, forward strand.
AATTAGGTTAGTTAGGTTTAAGTAGTTCTAAGTTTTAAGGGACTGATGACCTCGGAAGTTAAGTCCCATAGTGCTCAGAGCCATTTGAACCATTTTACAGCACGAGAGCTCAGTGGATTCGAACGTGATAAGTCATCGGATGTCATCTGAGTAACATATCCATCGGGGACATTTCAGCCTTTCTCAAGTTGCCCAAGTCCACTATCGTGAAATGGAAAAGCGAAGGAACCATCCACCACAGATTAACCAATACCACGCAGACCTCCTGTACAGATTGACAGCAACCACCGAGCTTTGCTCGTGATTTCCAAAGTGCTACCAACATTCTAGCCAGTACAATGCCTCTGCGAAACGAGTTAAAGGGAATGGGTACAATGGACACACTTCTGTAGTCACTGTTAAGAGACGCTTGAGTTGGTGCAAAAAAGCAACGCCACTGGGTAGTGCATGACTGGAAACGAATGATGTGGAGTGATGAATCGCACTATAAAGTGTGTCAGTCAGATGAAAGGGTTTGTGTTTGGCGAATGCCGTCGCAGACGATGATTGATTGAAATAGCACGAGAACGCAACCTGCCACAAAGCTTCATCTGTGAGGCAATGGTGTGTAGACAATAATTCTGTCTGCCCAGAGTCCGAGCTGAGCCAAATGCAAACCCTTGGAATGAGTTAGAACGTCGACTTCGTTCTGATACCAGCGCCCCACAGCACTACCTTCGGCTTTGGTTTCGACTCTCGAGGAGGAATAGTTTGCCATTCTTCCACAGACAGTTAACGGAAAGTGTTCACAACTGAGTTAAAGGCGCTGTAAAGGCGTAAGGCCACGGTACCCAAAACAAATATCCAATGATTAGAGTCCGGATACTTTTGATCAGATAGCGTAAATGAGAAAGAGCGAAATTTTTCAAGCAGACATAAGATCACGGGATTCAGCAAATTTAAATGTAAAAGTGGGATTGTACAAAGTAAAAGTGGTACAAATTAACCAGGTCTACGTTTATAGGGGTACAGCGTGTGCTAGGCACATATAAACAAAGAAAATGTTTGCGGAACTTGTAAGTGGATGAAAGAGAAAGACATTTAATACAGAGTTTTTCGATCACAGTAGACAGTGGAGGTGTTAAGGAATATAGAAACAGCCATTGACGTTGCGGAAGTGAAACATCTTAATCCTCATATGGTCGGATGATGGCAATTCTGTGGGCTGGTATTGCATATTAAAGGTGTTTTCATTTTTCCCACAAATAAATTAAGACTCTAATTATACATTTTCCTTGCGTATAACCGATATCAAACAAAAGGAGGAAGATTGGGTTTAATTTCCCGACGACAAAGAGGCCATTAGGGTCAGAACACATGCTCGATTTTTTTTAAGGCCGAGTGATTTTTCAAATGAACCATACCTGCATTCGTTTTTAGCGACTTAGGTAAACTAGAGAAGGCGTAAATGTGGCAGAGAACTGAATATATGTTCTCCGAGATGGGAGTCCAGTGTCTTAGCCACTGTATCACCTCAGAGCTACTATTTCCTTGTTTGCGGGTCTTCCGCATCGAGATCTAGATTCAACCTTTGACTTTCCAACAAACAGTCTTGAATCAAGCCACGAATCAGTCCATATGCACAGAATTTTCTAGTGCAACGTTTATTGTCAATTCTTATCATTTATGTTCGGCATCTATTGGGTTTCACATGTGTGGCATTTCCAGCACCACTTTGCTTTGTTCACTTTCTAAGGTAAATCTAAGTGTGAAAACTCTGCCGTTTTCATATATACGACACCTGTTTCTAGCCAAACACCCCACAATGGCTTAAAAAGCCGAAACTAACTGATCTAAAATTAAATTCAGATAAAAACAGCCTAAGGTCAAAGTGCCGCATTCATTAAAAGCGTAATCTATTTCCAGATCGTTAAAATCTTACGTACAGTAACTTTCACTTATTTCTTCGAATGAGGAACGTAGAAGAATTGAAACTGGTGTTTATAGTCCTGACCAATTAATTCGCGTGCTAACTTATTTTCTATCCCAGGCGGTTGAACTTAATTATCTAATGGAACAAACACAGTAAGCAGTGTTCCATTGAAAATTTCTGCCTGGAAAAAGAATTGGGTAGATGGGAGTGTTTTGGTAGCGCGTCTGGAATTAATCATTAATAACTTAGTGTTCACAAAAGTTGGGAGCGTTTGTTTTGAGGCACTTCGCAGTTTGTGAGACGTTCCTTGTTTTGAAGGGATTTACTTTTCCAAATTTTTTGTGTATTGAAACTCTACATGTAGCAGAAGTCAATTCACTGCATTAAGCAGTGTTGCAGAGTAAGCCTGCAGTGAATAGGAAGCTGGTTCCCACGGAGGCAGGGGTAGCAACCAGACCATATTACACGATGGCAATTCACGAGACTGAAGAGGACAAAGCGAGTCCTGAGAACGGATCTTACTTGACAGTAAAGATGCAGGGTACATTATTAAATATTAATGATTAAAGTCATCTTTTAACATAACTGGTACTAGGAGGAGCCTATGCGTCATCAGTGCTTCACCACAGTAATAACGCTATGCACTAAACTAGTACATTTAACAAACAAATGAATATTGTTAACTTACCGAACATGTACGAAGGGCTACGAAGCCTTACGACGTGAGCAATAGATTTCGGCTACGAATCATACGAGACGGTGAGGACGTACTCTGAGCCTGTTCATATGTGAGAAATGGCTGTAGAATGTATTCAGATACTCTTCATTATTAATACTCAGCTTTACCATGCTCTCGGAACTTCATAGCTTTGTGAATGTAAATGTTTTATAAGATTAAACTGTTACTGTTTTATGGTGTTTGGAAATAAATGCGTCTTGATGGTATCCCGGAACTTATATCATAGAAACTAGCTACCTGCACCAGTAGCTGTGATCACAGGTCGCCTGCCTGCGTATTGTGTGGAATCCACTGCGCTACCAGATCTGCTTTTGGGAACATCATCTACGAGAGTTTCAAAGAGTACTAGTAGGAGTAAACACTACTCGCCGATTCGCTGAGGTAATCCCAGAAAGGATCATCTTAACTAGCGCAGTCTCCAATAGGGGGTCTCTATCAGTATACTTTGTCACCTATACCACTTCCACGGAATCACATCTGAGTTGAGAGACTTGTATGGAGGTTCAAATACACAAGGGGAATTTACACATAGCACCCCTATGTTGGGTTTAACCTTACATTAAAAAAAATTTGTTTTGGATAAGCGGTGCACATGGAATACGTTGCAAATGGTCTGTTTTGTAGAAAAATCTGTATGATGGAGAGAGTATGGAGAGAAGATGCACTGCACAAGGCCGCACGTACGGAGACAGTGCTCTCGTGAAAGATAGGTAATTTAGGTTGTAATTAATTGTAGTTGAACGCTTTTAACTAATTAGATACGTTCTTTAGTGTACTCTTCAAGCTCACCATTAAAAGTTTTTCTCTTACTTGCGTAGTGTTCTAGTAATCTCGAAAAGTTCGTTTGTTTACTTACTGCTGCTTAGGCCTAATTTTTCGAGTGTGCATGTTTAGCGTTATACTGCAAATGGAAGTGCATTTGCTGTAGTTGAACTGATTAAATACGTTCATTAGGGTGCTTTTCTAGCTTAACATTAAAGGTTATTATTTTATTTGCGTATTGTTCCAGTAATCGCGAATAGTTCGTTTTGTTTATATTTCGCGGCTTTACCTTACATTCCGAATGTGCATACTTAGCGTTATACCACAATCTTAAGTGCATTTGGTATAGATTAACTAATTAAATACATTCATTAGTGTGCTCTTCAAGCTTGCCATTAAAGGTTTTTCTTTTATTTACATATTCTTCCACTTATCGCAAAAAGTTAGCTTTGTTTACATTCGGTTGTTTAGGCCTAATTTTTGACCGTGCATATTTAGTGTTGTACCACAAATTTAAGTGCATTTGGTAACAGTTTACCTACATATTAGTTTCCAAAACATATTTATTGTCCTCTTGCATCTGTATTTAATACATTATCGTTATCACTTATTAAATCTCTTAACTAATTTCCAAGCTACCATGAATACTAAGTGTGGGAGCTGCAGTAGGAAAGTTAGTTCAAGGGTTTTGTGCAGCTGTTGTGACAGGTGGACTCATTGGGGAAATTGTAGCGGCGTGGGAATTGTGGAAGCAAACGAGACTCTTCCATTCTTTTGTAGGGTTTGCTCAAGAGATGGGATTATAGCTGAACAGTGGGAGAAAATTAGAGCACTTCAGGCTGATTTGGACAGAGTGAGGGAGGACCTGAAGAGGTTAAGGAGGGAGGAGGGCAAACAGCGGTGGGAAGTGGTAGCTGGGAACAGGGGCCACAGAAAGAGGACAGTGTCTGACAGTTTCCCAATTGGCACAACCAATTGATATGCCTTGCTACCACAGTGAAGTAAGGAAGAGGCTCCAGTAGAAGTAGATGTAGTTAAGATGCAACAGAATTTCACTAGAAAACCAACTGTTTCAAAAAAAGTAGAAAGTAAGAGGAAAGTTCTGTTGCTAGGTAGCAGCCATGGAAGAGGTGTGGGCCAGATTTTGCAGGAAAAATTAGGTGACAGGTACCAAGTCACAAACTTTTTCAAGCCAAGTGCAAGTCTTAGCCAGGTGGTACAGGATATAGGTTCCTTGTGCAAGGGATTCACAAAGCAGGATCATGTGATGATAGTGGGCAGAGTGGGAAACGGTATAGATAGGGATCAGGGCTACAGGATTGAGTGAGACCTGGTGAAAATAGCCTCGGTAACGACCCATACCCGTGTTGGGCTGGTACCTGCTTTCGTGTGGCATTATCAGCCCCAGTTGAACCGCTCTGTCAGGAGGGTAAATATGGAGTCGGATCAGTTGTGTAGGGCGGTCACTCTGTCAGACATTGGATTGGTTCCTGTCGAGGCTATTGATAGGGGGAATTCACAAGGCATGGCCTGCATCTCAATAGGAAAGGGAAGGGTAAACTGGCAGGGTTGTTAGGGAAATCCATAAGGAGGGGCACTAGTAGTCATGGATGTAACTCTTTTTTAGACTAACATCAGTGGCCAATGAGAAGTTCAGGCAGGCAGGTGCTAAAGAGGTCCAAACCTCACGAAAGTTTCATAACAGGAACGTAAATAATAATGTTACCATATTTAACCAAAATATTGGAAGAAAATAGATGAGCTCCTGGTTTGTTTATATAACATTGAATCTGATAATGTAATACATATACTATGCCTGGCTGAGCATCAGATCGAAAAGGTATATATCCGTGGTTATAAACTAGCTGCACATATGAGTAGAGAGAATAAGGTGGGAGGAGGAGTTGCCATATATGTCAAAAGTTATTACTGTGTAGTAAGCGCAGATACAAAAAAGTTTTGTCTAGAGCAATATATAGAAGCATGTGCCTGTCAACTTAAACTGAAGGAGGGCACTTTTATAATTGTAACAGTATATAGGTCCCCTTCAGGAAACTTTCATTTATTCCTGGAAAACTTGGATGCCTTGTTGTGCTATCTGTCAGATAGGGGAAAGCAAATTATTATTTGTGGGGACTTCAATGTTGATTCACTGAAAGAGTGTAATAGGAAGAATGACCTGGAAGTCTTCCTCGGTTCTTTCAATTTGACATCTGTAATTAATTTTCCTACTCGGGTAGTAAAGGACAGCAGCACATTGATAGATAACACATTTATTGATGAAGATAGGTTTAAAAACATAAATTCTTGTCCTGTTGAGAATGGCCTTCATCATGATGCTCAGATAGTTACAGTATATGACATAGCTCCATTCAGTAATTCAAAACTACCCTCCAAAGTTGTGCGTTCAATTAATGAGTCAACAATTATAAACTTCAGAGAAAATCTTCAGCAGTTAGACTCGGATGAGGTGTACAAGGAACTCGATGCTAATTTAAAATATAACTTATTTCATGATACACTTGTAAGAGAATTTGAAAATTGATTCCCCAAGAAAGTAGTTAAATCTTATTATAAGAAACCATACAAAAAACCTTGGCTTACTAAAGGAATAAAAATATCTTGTAACCATAAAAGGGAATGGTATATAACAACAAGAAAGCGCAATGAGCCAGAAACAGCCAAATATTATAAAAACTACTGTGCTACATTAAGAAAGGTTATTAAAAAGTCCAGAAGCATGTGCATCATGTATGAGATTAATACCTCTGATAACAAAATCAAAACAATTTGGAATATTATGACAACAGAGACAGGACAACCAAGAGTACAGGATGACAGCATCACCATGAAAGACAATGGAAACTTGATAAACAACAAGCCGGAAGTAGAAAATATTTCGAGTAATCAGTTTTAACTGTTGTAGACAAAAAAGGATTTAAATGTTCATTAGAAGAAGCAAGGCAGTTAATGCAAGAGGCCTTACCCACACCATTTGATACAATTGAAATTCCACCCACCTCTCCTTCTGAAATTAGGAAGATAATAAACTCTCTCAAAAATAAAAGCTCACATGGAATTGATGGCATATCCAGCAGGGTAATGAAAGCTTTTTCCCAAGAAATAAGTGGGATTCTTAGCCACATATGTAACTGATCTCTGAAGCAGGGTAGTTTCCCAGATAGACTGAAGTATGCCATTGTTAAACCACTGCATAGAAAAGGGGATACGTCTGATGTCAACAACTACTGCCCAATCTCTCTTCTGACTGCCTTATCCAAAATTCTTGAAAAAGTAATGTATTGTAGAGTAGCTTCACACCTTTGTAAAAATAAAGTTTTAACAAAATGTCAGTTTGGTTTCCAGAAGGGTTTTTCAACTGAAAATGCTATATACACTTTCGCTAATGAAATATTAAATGCCCTGAGTAACCGGAAGTAACCCTTGGGATTTTTTGTGATCTGTCAAAGGCTTTTGATTGTGTAAATCATGGAATACGTTTAGATAAGCTCAAGTACTGTGATATGAATGGGACAGTGCACAAATGGTTTAAATCACACCTAACTGGAAGAGTGCAGAAAGTTGAAATAAACAGTTCACATAATATGCAAAAAAGAGTGGTGATTTCTCAAACTGGGGAACAATCAAGGCTGGGGTGCCGCAAGGTTCGGTCTTGGGACCTCTGCTGTTCTTAACATATATTTCTGACTCGCCATTCTATATTCACGAAGATGCAAAGCTGGTACTTTTTGCCAATGATACAAGTATAGCTATCACACCCAACAGTCAAGAATTCACTGGTGAAATTGTAAATGATGTTTTTCAGAAAATCATTAAGTGGTTCTCTGCAAATGGGCTCTCATTAAACTTTGACAAAACACAGTATATACGGTTCCCCACAGTAAATGGAATGACACCATTAATAAATATAGACTTCGATCAGAAATCGGTAGCTACGGTAGAATATTCAAAATTTCTATGTGTATGCATTGATGAGGGGTTGCACTGGAAAAAACACTGAGGATCTGTTGAAACGTTTGAGTTCAGCTACTTATGCTATTAGGGTCACTGCAAATTTTGGCGAAATACGTCTGAGTAAATTAGCTTACCACTCCTATTTTCATTCTCTGCTTTCGTATGGCATCATAGTGTGGGGTAACTCATCACCGAGTGAAAGAGTGTTCATTGCACAAAAGCGTGTAATAAGAATAATTGCTGGAGCTCATCCAAGATCATCCTGCAGACACTTATTTAAAGAGCTAGAAATTTTCACTGTAGCCTCACAATATATATATTCACTTATAAAATTTGTTGCTAACAAAAAGTAATAGCAGTGTACATGGCTACAACACTAGGAGAAAGGATGATCTTCACTACTCAAGGTTAAATCTAACTTTAGCTCAGAAGTCTTTGATCACTTGCCTAATAGCATCAAAAGTCTGACAGAGACCCATACAGCATTTAAAAGGAAATTAAAAGAATTTCTTAATGGCAACTCCATCTACTCATTACATGAATTTTTGGATATAGTAAGTGGGTAATTTCCCAACCCCCACAAAAAAATTAAAAATATTGAGTATCATATAATATTTTGTGTAATGTAATATCTTGTATCGACAACTTTAATTAACCTGAGACGTTCCACATCATTACGAAGTGTCGTATTCATGATCTATGGAACAAGTACTAATCTAATCTAATCTAATTTGGAAACTGAAGGAAAGGAAGGAAGTGAACTGTGAAGGAAAAGTGACTCCATCTGTAGCTTGTGCTATAAGTGTGTCGTAAAACTGAATGAGTTCCTAATATTCAGTGACGGCTAGTGAGTATACATTCTGGGTGATCACAAAGTTTTAGGTTCAGATAAATGTAAGAGTGTAAAATTAATAGCATCTGTTTTACAACAGTTGTGCTTATCAACAAGTTTGTACAATTACAGCCACTGCCAACAATAATAACAACGGTAATAATAATAATAATAATGAGGTGCATAAATTTTCTGACAAAAGAAGGATTGTTTTTGTGGAATTTTGTTGCTTTGTATGTAATTAAGTACAGTTTAGGGCAATAACGGAACGATGTGTAAGCTTTCGCAGCTCTCCATCTCGCATTTTTGTGTAAGTAGGAGTTTCCATGCTTTTCCATTTTTTCGGACAAACGTACAAGATACCTAACAGATGTGTTTGTTAACGAATTTACTTCCAGGCAGAAATCAGATATACTTACGCTGCACCCACACAATAACTTGTGATAGCTGTACACCTCCTTGTTAAATGTTCGCTTGCAGTCACGCTTATTTGATTTCCTCACGGGATTAGCCGAGCGGTCTGAGGCACTGCAGTCGTGGACTCTGCGGCTCGTCCCGGCGGAGGTTCGAGTCCTCCCTCGGGCATGGGTGTGTGTGTTTGTCCTTAGGATAATTTAGGTTAAGTAGTGTGTAAGCTTAGGGACTGATGACCTTAGCAGTTAAGTCCCATAAGATTTCACACACATTCGAACATTTTTGATTTCGTCACTGTCTCAATGAAAGGATCTGTTCTCGGAGGCCCTAGTTACTCTGAAGCTAACTCCAAACACAAAGTTCCTATGAAAAGGGTATAGGAACTGATATCAAATCCTAGAGGACGCATGATATTATCTGCCACCAGTGTGACTTTGTAATGTCGGACGTGACATACTACTGGCAAGACGTCTGGCGTGAACGAAACTATGGCACTGCACATGTCGAGAAATTTAGATTGCTAAGTGAGGCACGTAACATGTCAAAATCGACAGTGTCGAAGACTTTGCTGAGGTCTAAGCTTTTGGTCAACTGTTACCTCCTTAACACAGGTGTTGTGTTGCGATGTTAACGGAAACCTAATTCGCATTCGTCTTGAATGTAGTTAGTGGCTAGGTAGTTTATTAGCTGATGGTGGACTACTTATTCTAAGGTCTTGGATAGTGCAGGGAGAATGCAGAAAGGTCGGTATTTAGAGGGTGCTGTGTAAACGTCCTTTTGAGGTAGTGGCTTTACTAACTGCTGTTGCCAGTCTTCAGGAAAAACACATGTCGTTAAGGAGTTGTTGAAAATATCTGTTATAGTGGACGGTAATGTGTCAATAATAAGCTACAACATTTCCACTGCGATGCCATTATGTCCAGCAGCTGCTAATCACGTACACATGATGGTTTTCTTGACTATATTGCAAGTAACATTCTTTAAATTGAATTATTCGTGGCTAGTCGTTTACCTCCACGACATAATCAATGAGTCTCTGTTTCGTCTGGGGTACAGTACTGCTGTTGCAGGTAATGTGAACTACTGGTTCAGCTCTTCGGCTGGGACAATGAGATAAACTGTTGCTTGTACTTTGCCTGCTGGTCTACTTCTGCTGTCGGTGAATGTATGGCCATGCCGCAGTTTTGCAGTCCTCCCGGCTTGACTGATTCTGTTCCGCTTCTGTTTGTAAGCGATATGATTCTGAGGCGTTGCAGTTTATAAGTTTAATGTACAGAGTCTCAATGACTCATAAGTTGTTTTCGTTCTTCAGATAGCCAAAGTGTAGGTTTCGTTCTTAATTTTCCAGTCTTTAGGAGAACGTGTGTTTCATATATGATGTGTAAGAATTAGTATACAGTGGTAAGAATAAATGGATTAAAGAGTGGTGCCGCAACGGTCGTTGTAGGAAAGCTGGACAGGAGTAGAAGTGATTAGCAAACAAGTTAACACAATAATCGTAAGATTTACTTAACTTCTAACATTCTGCGTGGTGTCTGTTTGTTCGTGTATTCCTACCACATTCGCGGAACGACGCTCTGAGCGTGTTTTTTAGGGAATTGACTAGTTTGAACGTGGGACCTGTTGCTGGTAAGAAGACGCCAGACCACACATGACATGTAGAGTTCAGAAGAGTTCAGTGAGACTAGCGATGATATAATCAAATACTAAATGATTTCAGCGTCAGCTCCACTGCACTCCCTGTAAAAGAATCTTAACACTAACTAAATTTAGTGGAAGGGGTTCAAGGCTTTCCTATTTTTAGTTAGCTGGTAAAATAACGTCGAAAAAGCAGTCAAGTTTACCACTGGAATTTTTATTCTCATCACAAAACATTGTTTATAAATTGCGCTACTGATGGAAATATTTTAATAAAGGATGATAAAAACCAACTGCGTTCAACAGAAATGTGAAGGAATATTCCCTGAATGGTTTTCCAAGTTCTACAATGGGTCGAAGGATGACCTATGCTATATCACATGTATAAAATAGGTTTAAGTTAAGTTTCATAAAAGAGAAAACTATCAAAATGGTCTACAGTGACCCTCAATTATCTTTAATTACTTATTGAACTTGTCGTAAATTACAGTGGCTGATGTGGCTTCTCAATAATTAAATAACAGAAAAATCATCGCGTTTCAGATTTTAACTTCTAGTAGCAAATGTGAATACCACTAGTATTACGTAAAAAGGGGATGTAACAGATGAGACTTCTGCAGTTCTGAGTGAAGCCTTATGCGCTCTTATGCGGCATCGCATGCGTTCATTACCTTGTCGGTGGTTAGTCAGCGTCAGGGGGCGGCGGGTGGCGCAGCTCCACACACCTCGCCATCTCGGTAGCAACTCTCACGAATTCCTGTTTACTACAATTTACCGAAGTTGGTTTAAGAAAAAGGTATCTGGCTGTGTTTTCAACTGACCAATTAGGTTCTCAATGTTAACCTTAAGGTCCGCCTACAAAAATTCTGTCCATCCAATGAGAAACGTTATACTTTTCGTGGTGGGGCAATGTTTTTAATGTTTGCAACGTAACAGAGGCGCCTATAGTCTCTCGCTAAAACTTCCAGCTGGTGTGGTCCTTTTAGTCTTATCATAAGATCTATACTGTTCTTCTGGAGGGCTCTATCTTTTAACATGGGCTGGGGGCTGTTCGTGGTGATCGGCCGGCGATGTGGGTGTCCGTCCCTTATCGTAGGGCCTTCTAGCTTAAATGACTCTGCTCTCGGCTTCTGTTCTCGTTTCTCCCCTCGGAACTGGGCCTGTTTCACGGTGGGAAGGTATGACATGCATTTAGGTGTTCTTGTGTTAGTCTGTGGTATTCCATTTGCTCACTCGTTGATCGTATCACTTTGGTTAATTTAATGTGAGGATTTATTCGGAGCTATGTGACATACTGCCGGATTCGCTATCATGTCAGGGTTTTCATGGAAGGTGTTGGATTTCTGGATTTGCCTGACACCTTACAAACTTGTATTTCTCCAAGGCTCATTACAAATAATGCAACAAGGAATAGAGTACAGCTCTCAGTGACAATAAAGGTGAGGCTTTCCGAAGCCCGAACAATGAAGTCCGGAATCTGCATAGCATCACATAGCGAAGTGGCTCGGAGTGTGAGTGGGTCTTGTTGCTCCCGCCAGCCGTCCGATATGATGGCGGCAGAGGCCGCTCGTAGTCCAGAGCTGCGAGAGGCAAGGCTGAGCGGGCATGCACCGAATCACACACAGCCGCTATCGACATCTGACGGAAACTTGGAATTCTGTTGCCAATTTAGAAACACCGGTAGGATGGCACTGATACGTGACACCACAATATAGCTGAATTGGTTTTTTAGCAAACCCATGAAGTTTATCATTTGTGTCCGAGAAGGGAATAGAAGCTGTTTCTTGTACTTCAATTGCAAGTTCAGATGAATTAAAGCATTTGAAGTCTCTGTCTGTAGTCAGTTGCTGTTTCTGTCTGGCACATTGTAGCGAGTACGTAATGAAAGTTACGTGGTGGGCAGACATGCCAGGTGTGGATATTTGAGAGGTACGAAATATTCCATTTGGTTATTTCGTTGCAAATATATCAGCGAGAGTGTGACTGCTGCTCGTAAGATGGGTAGGAGCAAGCTGATGTAGTGACGTGTTTGAAAAAGATGTTGGTGTCATCAGCTATAGCTATATGCTGGTAATTCGATTCGAATCTTGAAACAGCAGTTTCGAAGCAGCCAAACCCACGTGGTTTAGCGGGTTTGTTGTGGACGCGTGTCAGGGTCTTTATGTTAAGAGACTTGACCTCTATGAGAATAAATTTCACTTGTTTATCTTCATTATTGTTGGATATATGTAGCACAGCAGGCGATAAATCAGGGCATTATCTACATCCCAACCCCACCCGCCGTAGGTTACATACGTCGTGTCTTAGTAAGATGTAGTAGTCGAGATTTAGCGAACTTGTGGAAATAATCGATTTGAGGAATAGATTAGTGCTTAACGTCCCGTCGACAACGAGGTCATTAGAGACGGAGCACAAGCTCGAATTAGGGAAGGATTGGGAAGGAAATCGAACGTGCCCTTTCAAAGGAACCATCCCGGCATTTGCCTGAAACGATTTATGGATATCACGGAAAACTAAAATCAGGATGGTTTCAACCGTCGTCCTCCCGAATGCGAGTCCAGTGTGCTAACCACGGCGCCACCCCGCTCGGTTACTCGATTTGTGCCTGGTCTCTGAGAGAAGTATTACATGTATACCTAAGTCTTGAAATATATTATAGAACTTATCCGAGATGAGCTGGCAGAGACTGGACATTTGCATGTACAGTATCAAGCTTAGTGCACTCGGAAGCAAAGCTTATAAAGTTTGTACTGCTGGATATTATGGGAAGAATGCATAGCGAAGCCCTCTGTGGTTGAAGGTGTGCAGGTTCCTGGAAGTGTGTCAGGTATCAAGGGAGGTTTTAAGGCCGAGACCAGCAGGTTTCGACAATAGTCATTAAACAGCCGACTGGTTAGAAGCTCGCTAAACAGAACTAGAGTAATCTGTACACAACAGTGTTGAAAGCAGGATGAATAGATAAATACCAAAATGTAGTATAGGTAGTTCTAATGATGTGTAACAAAAGTGATATTGTAGTAAATTGCTACATAAAACTGGAATTAAGACATTAAATTTGTATTCTGAATAAGAGAACAGTTAGAACCAATGAAGTAATAGTGAAATAACAAACTATTGTTGGTATTGAAAGTATGAAAATAGAACAGAAAATTTATTACCTGTAGTAAAAGTAAACCAATAAATACCAGTAACAGGAAACTGTCTCAAGGAAAGTACTATGAACTGAATTGTTTCATTACAAAAGAAAGACACGCTAAAGCCCAGGCTTTCTAGTTCATCTGTATTGCAGACTGACTTTTTCCCAGTTAAAGTTTTCACCATTATTATGTCGTCGTTCGTCCTCATGTGTTTTAGCCCAAATCTCGAGATCACCCAGTTCAAAATCTTTAGACTTCCAGAGGTGAGATCCACGCATATTGTCAGGCCTGACTTAGCGAGTCTATTTTTCAAATTGAAAAGTTAAGATCGTTTTCTGTATCACACAAACCTCAGTGTTAAAGGTCTAGGCTTTGAAAATCTCGCAGTCTTTTACCTCACCCTGTGACATCTGTCTATGTCATTCAGTGTCACCCGTAGGCCTAGTCTCTGAAAGACTGATAACTAAATCGTATGTATAGTCTCTGTTGTTCTCAGAAATCCTGGACAGTTAACGATTAAAGTGTCTCCGATATTTTTTTCAAATTTCTCAGTCAGCTTCTGTTCCAGCGATGACGCCATATCCCCAGTTTCTTTCAATGGTTTGTTCCGAGCGCAGACCTCACTCGCATTCGTCTCCATACTCTCCTCTAGTGATCATCACTTCTCTAGTGATAACATCAGTAATGCTCTGTACAAGGAGCCCGAGTACGTCTTATGACTGTAGGGTGGCACTCACCTCAGCCCTCATGATTGTGACAACGTCGGGGATTCTGTGTGGTGTGGCTGCAGCTCGGACCTATACCTGTCTCCACTCTGGTCGTTGGCGACGCTGTGCAGTGTTCGACGGTCATCCATTTTAAATGATATTCCAGGTTAAAGATGTTCAGAATATAATGTTAATACATAATTGAGAGGGAAAACTTCAGAGGATTACTTGAGGTGCCCAAACATGTGATTAAGTAGTAGGTGGACCAGTACATGATGAGTAATAAAGAGGAATGTCAAACTATAGTAGATGTTGTGATCAGCGGTATTAAGGCAATTGTGGTCATTCACGTGGGTAGCGAAGTGTGTGCCACTGCAGAGGAACTTTACGAGAAAATGTTAAGCCAAAGTAAGGTTCCAATGTTACACGTACTGGGAGTTAGGGCCATAGGTCCTGTTGGCGGAAAGAGTAAACTGGTATAGTATCAAATGCTGCTAAAAGTGAGAGTTCAGGGAAAAATGTTGGAGGTTCTAACAACCCCACCACAACAAAGGTCAGAATTTAATGGTTGTGGGGTTGCTCACGCTGCTAAATACTGCATTTTCGGGCAACAACAGTCATATTATGTGGCAGGTGTCATTAGAACACAGTTAATAGTCATTTCAGATACTAATGAAAAAACTAGGCACTCATCTTTTTGTGTTTCCCACGCAGGTCTCGTCGTAAAATCATGGCTCAATCGTTGAAATTCTAGGTGGTTATGATTCCAAACTCGGATGCAAAGAGGCCTAGGTGTTATTCTGCTATATTCAAAAGTTTTGTAGCTACGCTTCTCAAACCATTCTTGGAGATTAAACCTTTCAAAGTTAGCACAATGGTGATGTAAAGAAATAATCAGCACTCCGAATTTAAGTCACACTTCCTTTTAATTGCAATATCACGTGACACACAAACATCACTTTACAATACAAAACATACTTGAAAACATCTTCCTCACATTTTATAAGCCAACTACAAAATGCATCTTTCCAACATGACGTCCAAGACTTGACCTTTTCAAGGTCCGACTCTCTAACAACTCAACAACTAACTAACTATCGCTTACGCGCCCAAAAATCAGAGTTACAGGTACGTCAAAGATCATAGTGACAAAAGAAAGAATACACATAAGAATAATATCATTGCAATATAAACATATCGATGTATCAAAGTGAAATCAAATCTGAATGTTGTCTCAGAAATATGTTAGGTAGTTAACATAAATACAGTAGAATATTACTGGTATCGAGAGGTTCAGGTGAGGTACCATAATGGTTACGTAATTCAAGTACCATTACAAGGTTAATGCCACAATGGTACCAGATCGTTGCATTGGCCTCATAATAGGAACTGATCTGTTTGTAGAATATGCAGTTGTTGTAGATCTCGAAAAAGGCAACATGACCATGCCCCTAAATGACACTGAAAGTGAGTTTAGATTGGTAATTGTGTTGGTCCTACTGAAAATGCACTGAAGACATGCTAACAGAAGATGACCAGTGAGTCTTTTCAGTGGGCTGTGGATCATAATGAAATTACTGTACAGAGCGTAAGGAACAAGCAAAGCAAGGTAGGTGAAGGAATGACAGGCAATGAGATAAGGCCTAAGATAGGTAAAATTACTGCAGTAATCCAAGACAGGAAAAGACTGGGAAGATCTGCTGAAAGAGTTTTTCCAGCAAAACAGCATTAATGACAGGAGAATCTTAAGAGTTGAGACCCAACATGATACTACTATTACAAAAACGCGGTGCTATAGGGAAAAAAATCCAAGGAATGATGAGTTCACAGATTATAGATAGGTCAAGGAATCAATACTGTAACCCTGTAGTGTATGTGACGAAAAAGGATAACTAAATAAGGGTGACAATAGACAAACAGGTATTAAATAAAGTAACTGAACGTCAGTTTGTCAGGCCGGAAACATTCGAAGAACAATTATAGAAATCTGAACGAACTAGCAAACTGACCAGTTTTGATTTGACAGCTGGCTACTGGCAGATTCAGTTGTCAGATAAGTGCACTATACATGGCCTTCGTGTACAAAGACAGACAATACCAATTCAAGGTACTGCCATTTAGACTAAATGTATCTATGGTGGCATTTATGTGAGTGCTGTGTTCCATACTATGTAAAGGGCTATTGGCTAACAATACTTTTATGTGCATCAGACCATGGTCACTGCCAGTGATTGTCAAGAGCAAAATGTGAATTTAGAAGAGAACAGGAAGTTGTCTCTAGAGACAGTGATAGAGCAGTGAAACTATCGACAGGCTAGACATGACGTGAAAGTTATACCAAAGGGATTTGTAGTGGGGGACATGGTGCTAATCAAGCACCATGGGAAATCATTGAGAATTGATGCTGAGATAAAGACTTTAACGAAATTTGTGAAGGTCCATTATATTAAGCAGAGTACTCAATCCAAATGTAATAGAGGTATCACATTATCAAGCTCAGTCAGTAAAAGGCATAAATACCACACTTGATATTTGCAAATGAACCACAGTAACTGCGGAAAGCTGTTTGTCTGTGATTGCTATGTATACCATCTACAGGAATAAAAATATCTTTTGTAAGCAAATTGAGTTTAATTTAAAGAGTTAAATATCATGTAAAATTGTGTGTATGTATTAGTAATTTCTCACAAATAAAGGGAGAGACTGATTAAGTAACTATTTGGAAGACTGAAAAAGGATTTTAGTGCGATTTTGGGAATGGGAAAATAAGAAATCACTACCATTATATTGTACCCAAAAATGTTTCTTTGTTACATGTACATGTCATATAATGTTGGATGTCTTGAAACACAGTAAATACGAATACACAGCAACGAAATGACTAGAGCTGGAAGCAGCGCCAGTCAATAATGAAACAGGTGCAGTCAGAAACTATGTAACGATGGCAGCCAATAAAGAAAAACAACTATAACAGCACACAAAGATCAGCAAATTAGATCCGCTAGTGTAACGTGGTGTAAAGAGAAACTAATTTCTGAGTGTTTTGTGCCATGAAAGAACGACCATCGAATCGTAAATGATCGTTAAAAGTAAGATGGTGGATGGCCAAGTGAAGTTATAAAGTAAAAAGAGAATAAATATCCCGTGTGTAGTGTGTTGAGTATTCTGAAGGCATGTGTTTTTGAGTTTATGTTTATATGGTGATGAAATGTTTAAAATTGTTCCTATGGATTTTGATTGTATGGTAACCAAACCACAGAAAATGTGAGTAAAGTTCAATTTAAATAAATTAATGTAGTGAAAGACCATCTTACTGATGATGATCATCAAAGAATTCTGTTTAAAGATAACGTTTCCGAATCTCGTATTTCTTGTTGGGGAAGCTGAATTTAAAATATGTAGATTATCTATATTACTTTGTAACAATTGTTTAACAGTGTTTAAAAAAAATAATGGGTATATACATTACATCATGGCAAATGAAATGAGAATATTGTGTAGAGCTTAAGAAAGTGAAAATAGTGTGCTTTAGATATTTGTGTAAAATAGTAAATTCAGTCGATTTGAGTGTATTTTCAAGAAGGTCGTGTAAAGAAAAGGAAAAAAAGATTTCTGTCTAGAATATCTGTTTTGAAATTTTAAAAAAGAAAATTAATTTTACTGCACAGGAAAGAAATAACCACCAGAGAGTTCAGGCTACTCATACAAGTTACCTATCGTGACTTTATTATTTCCTAAATTGGAATTTTGTTTCGAAAACCCTAATTTGGAAAAGAAAACACCGAATGGGATCTGTGAGCTGTCTCGTTTCTGTCGGATACTTATTTTTCCATATTTTACGTTTATTGAAACTCGGCACATAGCCAAAGTCAGTTCACTGCAAGCAGTGTTTCAGAGTAAGCCGGCAAGGAGCAGGCAGCCGGTTCCCATGGAAGCAGAGATACAAATGGATCATGTGGCCCGATGATGAAACATGAGAATGGAGAGGGGAACGTGAGCTTAGAGAATGGGTGTTACTGGACAGTAAAGATATCGGGGAACCACTTTATTCTGGCATAAAGTGCCGATGTTATTTAATGAAATATTAATGACTGGCTGGAGTATCCGGCTTCTCTTAGGTAGCTGACATGAGACTGCATGGTAGTTGGAATAAAAGGATAACGTTTAAAGTATATAAGGTAAAAAAATATTGAAAATATTTTCTAACTATTTAGAATACTTGTTAAAGTAAAATGGGTAAAAATTTCTTATTGGGAACGTATTCTAACTACTTAAGATAGTTGTTTATAAACAACATTTTTCATTTTACTATCCAGGGCATATATGCAGAAATTTTTCGCATTACTTACTCGAGAGCAGTCTAAGTATAGTTGACCGTGAGAGAAGCAGGAATCTTTGAGTTTGATGCCGCAACATTTTAAAGTTTGCTCTTGCGCTTTTTTAATTGTAAAACTGTAGCCTAATTAGATTGGAAATTGAAGTCCTTTAAATTGGAATGGCAGTTAAGTAGACATCAATGGTATTCTGGGGATAAATAGTGTGTGTACTTTGTACTTTGCAGTTATAAGTTCGGCTTCGATGATGATATTCGATAGCTGTTTGTCGATCATCCTCTTTACACTACACAGTTTTGGTGAGTTGAGATTTTTGTGTAGTATGATCAGAGAGACATTTTTAAGTCGAAGGAAGTGTACCGGCATTTCTGGTACCAGCAAAGAGAAATCACTGTTGAGTTTAATGGGGCCGGTCGTCTGGTCACTAGGTTCTGTGCCTTCACCTATTTTTAAGAGTTGTTGAGCAAAACTGTAAGTAGGCTGTTTAGGTTTTTATATTGGGAACGCCATGTAGCGCTCTATATGAAAATCACTGGCTGTGCTGTGTGCAGTCTGTGGCTACTTTGGATTGTTATCTGCCATTGTAGTGTTGGACAGCTGGATGTTACCAAAGCGTAGCGTTGCGCAGTTGGAGGTGAGCTGCCAGCAGTGGTGGATGTGGGGAGAGAGATGGCAGAGTTTTGAAATTTGTAAGACTGGATGCCATGAACTGCTATATATATTAGGACTATTAAGGTAAATACATTGTTTGTTCTCTATTAAAATGTTTCATTTGCTAACTATGCCTACCAGTAGTTAGTGCCTTCAGTAGTTTAAATCTTTTATTTAGCTGGCAGTAGTGGCGCTCGCTGTATTGCAGTAGCTTGAGTAACGAAGATTTTTGTGAGGTAAGTGATTTGTGAAAGGTATAGGTTAATGTTAGTCAGGGCCATTCTTTTGTAGGGATTTTTGAAAGTCAGACTGCGTTGCGCTAAAAATATTGTGTATCAGTTTAAGCACAGTGATGTATAATTTTTCTAAGGGGACGTTTCATATGTCGACCCTTAGCCGAGGATACCTCATTGAAATCTTCTGATTTTTTTCTTGTAGTTTGTGTAATTAGTGTAGCTTTTGTTTATTGCTAGCACGTAATTATAGAGAGAATTTTCTTTGTAGTTGTAGTTTTTCATTGTTGTACACAGTTGTGGCATGCATGTAGATTTGCACCAAGTATTTCGCAGCTGCGCTTGCAATTAACTAGATACTATTTTCAATGCTATGTTAATGTGTTTTGTTATTTTGTTATTCAAATTGTGCTTTTCTGTGTTGTCGTGTGAAATATTGTGACAATAATGGTGAGTGAAAAACGTAATACTAGGCTCCAAAGTAAACTAAGAATTGACAAGGAAGACGAAAGCAGTGTGTTAGCGCCACCGTGTAATGAATTAACTAATGTTCAACATAGTAATTTGGTAATTGTACTTAGGGAAATGGAGCGGGCGGCAAACAATGGCGTAGACAGTGAAACAAATAGTGAATAGGGAAGCATTATCGATCGATCGGTCAGCAACAGCTCGCCTCAGGATTCCGAAATGACTGGACACTATCTAGCAAATACTGCAGATTCAGGTTTTGCGTCCTCACCGTTTTCTCAAATAAGTCAAGACACATTTTTTGCTTTTCAAAATGCGAATGTTGCCGGTGAAAATGCACTGCCCCCATTATTATTGCAATTAATGCAACAAATGGAACAAAATCAGATACAAACACAGCAAAAGCTTCAAAAGTTAGACACAATGGAACAAAATCTTCGGAAGTTAGATACCACGCTTGAACAAACACGTGAAGATTTAACTACTGAGTTACACAAAATCGAAACGAAATGTCAAAAAGTTTGTAGTGACGTAAAAACACAAATTTGTGAGCATTTCCAACCTATTTTTTCGCAGCATGAAAATGCATTACAGAATCACGAAGCAGCCATCAAAGAACTGCAAATTATTGTTCATGAAATTCATGAGACCTTGCAAGCTAAAATTGACTCAGTTGCATCTACCGATTCGGTAACGCAACTTGCAAAAACTCAGGAAAACTTAAAGGACACAGTAGATACGATTTCAACAGAAATTGACACTCTGAAACTTGGTTCAGAAAAACACACAGAGGAAATAATTTCACTATTGGATAAAGTAGCCGAACTTTCAGATCAGTTCACTAACTTATCTACAAAGGTAGATGCTGATCTGAATGACACAACACCTGTAGCTTTCACTGACACTGAATATTATGAACAAATTAGAAAATTCAAACAAAATCAAAATCAAATCAATACACAGTACAAATGAGAAATCCGGGAAGTACAAGATCAGTTGTCACAAGTAATACAAGAATTACATATTTCAGAGGACACTCGCGCTCCAATACGGGAAGAGGGACATAGAAATACGGAGCAACCACAAAATAATAACACAGGACACTTCGGAAATTATGAAAGAAATTGGCAAGGCGCATTGGATTTTGAGATGGAACCGCCGAAACGAAGTAACAATGAGCGATGTGCGACTCGCCGACACGATGATTTTGACAATAAGCTGTTCATTACTAGACGTAAATTTAAAACATTAAAGAATTCTGGCAACGACATTCATCCACATGCGTGGCTCCATCAATTCTCTCATTGTTTTCGTCCCAACTGGTCATTAGAGCACAGATTAGAACTTATGTGTGGCTATTTAGAGAATGAACCAGCTGTAAGAATGCGATCGGTCATTCACGATTGTCACAGTGAAGGAGAATTTTACCATGCCTTCCTCTCAGCATATTGGTCTCAAACTACACAAGACCGAGTAAAACATAGCATCATAATGATGAAACATTTCGAACAATCTGAATTCTCCAGTTTTGTGAAATATTTTGAGGACATGTTGCACAAGAATCAGTACCTGTCAAACCCATACAGTCCCTCAGAACTCATCCGCATTTGCTCAATCAAATTACCTGAACATTTACGAAATATTATTTTGGCAGGACGTTGCAAAGACGACATTGAAGCTTTTCAGGGACTCTTACAAGAATTAGAAATTGACACTGATAGTCGCGGAACTCGAAAACAGGAACACAACAATTACAGGTCACATCCGTCGCAATTCCGCAATGAAAGAAATAATAACTGTACACGACAAGGCTATTCTCACAACACAAATCGTGATCAAAACAGACACCACCCGTATGACAACCGTTGGCAGAGTAGTAATGATTACAGGGAAAGATCACCTCTCCGCGGTAGTGACTATCACAGAGACAATCAGAGAAACAGAGAATATGGGAACCAAAATAATTATTATCAAGGGAGACAGAATAACTTTAGGCGCAACGGTCCAGCACGCAGTTACGATTCAGGGAGAAATTCTCTATCACATGACCGACAAGGAAGAAACTGTGGAATCTACCGACATGACGACAGACGATATAATCATAACGACAGACCTGAATTCCATCAGAACTGGCGGGATTCAAACAGAGCAGGGCACTCTCGACAAGGTGAATTTGTAGAAGTTAGGTCTCCTAATCCCAATAACGTTGCACGCCAGCAGAGAAACAGACAATGACTCACACCGCAGGCAGCCACGTGCGCTGGCTGGGCTTCAGAAAAATAACATAAGCTAACTTTGAGAAAAATTTTAGCATTCCTTACCGACGTATACAACATGATAATTGCTGTGAAGTTTAAACTCTGTCAACTAGGAACAGTAAAGGATTGCACCACATTTTACATGTAAAACCATTTATTGACAGATAATCTGCCTTTCAACTTAGTCCTTCCTATAAAATTTTTCACTTCACGTTACTAGTATGCTTTGTCAGACTTAAAAACTTTTACTATGAAACAATGTTTGAAGTTAAATATCCAGTCAAGAACCTAGAGAACTTATTTAAACAGAAATTACGAATGCATTGTTATTGTGAACAGACGACACAGTGTTATTGTGTCTGTACATTCTTGCTTGTTATAAAGCACTTTCTGTGAGATACCAGATTACACAGTGGTTACTTTATGTGACAGCTGCACGATTTTATCACGACGCTACTGATGAGTGACAATTTACAATGTTGCTTTTTCAGTGTTTCTGTTTTATATCTGCACAGTTTTTCTGTATTGTTCTGGAAAGTAAAACATGTTTTAGTAGTAACTTTTGTGGTATAGCTACAATGAGACAGCCTTTTCTGTAGCACAACAATACGTTACATTATAGTACTTTCTTGATCACGGTAAGGTACGTAATAACTACAATATCTATACACAAAGAATTTTAAAAAAATGGTTCAAATGGCTCTGAGCACTATGGGACTCAAACTGCTGTGGTCATCAGTCACCTAGAACTTAGAACTACTTAAACCTAACTAATCTAAGGACATCACACACATCCATGCCTGAGGCAGGATTCGAACCAGCGACCGTAGCAGTCGCAAATAATTTCACTTTCGTTTATGATGAGGTAAGGACATTGACTTCTGCAGAACTTAGCTTTCGGAGGACGATAACTACGAGACGTCCACAGAGATTATCTTACAACAAGACGCACAGTTTAGCGCTACAGTACACGGATTTGAGTGATTATTTTTGTGTGTAAAACATTTATTTTTAAAGATATTTGAAGTACAATGATACGACGTTTTTCCGTGTTACGTTTCATTCCATTGCAATAATCTGTAACACCTGAGGGTATAATCACATTAATCCTCAGGGGGGTATACGCTCACTTTGTGTACCATGTGTTTGGCAAGCACAAGGAGCCCTAGCTAATATGGTATTTGCTTATACAACTTTACACATCGGTACCATATTTCTCTAACACACAAATTACACAGCTATCTGATCATTTAACTGAGAGATAAACATTGTTTTTACTACATCAGCGACACATGTTTACGCAATTACACAGTTGGATAATTTCTTACTTATGAAATTGTATTTTGTCTGTACTTTGTGAACTGTTCATATTTTTTCGGAACCATTGAGATACTATGAGAGCTTCGGATGATATATTTGATATAGGATCACGATTTTTATAGTACGTTTGAGGTAGATGACACTATTGAAATGAGCAGAGAATATTTTTTAGGGTTTGAAATTATTGCAGAAAGCTACGACGTTTTTGAGATTTGGCTGAGGTTTATGATGTTATTTTTACGACTACGATGTGTATTATGCTGTTGAGGTATGTTTATTATCAATAAGCTGATGCTATATGAGTTATTTGATTATGCTACGTATCTGTTATGATGAAATATTGAAGACGTGTCGACGAATAAGGTAAGGAATAATGAGTAGTGGTTAGGGACTCTGACTTGTGGAAAAGGATGTTGGAAACCAAGAATCGTACTTTAACAGTTATTAAATGTGTGTAAATGCGTGAATGTATCACAATGCCGACGAAAACTTTTTGAACACTGTTATATTCATAGGATTTTGTTTCTACACATTTGCAACGCAAATTCTCGACTTGTGAAATTTTTTATATGAGACTCTCACTGTAGCGGAAACTGCTGTCGTAAATATTTCGGTAAGAAAGTTAAGTGACCTTCACATAATGCATCGTGGGCACGACACATTACGTGGGCAGCTGTACGACAATCGCCTGAAAAAAAGCCATTAGTGTGTGCCTTTCAGAGGCACAGGTGTAGAAAAATGGAGGCCATTATCCTCGCTATTGACATTTGTTTGTAGAAAGCATCGCAAATACGACATGCTCAAACTTGAAAACATATGATTACACTGTGGA
Source organism: Schistocerca americana (assembly GCF_021461395.2). Classification (NCBI taxonomy): domain Eukaryota; kingdom Metazoa; phylum Arthropoda; class Insecta; order Orthoptera; family Acrididae; genus Schistocerca; species Schistocerca americana. The sequence continues at coordinate 560,308 of NW_025726060.1, forward strand.
GCTCTTAATTTATGATATTTACTAAAATGCCTAATGAAATGATGAGAAACGTTTTACATCTATTGTCTTTCTAGTTGAGAGATTGCTCATTTTGTTTAATACCTAGTTTCTAGCTGCACTGCAGCATTGGTTTTATAAAATAAAATTAAATGCATTTGCTAATGTGACCACTTTCTGTCAACAGATCTATTGAATAATTACTTTATGATCCACATTCTTCGAAAAAGGAGCTCTTGTAATGGAAAGAACAATAAAAAGGGACTAATAACAGTAACTGCATATATAATTTTCTTTTCAAGTATTGGTAATTTTTTGTAGAATTAGTTTTTGTGGTGCACCACTTTAATGACATAGATATTAAGATGTGAACAGACATTTTCCTTATTGCGATGTTGTCTTTAGTGTACTGTTTTTTCTGCTTGAGCTTTGTCATGTTTAGATATAAGTTATTGCATTTGCTGCTGTTCTTTGCGAGGCATAGTGCTACTAAATTTCACTTTGTATTACTCTGTTAAGCTAGTTTTACTACTGATTTATTTTTCTTGTTGCTGCACATTGGCTCATATTAGTTGTAACATTGCATTGCTTGATAATTTAGATTTACTGTAGCTTGCTTTGACAATTTCCATTTTCTTTCATTGCTCTTTATATTAATTGTTTTATGCTGCTGCATTGCCTCGTCCCTTAGTTTAGCATCTGAGCTCAGTAGATTTAAGTTAGCTTAAGAGGGGGGATACTATATAAGAAACTAACTATGATGAATTGGAAGAAATGCATTGAGAAGCTATAAGAAAATGGTTTGGCCAAAGAAGTAATGTACAGTGGAGAAAAACTATTTTTGAAGGAGGATGTGAACAAAATACAGGAAGCATGCTTGGACAGATTTTTTTTTGGTGAAAACAAATGTTGAAATAAGACGAAAGATCTATGGAATGAAGTTTTGGGTTGGACTTCAGTACCAAATGTTACACTGAAAACGAACCCTGTCCTTTCCATTGTGTTATCCCCCTATGTGTTTGTGTACTCTTGTATATTTGTGCTTTTCCTGTCTTTTTGTGTTTAGCTAATAGGATTTATGTTGTAGAATTTTTCAAATACTATGTTATTTTCTTTGTATAGATGTTTAACATTATTTATTCTGTTTATTTTAATGCTCATGTGTGAAGTTGATGTTCCAAAAGTTATTCTGATCTTACTTATGTACTTATGTCATAATTCTTGTAACACTGGTGTACATGTTTATTTCTATTCTTTTGTAAAGCCTGCATTACCACAAATGTTATCTGTATTGTTATGTTCTTTAATGATGTATTTTGCACCTTTGTTATTATATTCTTATGTTATAAAATTGTAATTGACACCAGTTCATCAAATTAAGTAACTAGTAAGTTATATTTCCCTGCACACGTTTCTGTTGGTCATAGTATATGGACAATATGCGAGAAGTAGGGACTGTTAGTGTTTGCACGTGTGTTCATAATTCAGTAAGGGACTGGATAACAGCATTGCTGGTTCTAAGGACAATTCCCAAAACTTTGTGAGTGCAAAAGTGGTGGTTATGGACTTGCTATATTGTCTGCAAGACTCTTCGATGGTGATTGTGCACCTGCACAGTCGCAGCACATGGGTGCTGGCCGTCTCTACAAGGACTACAGTGGGTCTGCATCTTTGATGGCCCACCAATACCATTATTTCTACAAGGACCGCAGTGGGTCTGCACCTCTGATGGCCCACCAATACCATAATCTCTACCAGGATTGCAGTGGGTCTGCTCTGTGATGACCTACCTACCAATATTCTTCAAAACTTCGACTGACTCTACTGTGGGTTTGCTCTGTTGAGGCCCATTACCTGCCTGCATGTCAAGAGTCAGCACTGTCTTTCCGTTAGAAGGACAACACTACTTCAAGACTGCATGGAAATCCACTACTTCCGTGTGCATTTTCTTTTACTGCTCAGACTTTGAGAAAAACACTGCTATTTTACTGTGATGAACGATCAGGACTGTCTTCATGGCCTGTGAGAAAATTTTAGCTTTTGACCAACATTGTATCAATAAGTGTGTGCATTTGATTTCCCTGTTATTGTAATTGTGCAAAAATTTTAACAAATATGTATTGGCCAGTGTCCAAAACAATTTGTAAATTTTTTTTTGGGGGACCATGGGGGCTATGTAAGTAAGCTGTTTAGGCTTTTATATTGGGAACGTCATGTAGCGCTCTATATGAAAAGCACTGGCTGTGCTGCGTGCAGTCTGTGGCTAGTTTGCATTGTTGTCTGCCATTGTAGTGTTGGGCAGCTGGATGTTAACAAAGTGTAGCGTTGCGCAGTTGGAGGTGAGCCGCCAGCAGTGGTGGATGTGGGGAGAGAGATGGCGGAGTTTTGAAATATGTAAAACTGGATGTCATGAACTGCTATATATATTAGGACTATTAAGGTAAATACATTGTTTGTTCTCTATTAAAAATCTTTCATTTGCTAACTATGCCTACCAGTAGTTAGTGCCTTCAGCAGTTTGAATCTTTTATTTAGCTGGCAGTAGTGGCGTTCACTGTATTGCAGTAGCTTGAGTAACGAAGATTTTTGTGAGGTAAGTGATTTGTGAAAGGTATAGGTTAATGTTAGTCAGGGCCATTCTTTTGTAGGGATTTTTGAAAGTCAGATTGCGTTGCGCTAAAAATATTGTGTATCAGTTTAAGCACAGTCCTGTAATAATTTGTTCAAAGGGGACGTTTCAAAATGTGCTGTTGCTTCATCTTTCTACAGTTAAACTTCGATAATTTTTGTTTGTCGCAATATTTATATGTGTGGCCAGAGACGTGATTTCTTTAAGCATGCATTGATCTCGTCTGCTGGGGACCTCGTCTGACTTGGGGATAACTGTGTTTGCCGAAAATGTCCTGAGAGTGTGAATAAAGCCCCTCCCATCAGTATAGAGTTTCCTCGCAAGTCTCGTAATGTTCTGTCCATGGAGTCGAGTGTTTTTTTTTTTTATGCGCCATTGTGCATTCGACCGTGCAGATAATTTTAGCTGATTTTAGTTAACCCCGCACATACGCTCTTGAGATTTTTACTTACCGGAAATTGTTCTTCGGCTATATTCAACGGCAGTTGTAGGGTGGAATGGGCAGTTCGTCCTCCTTCCACAAGTGAAGGTGTAATGCCGAATGAAGCCAGTGCAAGTGCGATATTTTATTTAGTACGTATTTCGGCCTGCAATAGATTTATTAGATTTTTACCAATGCCGCCTGATATGAGCAAGTAAATAATTTCGCCAGTGTTGTTATCGATCCTGTCCATGATAACGTTATAAATTTCCTTTTGATTGTTGTCGTCAAATGGTTTTTTGTGAGGAAGTTATTAAAGTAGTTCGTTGACGTTGCAGCTTTTCTTCTTTGTAATTTCGACGTTTAGCACACTGATAACATTTTTTCGTGGCGCTTGCATTCCACGTTGTACTAAGGTCTGGTTGTTTATCAATAAACTTTCATCTTCTAGACGAACGAGTGCTTGATTGCAGATGTCGTCGCTGAATTCGATGTCAGTTCAAGATGGTGCTTCCAGTGGCAGTAATCGAATTTTTCGGTTCGTGCAACAAAATGGTTCAAATGGCTCTGAGCACTATGGGACTTAATATCTGAGGTCATCAGTCCCCTAGAACTTCGAACTACTTAAACCTAACTAACCTAAGTACATCACGCACATCCATGCCCGAGGCAGCATTCGAACCTGCCGCCATATCAGTCGCGCGGTTCCGGACTGAAGCGCCTACAACCGCTCGGCGACCGCGGCCGGCGATTCGTGCACCAGAATCCCGGTGTACCTCCACTAACTTTTTTCGCGTTGCAAAATTGTGAGATGTTACCCATTTTTCCGTATATTGTATTCTTTCGTCGCGTCGTGATGGAATGCCACATTTGTTAGATAGTACTGTTTACTTGTCCGCGCTTCTCGAAGGGTGATATTTTCATGTCTGGCTTATTTCCCAGTCTTTTGTTATAGGATTGGACCGCAATTCTTGATTATTCAATACGTTCATTTTTCTGTTCTTTGTTTTCTCTGCTTCTCACGGTGCTCATTCTTGTTCGTTGGGAACTTAAAAGTGCTTCACTCTCTTCGCCTGTTTCATTTTTTCGCTGTTGTTTTTTGTTTTCTCCATTTTGGCTCAGAACTGGCAAGAACTTCTCTTCTTTCACGTTTGGTCATTGTCAAAAACATAAATCAAATCAACTTTTTATTAACATATACGCTAAGTATACCTTAAACCCTTTTCACAGTTTATTTTTGATTTATTTTCACTCATTGTGCCACTTTGACTACTCACACTTCACTGTCTAACTGCACTACTTTTTCGGTTGCTCCCTTCATCACTGATAAGAAACTGACGTTCAAACAGATGACGGGCGTTGCTTTATATACTCCTATCAATGGATAGCTCCACCAATGGCGAATTTCAGAATGCACCAAAGAGGCTTCGAATGGTCCACATCATTCTACAACATTCCATAACATTTGTAGAGTGTTCTGAAATGTTCCACAATGGTCTGAGATGTTTCGGGATGTTCCGAAACCTTCTGCAATTTTTCCGAATGTTCCAGACTATTCCGGGACATTCCAGAACATCCATGATTATTGTGGAACATTCGGGAACATTCTGGATTGTCGAATGCTCACGAATACTCTACAATGTTCTGAAATTTTCCCAAATACTCACACTTGTTCTAGAAATTTCTAGAGGGCGAAACTTCGCAGGCCTAATATCTTCAAAAGCGCGCCCTTCAGGTAAAAACTGGAACCTTCTTCATGGATGGGGGATAGAGGGCTACTACACCATATGACTCCCATGATCGTGCCTGGAATAATTTCTGAGTTTTAGCGGCACGTACGACATGCGCTTACTTTTATAATATATATTGATGAAATGCATATTTTGACATAACTGGTACTACTAGGAGCCGACGGGCTATCAAGGCTTCACCAAAATGATAACGCTATACAGTTAACTAGTATATTCAAGAAGCAAATGAATACTGTTAATTTACTGGAGTTGTACGAATGGCTATGAAGTGTTACGATGTAAGGAAGAGATTTCAGCTGCGCATCAAACTAGCTAATCGGCGACAGGACATATTTGAGCCTGTTCATATCTGAGAGTCGGCTATAGATTGTATTTGGATACTATTCGTTTGCAATATTATAAATGAACAGTATCTGAACACGTTCTATAGCCGACACTCAGATATGAACAGTCTCAGATATGACCTATTGCCGCTTAGCGAGTTTGATGCGCAGCTGAGACCTCTTATCTGTTACTATTTTATGTTATTTGCAAATAAAAGCGTCGTTATGGTATCCCCGAACTTATTTCGTAGAAACTAGCTACCTGCACCACCACCTCAAATCACAGGCCACCAGCCTGTATCTTCTGAAGAATCCAGTGCGTTGGCACATCTGCTACTGAGCACATCTTCTACGAGAGCTTCACGGAACACTGGTAAGAGGAAACAAAGTATCATCTGAACTAGAGCTGTCTCCAGTGGGAAGGCCTCAGCAATATTCTGTACGTCAACTATACCACTTTCTAAGGAATCTCGACTGAAGTGAGAAATCTGTATGGAGGTTGGATCCGCGAGGAGAGTTTGCAGGTCATATTCCTCTTGGTTTGAAAAGACTAGCTAATTCAAAAGAAGTAACATCTACAGCTACGCATCTACATTTAAACCTCGAAAGCCAGCCAATGTGTGTGGCGGAGGGCACTTTACGTGCAACTGTTATTACCTCCCTTTCCTGTTCCAGTCGCTTATGGTTCGCGGGAAGAACGTCTGCCGGAAAGACTCCGTGCGCGCTCAAATCTCTCTAATTTTACATTCATGATATCCTCGGGAGGTATAATTATGGGGAAGCAATATATTCTATACCTCATCCAGAAACTCACCCTCACGAAACCCAGACAGCAAGCTACACCGCGATGCAGAGCGCCTCTCTTGCAGAGTCTGCCACTTGAGATTGCTAAACATCTTACCAAAAAACCCTGTGACGAAACGGGCTGCTCTTCTTTGGATCTTCTCTATCTCCTCTGTTAACCCGACCTGCTACAGACCCCACACTCATGAGCAATACTCAAGTATAGTGTTTTATAAGCCACCTCCTTTGTTGATGGACTACATTTGTAACGTCCCCCTTGAACAGTTATACATGACTGTGCTTAAACTGACACACAATATTATTTAGCGCAACGCAATCTGACTTTCAATAATCCCTACAAAAGAATGGCCCTGACTAACATTAACCTATACCTTTTGTAACCTCCCAGGAGAAATTCGAAAGACAGTATTTAAATGTTAATGAGAATAGAACCTAGTGTAAACTCCCAGCAAATAAAATATTTATTGACAATGACAATTAGATGAGAACTAGCAATCTCAGCCAAATGTAAGCTGCCCACAAAAATGTAAGTCAATTCAATAAAAAATGAAATCTCAGTGACAATGAAAACGCAAATAGACCGAAATGTCGATCTTAGGCCCTGTTCACAAATTAAACTCAAATTCTTACCTCAGTAAAACAGCATCTGCTCTTATTTTTCGCCATAGCTTGCAGGAAATGCATCGCAAATATTCTTTGTATTTAAGTGAAACTTTTCTTTAAGGAAATGCATGGGAAACTTTCTTTCAATTCAAATGAATGTTTTCTTAAAAATTTGCTTTGAAAACAAAATTATTATTGGGGCGATTCTTGAACAAATTAATTACAGTTAAGATACATTACATTATCAGATGTGCGCAATGCTGCTTCATTACCTTATTTAACCATATACCTCGTCCTGAATCTTGACCAGAGGGCCATGTCGACGCCCGCCGACTCCTCACACACAACTGCGACTGTCTCTCGCGCGCTACTAGTACTGACTGAGTGCAACTAGCAACTACAGACTCCCTACATGCAACTGAACTCTCGCGCGGTCAAGCGCAGACTAGCAACTCTCTGGTCAAAGATTTTATCATGCCTCGCCATCGCTGTACTAAATACATACGCGTTTGATAACCCTCCACTGGGGGGGGGGGCAAAAATTTGGCAGCGATGGTGAGTCATTTGGACTTGCCATGAGCAACAAATTTTTTCTCAATTAATTAACTTTTACAATTTACAGAATATTCAGATGTAGTGCAAGAATTAAATGTGGTGCACATGCACCGAGTACAAAACATTTCAGACAATGACAATGAGTACAGAATATATGACATAAGTGCACAGTTACTGACGTTTAGCACAAAACATATTAACACATGACATAAGTGTACATGCACTGAAGAATTCTTCAACGTTTTCACAACAAATAAATGTAATAGAAAAAATCATCAAATCACAAAATGTATATACAATATAAGTGACAAGAGTGCACATATACTGTACTTCACAACAAATCATAGAATGGGTAGAAATCATGTTACAAAAATGACAAAAGTGCACACGCACTGAAAAACTCTTTAGCATTTTCATAACAAATAAACCTAATGAGTACAAATCATATTGACGAATGACAAAAATGCACACACATTGTAGTACTCTCTAGTATTTTTCTACAACAAACAAACAAATCAAGGAGTGTAATAAAGTGCACATGCACTATAGAAGTCTTTAGTAATTTCAGGATAACTGATCTTATTAACAAATGAAAGGATGCACACGCACTGTATATGACTTTTTCATTTTACAAGAATTAGGGAAGGAATAGGAAAGATTGCATCATGGTTGTAGCACTTAGGTTGCACGCAGCTGCACTGAAAGTCCATATCTTTCCACAGAAATACAACACCAAGTGAGACAATTTGGAGTTATTTTCCCAGAAGTATTTATCAGCGTATCCAAGACACTGAAATGTCGTAGTAATATTCCCTGTTATCATTTTGGCAGTACATCAGGTACACCAAACAGTGGGACCATAATAACGTCTCCATCTTACAAGGCACACCAACGTAGAATTAGTGCAAAACCAAATATAGTGCTCCATGATCATGAGGATAGACAGGACAAATGGATATTGCAGTAATTCATGGTAGTTAGGTCAGTAGTTGAAGGATATTAAGTCACATACTAGTCTTCATTGAGAATTACATTAGTAGTTTGCGGCATTTATAGCCCAGTTATTGAACATTTCTGTACCATGTATTTAGTATTACAGAATAATGTTCATAAATCATCTGATTACAATGAATATTGCCACTTATCGGCCAGTTACAAACGTCAAAGGTCATCATTGAAAACAGGAGCTAATGAATAGCATAGTATTAACATAATTCATTTAGTTATACAAATTATTGGCACTAATTGGCCAGTTACAGACATCAAAAGTCATCATTGAAAACAGGAGCTAATGAATGGCATAGTATTAACATAATTCATTTAGTTATACAAATTATCGGCACTAATTGGCCAGTTACAGACATCAAAAGTCATCATTGAAAACAGGAGCTAATGAATGGCATAGTATTGACATAATTCATTTAGTTATACAAATTATTGGCACTAATTGGCCAGTTACAGACATCAAAAGTCATAATTGAAAACAGGAGCTAATGAATGGCATAGTATTAACATAATTCATTTAGTTATACAAATTATTGGCACTAATTGGCCAGTTACAGACATCAAAAGTCATCATTGAATACAGGAGCTAATGAATGGCATAGTATTAACATAATTCATTTAGTTATACAAATTATTGGCACTAATTGGCCACTTACGGACATCAAAAGTCATAATTGAAAACAGGAGCTAACGAATGGCAAAGTATTAACATAATTCATTTAGTTATACAAATTATTGGCACTAATTGGTCAGCAAGTACTGAATAGTACAAAACATTTTTAATTCTTCCAGTGACATATATTGTATTCAAAATGTTAGCAATGCATTGCTTGGGGTAATTATAGGGGAAAGCGAGAAGAGAAAAAGAAAAAAAATTTGCTACTAGTTTGTTCCTGTAAATGAAAAATGTGTAACGTCATTCGCCATGAGTCAGCTGTAGCAAGGTTGTGACACAACGGGGTAAAAAAATGCAAGTACTAGTATGGGTTTAATAAGTAACAAGTTTAGTAAGTATCATGAAAGGCTTCTCCTGGAAAAAATACAAAATGGATTATTGAGCTGAAAGAAGAAACGCATACTATGCTGAAAAGTAGTGAACTTCGAATTAACAGGTAGTGAAATGTGTATAAAAAATGTGTTCCATAGCTGTCCTTTCCAAAACCTTCAGTCATCATACCATTCGATATAAAACATACTGTCAAAACAAACTGCAACAAATACTTAAATAACTACATAGCATAAATACATAAACTTCAACATCATCCTCATCTGTAAAGAAAAAACTTTATTATCCATATTATCATAACTTCATTATTATCATCACCTGTAAAGAGAAACTTCATTATACATTGTAGCATATTCTTCATCATTACTCTTCATCAGCATTCATTATCATCTGCAAAAAAAAAAAAACAAAAAAAAAAAAACACTTCATTACTCATTACACAACTATTCCTTATCTCTAGCACATTTCATCACTAAAACTAAGATGTGTAGTTCCGTCTGACAGCCTGCATCAATCGCCTTGTATTCTGAAAGAGAAAATTAGTTAAGACTGCTATTCTAAGATGTGTATAGTATATTCTTGTTAATGCTTGTTAATTCTGATCCATTTACTCTTCCTCATAAGGTTTTTGTATCTTCTTTCGTCTATTCCGTAGTTTGAAATTCCCATTTCTGTTTAATTTATTTCCTTTACACATCATTTCTTTCTGAAATTGATGAACAAAGATTAATGTCTTGCATTTAAATCATATACCCACTAAATAATGACTGGTTTATGGTGACATAATTAAGCATACAGCATAACATGACAGAAAACGTAATATGTCAAAAGCATAGACAGTGTTCAAAGGCAAAAATGTACAGAGAATATCACAATGCAGTAGCAAAAAAAAGAAAAATGTAAAACAGTCACGATGTTGAGATATCATAGGGCAAAAAATGTCAAAGTCAACTGCTGTGTGTTATACCTTAACTATGTCACAGTGCATTCAAACAAAACATGAAAACAATCGTAAATACATAAGAAAGACAAAATGTGACTTTCGTTGTGTTCAGCTTGTATGTAGTGTAGTTAATAGAGGCGAGAATTAAAGATTATAATGGAGAGAGAATTTGATAAAATTAATACGTCACTACATAGAATTGCATAATTATTCATAAAATACGTAAGTTTGTCTGAAAAAATATGCACGGTCTGATGTGTAACGACAAGAAGAGCGACCTGCTAACCTTACCTTGCCGGGCACTTGCAAAAAAAAAATACGATAATCATCAGTAATTAGTCACATAATTATAATTTCATAAGTGGTCATAAAGATTAGTAAATGGCATCGTAGCATGTTACATCATAAAGTGGTTTCATTCAATAAAGGGTTTAACATTGTATACATGGTGGTTGCCCTTACTTTTTCTGGTTCTCAAAGTTTCGACGTGTACAACATTGGGGTGAGGAATGCAGCGAATCCGATATGGACCTGCGTATAGAAGTTCAAATTTACTGCACTTACCTTTTATTCTGCTGAATAAATAGTGTGTACGTACTAATATCTTCTGTCCAATGTGAAAGTCACGGCGTGTACAAAGCTGTTTTTGCTGTCTTCTCCGGCGCTCTGCGGCACGTTTAATGTTGTTCAGCGCAATGTTAATTATTTCATGGTGTCGTAGTCGACGAGATGTAGGAAAATTTACTAATTCTCTAATTTTGTTTGGTGGTTCAAAGTTTTTCAGTATAACAGACGGAGATAGCATAGTGGATTCATTTGGAATGGAATTAATTACATCTTGGAATGAGAATATGTGTGTGTCCCAATCAATATGTCTATTTTGGCAGTATATTCTGCACAGTTTACAAATTTCTTTCATTAATCGTTCACAGGGGTTCGAAGAGGCATGATACTTGGATAAATCGGAGAAATGTTTCTAGCTCGTAACATGCGTGTCCATATAGCAGAACGAAATTGTGATCCATTGTCAGAAATTACTTTCATCACATACCCTACATGAAATAGAAAATGCTTTACAAATACTTTCGAAACAGTTTGCGTGATGGAGTGAAAGTAACAAATTTTGAAGTGAGTTCAACAGCGACAAAGATGTAGCAAAAACCTCTGTTAGTTCTCGGAATCGGACCAAAAATGTCTACAGCGGCCATGTGTCTTAATTTAACAGGTACAATGGGATATAATGGAGGAATATGTGAAGTAGTGTCTGACTTAACTTTTTTCGTAAATTTATTCATCACTCTGCTTTAGACACACCTAGATTATGCCAATTAACAGGTAGCTTTCTGGCAAATTTTACATGACGCTAAAACTCGTCGTATACGTTTCTCCATGTTGGCAAAATAACAGTTCTGTCTCAGCATAAGAAAACATTTTCTGGCTCCGTAATGTGCATAACTTAAATGAGTGTACCAGATTAATTTGTTAACCAGTTCGTCAGGAATGCATAATAACCAATTGTTGCTGTCAGGATGAGAGCGGCGAAACAGAATGTCATTGCGTACAGTGTAATGGTTTCTAATCGTAACATTATTCTTATCTTGCCAAAGGTGTTTAATTTCTTTCCACACGTTGTCTTTATTTTGCTCTTTTGCTATGTCCTGTAATGACGACGAAATAAAATTTTCAAATGCAACTTGCTGAATGTACATAACGCTGAAATTTGCTTTGCAGAAGTTGGTTGCGACGTCTTGCTGATTGTTGCTGAGAGAACGAGATAGTGCGTCTGCTATAACATTTTGTGTGCCGGGAATGTGAACTATTGTAAAATTAAATTCCTGTAAATAAAGTTTCCATCTGCTTAATCTGTCGTGAGTGAATTTAGCCGAAAGTAAAAATTGTATCGCTCTGTGATCTGTGTAAACGGTGGTATGTCTGCCGTAAAGAAAGTGCCGAAATCTCGTAAAAGCCCATACAACACATAATGTTTCCAGTTCTGTAACGGGATAATTTCGTTCAGCAGGTGACAGAATGCGGCTTGCAAATGCGATGTTTTTAATTACTGTAGACCCATCTTCTTCAATTTCCTGAAAAATGTGTACGCCTAAAGCGGTGTTAGAACTATCTGTGGCAAAGGAAAAATTTCTGGTAAGGTCTGGGTCCGATAAAAGTGGTGCATTCAACAGAGCATGTTTCAGGTTCATAAATTCAGAATGTGCTTGCTTATCCCAGGACCAAATACCATTTTTACCTGTTAATTGGCATAATCTAGGTGTGTCTAAAGCAGAGTGATGAATAAATTTAGGGAAAAAGTTAATTAAGCCCATAAAGCTGCGTAATTGTTTCTTTGTCGTAGGAACAGTAATGTCACGTAGAGCTTGAAGTTTTTCCGGATCTGGCGCAATGCCTTCTGCTGAAATTACGTGTCCAAGAAATTTTATGGAAGTTTTGCAAAAATGCGATTTACTGAGATTAACTGTGAGTCCTTGAGCATGAAAAGTTTGTAACAGTCGTTCAAGAATCACAATGTGTCCAGACCAGTTAGCTTCTGCTATAAGAATGTCGTCTACGTACGTCGTAATTCTGTCTTAAGTTCTGTCGGAAGTATTGTGTTCAAACCGCGAATAAAAGCTGCTGAAGAAATAGTTAAACCGAATGATAATTTGCAAAATTGATAACAGTCGCCGAAACAGAGAAAAGCTGTATACTTTCTGCAATTCGGATGAAGTTGAATTTGCCAAAATCCCGATTTTAAATCTAATGTAGAATAAATAGCAGTACCGTGAAATTTCTGTAGAGGTTCCTCTAGTGTCTGTGGTCGATCTGTTTCATTAATAATAATGTCATTAATGTGACGCGAATCAAGTACAAGGCGAAGTGAGCCATCCTTTTTCTTAACAATATGTAGCGGGTTTATGTACGGACTAACTGCCGGTTCAATAATTCCTTGGTCGAGCATATCTTGCAATTATTTTTTAACTTGTTCTCTATGAATATATGAAATAGGGTAATGCTTAGCTTTAAATGTGTCGTGCTGTTTGACTTGAAGTTCATACATAGATCCGGACATAGTACCAGGAATGTTGTCAAAAACTGGAGCTTGCTGTAAAAGAATTTTGTGTAGTTGCGTGCGTTCGTCGTCTGTATTTGCACTACTTTGTTCAACTTTGTCAGAAATCATTTGCATTACGTCGTAGTCAGCTTCGTCTGGAGTGTTATAGTTATGTACGTACGTATCTGTGAACAATGTGGAATTACAGTCTACGTTATGTGATACGGAAATGACCTCTGTGCGGTTAATTGTTTGTTCTTCCGCAGATAATGAGTGCTGAAATTCTAAAGCCAGTTGTACATTTTCATCCTTTAGCATTAAATAGGAATTCTGAAAATCAATAACTGTGTCGTGTTGTACCAGAAAATTCGTACCTAGAATAACGTCTGTTGTCAATAAAGGAACAATCCAAAAATTTGAGTGAAAAGTATGACCTGCAATACAAAATGATAAATGTGTCTGTAATTTAACGTCCACTCCTTTACTCGATACTGCTCCTTTTACTTTCGTTTTGCTTATTGGTAATGTAGGATAGGTATTCTCTTTGTTACACTCGTTGAAAGTTTCTTCATTTATAACAGACATAGGTGATCCAGAATCGATTACTGCTGAAAATTTCGATGAACCTATTTTAATTTCGATGACAGGATGTGAAATGGTTTTCTGAACAACTGGTCTTTCCTACAAGAGTGTGTCTCTGATATCGTCAAAAGTAATTACATTTTAGTGAACAACATTTTGCATGTCAAAGGTCGTGCTTGTGTTACTGGAAGATACGACCTGTACAGTATCTAGTCAGATTCTATCTGACGTGTTACTATTTTCAGGAGGATCTTGTGGCATTTCTACTATTTGAACTGTTCTATTACTTCTTCCAGACGTATTACGCTCTGGATGATACCTACTGTCGGGTTCATTCACAAGAATATGTTGTTTTGATGATTTTGTTGCTGGTAAGACCGACTGTTATTATATGTACGCTGATAATTGTGCTCATCGTTCTTACGTCTGTCGAGATAGTCATTCCTATACGGTGCATTGCGATAGGAATTGAAATACTGTGTTTTCTGTACGTAGTTGTTCCTTTGTTGCCGTGCGTTACTATTTGTTGGATCTGGGACTATACGTGCACGCGGCAAAACATTAAAGTTAGGTTGACCTTGTGCATTACATTGTTGGTTAGGTATTCCAACCGGCTGACTTTCATGCTGTTGTGGTGGAAAACGTCTATTGTTACTAAAATGTGGTTCCTGTTGCTGACAATTTTGACGATATTGATAATTGGAATTTTGTCTGTTATTGAAGTTTCGGTGGTTGTCATTCCTTAAGCGTCTGTTACTTTTACTATTGAAATTACTTGACTGATCGTAATTACTGTATGTTTGTTGACCTTGGTTATTATATGAAAAGTTTTTGTTTACAAAAGAATAGTCTGATTGCTGCACTTCTAAAACCTGCAGCAGATCCCTGAATGCCGAAATATTTTCTTTTTGTTGACCTGTTAAAAGTGACACTCTTAATGATCGTGGCAGTTTAGAATTGCATAATTGTATAAGTGCAGATTCACTATAAGGTTCACTTAAATACTGGTTTTGTTGCACCATGTGCTCAAAAAATTGCGTCACACTGGTAAAATTGGAGTTCTCATAATTTGGTAAGCGAATTAACTGATCTTTAATTCCGCGCTGTGTCGTCTTCGACCAATACGCTGACAGAAAAGCATTCTGAAATTCTTCTACTGAATAACATTGCCTCGCGATCGGTCTCATACGAGTTGCCGATTCGCCTTCCAAAAAACTACAAATAAATTCAAGTTTGTGTGTTACGGGCCAAGTCGGTGGAAAAGCAAAGCTAATTGTTGTATCCAATCTAGCGGATGAATCTGTGTTCTGTCATTTTTAAACACTTTAAATTTTCTCACTGACAGAAAATGTTTGTAATCAAAATAATCGTCTCTGTATGATGGAACAAGTTCATGATTGTAAGAGAATCTATTTGTCTGTGTCTGTTCGGAATCTAAGTCGTATACTCTCTGTTGATTACCTAAATTATACGCACTGCGTGAGTCTGGCAAATGTTTGCAAAGTGGCATCTGCTGTGATGTGTTATTAACTGAAATATTTTTCATCTCTGTTACTTCTTGCTGTAAGCTTGACAATTTTCTACACAACGTGTTATTAGACGAATCGATCTCTTTAATTGTCTGCTGTAGATTTTGAAATTCAGGTGTTTGATTAAATGAAACCGGTAAAGTATCGTCTGATTTGCTGTCATTATTACTTTCGATAACATCAATACGACTGGCCAATTCATCATATTTTTCAGTCAGTATTTTTACCTGATCATCAGTTTTAGAATTAGACGCATTAATCTGTTTTTGCAATTTACGTGTAGTTTCGTTCAGTTTTTTAACGTCAGCTTTGATGAAATCAGACTCCTGTGTTAGTTCTAATTGTTCGAATCTGTCGGTCACTGTCTGAATATCTGCTGTGTGTGTATCTGTTTTTGATTTAAGATCAGAAATTTCATCACGTAATTCTGCGTTCAACTGTTCGATGGTATTAATTTTGTCAGACACTGTAGCAATATTGTTGTCTATGTATGTTTTTGCTTTCGCAAACATTTTACGTTTGTCTTCTTGTCTTTGTGCAGTGATTGTTTCCATTACTTGACGTTTTACTTTATTTTGATCCTGAATAAATTTGCGGAAATGCGTATCACTGTTTTGTATGTGCTGATTAAAACGCTCGTCAATCTGAGTGTTCTGTTGGTCGAATTTCGCGTCTATCTTAGCATCCATTGTCCGTGAAAGTTCAGTTGTCATTGCTTTAAACTCGTTGCGTAATTGTGTAGCTTTTTCAGAGCATTGTTTAGCGACTCCGCTAATTTCGTCTCTAAGAGTTTCTGTTGCAGCTGTTTGCATTTCCCTTAATTCCTGAGCAACAGACCTAATTTCTTCACTACTTTTTCTTGAACAAGCCTCAATTTCCTCACGTAACTGTTCCTTAGTGTCATGACACTGCGCAGCAACGGCTGTAATCTGCTCGCTAAGCTGTCTGGAATTGTTGTCTAATTTTTCATTTAACTGTCTTGAATTTTTGTCTAATTTTTCATTTAGCTGTTGTTTGAGATTTTCGTTATTTTCATTAAGCTGTTGTTTGAGATCTTCTTTAAGTTGTTTGGAATTGTTATCTAGTTTTTCATTAAATTGTTTAAAAAATCCCATAATTTGATCCAACCCAAAATTAGCATTTCTATTCTCTGTGCTGTTTAATGGTGGATCTGGAATTGTCTCGCTTTCTGTAACCATTTGATTATTCTGAGATTTACAAAAAGGTTTGCCAGCCGAATGTACACTGTCGGTCACTATTTCGGAATTAAATAAATCCGTCCTACTTTGTGTATCCTGTTCATTTTCATTAGACATTTTTGTCTGTTCGTTACGTGAATTTAGTAAACCGGTTGTGTTAGGCTGGGCAGCGCTCATTACAATAGAACGCCCCGCGTCATCAATTGTCGTCATATTAACAGAGGAGACAATTGAGTTTGCTTGTTCATCATTAAGGTAAGTCATCATTAACGGTTGGAATGCACTGATTGTTAGTGAATGCAGGATTGTCATCATTACTCTGCGTGTCACAAGTACTATGGGCCACGTTGTTTAAATCGGTAATTTCATTCATAATACTTCACGATACACTATTCACAGTCTTTCGCGGAATTTTTACTATAGTCACAATTATTCACAAAAGAAATAAGCACAATGCAAAAAGCAACAAACACAAATACAACAGAGCAAAGAATTGCCGATGATCTGAGGAAAGAAATTCACAAAATTAGTAAAAGCGTTGCACCAAATTCTAATTATATTTAAGCGAATAAGAGCAGATATCTGACTGTTTCTTAGAAGATTCTCAACGAAATACGATCCTGGACCAGATGTCGCCAAGTGTAACCTCCCCGGAGGAATTCGAAAGACAGTCTTTAAATGTTAATGAGAATAGAACTTAGTGTAAACTCCCAGCAAATAAAATAATTATTGACAATGACAATTAGATGAGAACTAGCAATCTCAGCCAAATGTAAGCTGCCCACAAAAATGTAAGTCAATTCAATAAAAAATGAAATCTCAGTGACAATGAAAACGCAAATAGACCGAAATGTCGATCTTAAGCCCTGTTCACAAATTAAACTCAAATTCTTACCTCAGTAAAACTGCATCTGCTCTTATTTTTCGCCATAGCTTGCAGGAAATGCATCGCAAATATTTTTTGTATTTAAGTGAAACTTTTCTTTAAGGAAATGCATGGGAAACTTTCTTTCAATTCAAATGAATGTTTTCTTAAAAATTTGCTTTGAAAACAAAATTATTATTGGGGCGATTCTTGAACAAATTAATTACAGTTAAGATACATTACATTATCAGATGTGCGCAATGCTGCTTTATTACCTTATTTAACCATATACCTCATCCTGAATCTTGACCAGAGGGCCATGTCGACGCCCGCCGACTCCTCACACACAACTGCGACTGTCTCTCGCGCGCTACTAGCACTGACTGAGTGCAACTAGCAACTACAGACTCCCTACATGCAACTGAACTCTTGCGCGGTCAAGCGCAGACTAGCAACTCTCTGGTCAAAGATTTTATCATGCCTCGCCATCGCTGTACTAAATACATACGCGTTTCACTTTCACAAATCACTTACCTCTCAAAAATCTTCGTTACTCGAACTACTGCAATACAGCGAGCGCCACTACTGCCAGCTAAATAAAAGATTCCAACTACAGAAGGCACTAACTACTGATAGGCATAGTTAGCAAATGAAAGATTTTAATAGAGAGCAAACAATGTATTTACCTTAATAGTCATAATATATATAGCAGTTCATGACATCCAGTCTTACAAATTTCAAAACTCTGCCATCTGTCTCCCCACATCCAGCACTGCTGGCGGCTCACCTCCAACTGCTCAACGCTATGCGCTGTTCACATCCATCTGCCCAACATTACAATGGCAGACAACAATGCAAACTAGCCACAGACAGAACACAGCACAGCCAGTAATTTTCATACAGGCAATGGAATGAAATGTATCACGGAAGAACTTTGTATCATTGCACTTCAAATATCTTTAAAAATAAATCTTTTAAGTACAAAATTAATCACTCAAATACATGTACTGTAGCGCTAAACTGTGCATCTTGTTGTAAGATAATCTCTGTGGAAGTCTCGTAGTTATCGTCCTCCGAAAGCTAAGTTCTGCAAAAGTCAATGTACTTACCTCATGATAAACAAAAGTGAAATGCTTTGCGTATAGATATCTTAGTTATTACGCTTATTGCTGTGATGAAGAAAGTACTGTGCTGTAAGGTATTGTTGTGCTACAGAAAAGGCTGTCTCCTTGTAGCTGTACCACAAAAGTTACTACTAAAACATGTTTTACTTTCCTGAAGAATTCAGAAAAACTGTGCAGATATAAAACAGATACACCGCAAAAGCAACATTGTAAATTGTCACTCATTAGTAGCGTCGTGATAAAATCGTGTAGCTGTCACATAAACTAACCACTGTGTAATCTGGTATCTCACAGAAAGTACTCCAGAATGTATTTTCGAGTAAACCAAAATGTTGCATTAAAATCTCATTAGCAGTACTCTTATATGTTCTAAGTATGTGAGCCTTATAGTCGTTACGTAATCGTGCAACTAACAAGCAAGAATGTACACACACAATAACACTGTGTCGTCTGTTCACAATAACAATGCATTCGTAATTTCTGTTTAAATAAGTTCTCTTGGTTCTTGACTGGATATTTAACTTCAAAAATTGTTTCATAGTAACAGTTTCTAAGTCTGACAAAGCATACTAGTAATGTGAAGTGAAAAATTTTATGGCACAGACTAAGTTAAAAAGCTGATTATCTCTCAATAGACGGTTTAACATGTGAAATGTGGTGGAGTCTTTCACCCTTTCCAGTGTGCAGAGTTCCACCTTCAAAGCAATTATCATTTTGTATACGTCAGTAAAGAATACTGAAATTTTTCTCAAGGTTAGCTTATGTTATTTCTCTCTGAGCCAGACAGTGCACGTGGCTGCCTGCGGTGCGAGTCATTGTCTGTTACCTTTGTTGTTGCGCATCGTTACTGGGATTAGGAGACCTAACAAATTCGCCTCGCCGAGAGGGCCCAGCCCTGTTAGAATCCCTCCAGTTCTGATGAAATTCAGGTATGTCGTTATGATTATATCTTCTGTCGTCATGTCGGTAGTTCCTGTAGTTTCTTTCTCGTCGGTCACGTGGTGGAGAATTTCTCCCTGAATCGTAACTGAGCGCTGGACCGTTGCGTCTGAAGTTATTCTGTCTCCCTTGATAATAATTATTTTGGTTCCCATATTCTCTGTTTCTATGGTTTTCTCTGTTATATTCATTACTACGGAAATGCGATCTTTCTCTGTAACTATTATTACTCTGCCAACGGTTGTCATACGGGTGGTGCCTGTTTTGGTCATCATTTGCATTGTGAGAAAAGCATTGTCGTGTCCAGTTATTTCTTTCATCGCGGAATTGCCATGGATGTAACCTGTAATTGTTGTGCTTCTGTCTTCGCGTTCCGCGATTGTCAGTGTCAATTTCCAGTTCTTGTAAGAGTCGCTGAAAAGCTTCAATGTCGTCTTTGCAACGTCCTACCAAAATAATGTGTCGTAAATGTTCAGGAAATTTGATTAAGCAAATGCGGATGAGTTCTGAGGAGCTGTATGGGTTTGAAAGATACTGATTCTTCTGTAACATGTCTTCGAAATATTTGACAAGACTAGAAAATTCCGATTGTTCCCAATGTTTCATCATTACGATGCTATGTTTTACTCGGTCTTGTGTAGCTTGAGACCAATATCCTGAGAGGAAGGCATGATAAAATTCTCCTTCACTGTGACAATCGTGAATGACCGATCGCATTCTTACAGCTGGTTCATTCTCCAAGTAGCCACACATAAAGTCTAACCTGTGCTCCAGTGACCAGTTGGGAGGAAAACAAAAAGAGAATTGATGAAGCCATGCTTGTGGATGAATGTCGTTGTCAGAATTCTTAAATGCTTTGAATTTACGTGTAGTAATGAACAGCTTATAGTCAAAATCATCGTGTCGGCGAGTCGCACATCGTTCATTGTTACTTCGTTTCGGCGGTTCCATCTCAAAATCCAATGCGCTTTACCAATTTCTTTCATAATTTCCGAAGTGCCCTGTGTTATTATTTTGTGATTGTACCGTATTTCTATGTCCCTCTTCCCGTACTGGAGCGCGAGTGTCCTCTGAAATATGTAATTCTTGTATTACTTGTGCCAACTGATCTTGTACTTCCCGGATTTCTCTTTTGTACTGTGTATTGATTTGATTTTGATTTTGTTTGAATTTTCTAATATGTTCATACTCTTCAGTGTCCATGAAGGCTACAGGTCTTGTGTCATTCAGATCATCATCTGCCTTTGTAGCTAAGTTAGTGAACTGATTTGAAAGTTTGGCTACTTTATCCGTTAGTGAAATTATTTCCTTTTTTGTGGTTTTCTGAACCAAGTTTCAGAGTGCCCATTTGTGTTGAAATCGTATCTACTGTGTCCTTTAAGTTTTCCTGAGTTTTTGCAAGTTGCGTAACCGAATCGGTAGATGCAACTGAGTCAATATTAGCTTGCAAGGTGTCGTGATTTTCATGAACAATAGTTTGCAGTTCTTTTATGGCTGCTTCGTGATTCTGTAATGCATTTTCATTCCGCGAAAAAATAGGCTGGCAATGCTCACGAATTTATGTTTTTACGTCATTACAGACTTTTTGACATTTCGATTAAATTTTATGTAACTCTGTAGTTAAATCTTCACGTGTTTGTTCAAGTGTGGTGTCTAACTTCCGAAGATTTGGTTCCATTGTGTCTAACTTTTGAAGATTTGGTCCCATTTGTTTCTGATTTTGTTGAAGCGTTGTGTCTAACTTTTGTAGCCTTTGTCCCATTTGTTGCATTAACTGTAATAACAGTGCACTGGTGTCTGAAACATGTTCCTCAGTGCTATTCGGCAGTGCATTCGAACCGGCAATATTCGCATTTTGAAAAGCAGAAAATGTGTCTTGATTAATTTGAGAAAGCGGTGAGGATGCAAAACCTGAATCTACAGTATTTGCAAGATTGTGTCCTGTCATTTTGGAATCCTGAGGCGAGCTGTTGCGACCGATCGATCGATAATGCTTCCCTGTTCACTAATTGTTTCACTGCCTACACCATTATTTGCAGCTCGCTCCTTTTCCCTATACACAATTACCAAATTACTACCTTGAACATTAGTTAATTCATTACATGGTGGCGCTAACACACAGCTTTCGTCTTCATTGTCATTTCTCAGTTTACTTTGGAGCCTAGTATTACGTTTTTCACACGCCATTATTGTCACAATATTTCATACGACAACACATAAAAACACAATTGGAAGAGCAAAAATAAGAGAACACATTAACATAGCACTGAAAATAATATCTAGTTAATTGCAAGCGCAGCTGAGAAATACTTGGTGCAAATTTACATGCGTGCCACACCTGTTTTAATTTACAACAATGAAAGACTGCAACTACAAAGGAGATTCTCTCTACAATTACGCGGTAGCAATAAACAAAATCTACACTAATTACACAAACTACAGGAAAAAAATCAGAAGATTCCAGTGAGGTATCCTCGGCTAAGGGTCGACATATGAAACGTCCCCTTTGAACAATTATACATGACTGTGCTTAAACTGACACACAATATGTTTTAGCGTAACGCAATCTGACTTTCAAAAATCCCTACAAAAGAATGGCCCTGACTAACATTAATCTATACCTTTCACAAATCACTTACCTCATAAAAATCTTCGTTACTCGAACTACTGCACTACAGCGAGCGCCACTACTGCCAGCTAAATAAAAGATTCAAACTACAGAAGGCGCTAACTACTGATTGGCATAGTTAGCAAATGAAAGATTTTAATAGAGAGCAAACAATGTATTTACCTTAATAGTCATAATATATATAGCAGTTCATGACATCCAGTCTTACAAATTTCAAAACTCCGACATCTCTCTCCCCACATCCACCACTACTGGCGGCTCACCTCCAACTGCTCAACGCTATGCGCTGTTCACATCCATCTGCCCAACATTACAATGGCAGACAACAATGCAAACTAGCCACAGACTGAACACAGCACAGCCAGTAATTTTCATACAGGGCGCTACGTGGCGTGACAAATATAAAAACCTAAACAGCCTACTTACACATTTTTTAAGGACTTTCCCAATGAATCTCAACCTGGCACCCGCCAATTAATTTTATATGATCATTCTACTTCAAATCGTTCTGTACGCAGTAATCAGTACTTGATGAGCATTAAAATTAGTCTGCAGGAAATTATATGCTTTGACTTCTGATATTATTCCATTGTGATTGATAGAACATATTTCCTGCCATCCAGTCGGAGAGGTGATTCCATTGTCCTACAGTATTCAAGTGATTTAGGTCTTGCAATCCTTGACGCCACAAGCGATGACGTTAAACGTCGTGCCTGACTGAGCTTTAGCCTGTCTAGCTACATCGGGTTAGTGCGGGTAAGTAGGGTGATGATGTATTGTGAAGAAGAATAGATATACGGAATTCCTCCAGGTTTCTGAACATTTATTTAACGTTGGGTTGTGAATCCTAGAATCAAAACAGTACGAGCTGTTATTTTATTCACTAAATATTTACAGAATTGCGAGACTATTTCTGGAATTAGCAACGCAGTCAAGGATAGAAACAGATTTCATTTTGCCAAAAAGATATGGATCGTGCCTTCCACCTTCAGTGGCTTATATGACTTATTTAGCATTCGTAACGACGTTGTAAGGTGCGGCAGCTTATGGAAGCAATGCCTGCATGGTAAGGCGTACGGCATTAAGGCACATGTTTAAAGAGAACTCCTCACTGCGGTGTACGCTAAGAATTACAAATGCACTCGAGCTGATGAAGCAATTTTCAATGCTACACAATTTTGATATAAATTTTATAAGCAACGAAAGATGGAAGTACGCCCAAAACCGATTTGGAAAAATAAAACCATCACTTAATAGTTATGAGATGATGTCTTTACACCATCAGTTAACAAATTGTTGTCACGAACACATGCCTAATGATGCGACGAATTTATACTGACAAGGGGACCTTCAGGCCTGTTAATCACAGATTTTTTTGAATGTTTGGTACATCGCAGATGAACCTGTCCTCAGTACCTGTCTTGATGATTTAAATGTGATGGTCCCCAGTTTCCGAAAAATTGATGTTGAAATTTGATGCATAATTTCTACATCCGTAACGTTAATCAGGTACAGACCAAGCGAGCGTAGCGCAGGGACTAATGTTCACTGCCACTAGGTTGGTCATGTGGGTTCAAAAATGTATTCTTTTTCCTCAATGTCGTAGTACAGAATATCATTAAATAGTATCTGTCATGCAAAATTACTCACAAATAATCATTTTCGCTATAGTAAGTTCATTAATAATTGAATCATTACACCACAATTTCTTCAAATGTGTATTCTGGTTGTAGTTCGTAGTTGAGTTCCCAATACTTTGGACAGCTCCTAAGAGTTCGCAACAATGCACGAAGTATAAGCATCTGTGGACAAGATTCAAGAAATGGGTAAAGTACTCTTCCCTAATTTTGATCCTCATTTTATAATTTATATCGACGGAAACAGTTGCCATTACCAGTCAACATATAACTGACCCCATGCAGAACAAGAAGCGAAAGTCGATTAGATCAAGATTGGTCATTCCCTTACAGCACAGTGTACTTTACCTGAGTCAGGAAGGATATTCCATTATGTTTTATTATGCAAGAACCAACCGGGAAATTTATTGGGCTTGTTCACAAAAGAGCTGACTAGTTAATTACAAAATAAAAAAAATGTAATTCCGACCTGGAAGAAATCGGCAAATTTCATGAAAGAGCTGTACGAAAGAGTTTTTAAAATCTGTCACTCATCCGTACTTGGAGAAGAAAAATTTATTTTCCTTATTGATTTGGGGTACGTCAGACTCATCAGACACATTACGATCAAATCTTGCAACGGCGCCGTAAAAGTTATCCCAGCAGTTTGCCAAACTTGCCATGTTTATTTCTACACGGGGGTTAAACTGTCCACAAAAAAGTTCAAAATGCTCTCCACTTGCTTAAGACTGATAGAGGAATCGCTTCCAAGAAAGGTTTCATGAAAACAAATTCTTTAACTAGGGATCAATTTAGTGCCTATGCTTTTACAGTAACGGTCAGAGATAAGTGGTTCGGTTTGAAGTTGATCGAAGAAAGAACAGTCTAGTTTTGCGAATGTAAGCGAACTGTGTTTTTCCAGTATCTGTATCCCTCATGAAAAATTCGTGTGCCTGCAAGGCAGGCGCTCCTATTAACTGTGCGTCGTACTCGAGGAATTTTTGTTTCTTTTGCTTCTACGACAAATATCATCTGGAATTCTGATCTAGTATAGTAAGCGACAGCCAGTAGAACGAATCTTTAATCTTCTCTGTAACAAATGGAATACATATTTGAAGAAAGCTGAAATGATTGAATGATTGATTTATTAATGAAATTACTACATCGAAAATGACAATGTTTGAATAACTTTGTGTGACATATACTATAAGGTTAGTACAGAAGTTCTTAGTGTTCTTCCTTAAGTTTATAAACATAACAGATACAAATAACAGAGGCTTTAGTCATCAATAAGATATTCTCTTTCACCATTTACAACCGTCTGCCAACGCTGTGGTAACTATTCGATTTCGCGACTGTAGAATTCACGTGCTTTTGAGGCGAAGAACTTCTCAAGCCATATTCGGAGCGAATTTTCTTCCGGAAAGGAAGTTCCTTGAAGTTTCTCCGAGACAGAGCGGAAAGGGTGAAAATCTGAAGGCGCAAGATCAGGTAAATAAGGTGGGTGTGAACTGACTTCCCAAATCAACTCCTGTATTGTGTTTTTTGGCAGACTAGCAGAATGCGGGCGGGCGCTGCCGTAATGTAGCATCACATCACTCAGTGTTCCTGAAAGTCGTTCAGTGTATGTCAGAACCGACGGTTATACCTCAGGGAAGTAATTCGTAACACACTAAAACGTCGGTGTTATGCCAGGAGCGTAAAATTATCTTTCGTGAATACGCACAGGTCTTTATAGGGGGCGTTACCGCTTTTCTTGTGCTTAGCCATTCCTTCCATTTTGTAGGGAAGCAGCCGACTCACGCCTTAAAAATTCTCATCAGTCTTTCCATTGTGTGCCAGCCTAGTCCGCTGTAACTAGCTCTGACGTCATAAATGTTGCGCAATACTTTAAAAATCAAGTAAATAATCTGAAACATTTCTAGCATGTCAGGAGTAATACTAAATCAATATGTGTTGAACATCAGTTCAATAACTTTAACCGTTTTCGAAATTTGGACATTTTTCTGTAAAAATCATTGGCGCAACAGAAAAGAGCTAGAGACTTAAAAATTTATATTCAGATTCCTTTTTCATAATAATTTAGTAGAAACAGTATTCTGGATCTCACGAATTAAAATTTTAGTTGAAATTGTTGATTTTCTAGTTTTTCTCTTAAAAATTAAGGAAGCAAGATAGATTAAGATAGATTAAGATAGATAAATAAGGCTAGGAAGTTTAAATTTAAGTAGAAGGGAGATCCGCTATAATCATAAAGATGTGAGAAGCTTTAACTGAATAACTATAAAACTATAGCGATAGCGTATCTCCAAAGGGCAAGTCAAGAGCTCGTCTACTGCGTGTAGTGTAATTAAATTAATTCTCTCGCCCAAAATATTTGACTTAGCAACATCAGACTTTTATTATGATTACTTACCTGTGTGTTGATTGCACATTTAAATTGTGAGCTTCATCGGCCATCAGCAAAGGAAGCGATGATTTATTCAATAACTTAAAGTGGTGCATTACTAGCCCAGCGGTTAGTTGGGAGAACGGAATTGATCAGGCGTTCCCTTAGCCGTCCGCACCGCGGCTTTATATATAAAAACGCTGCATGAGGAAGAAAGGCCCCAGTTCTCTCCAGACGCTGATTAGCGCACCATCTGTGACGGGAGTCGCATCGGTATCACTGCTATAAACAGCCTCAGATGCCGTAATAAGTAACTCGGGATACGCGTAACCATGAAATCGTTTTCGAGTGAAGCGTTAATTCTGGGATGACATTAATGATCTATCTTCAGTTTGCGTATGTCGTATTTTGACGTGCCGCCGCGGGACAAACATTCAACCATTATTTAGCGTGGCGTTTGATGAACATTATCATCAAATTATGGCGAGCAATCACTTAAACATTTAATTTGAACAGTTATAGTTGCATCAGTGCATTACACTCTGAACTGCTCTGTTAGTTGGATTGTGTGGATTCTTTTTGGTCTGTGAGTTTCAGAATATAGAGAACATTTTTAGAGAATCGTTTTTGATTATGAATCCCAGACAATCTCCTAATTCCTCAGAGCCATAGGCTGTAGCTATAAGTGTATTTCTCAGATGAAGTGGGCACTAGGAATTCTAATTGCAGGCTTCACGTTTTGCTAATCACGTTCTGGTTAACAATATTGTAGTTAGAGAGCCAGTGTTGAGAATGGCAAAAGACAGCATAAATAATAGGAACATTGTAAATAAAGATAAATCCACCCGCCGACCAACAAATGGTGCATCGGCCAGGAAATGCATCTTTTCTACATAAGATTCTACATTTAAATAACACCATAAAATGCACCAGCCGCCCTACAATTGGTCCATCAGTCGGGAAACACAAAACATTTTTAACAACAGCAAATTCCACCTGCCGCCCCACAATTGGTGCATAGGCCGGGAAACAAACTGAGTAAAAGTGAAAGTGATTTTTAAATATTCGGATTCGGGAGTGAAATGCGACACGCAACTGAGTAATAGAATAGTGATAGTGTTATGTGTGTATGTGGGCGACGCAATTGGATTAACAACGCATCTGGATTGACGGAGCTGGCACTGAGTCTAGCGGCACTGCTGGCATCGCGAGAAGCCAGTTTCGCCTCACCGCAGTCGTCCGCCGGAGCAACCGGAGCCGCGCCTGCAGTTGCGGGACATGCAAACACACAGCAGCTGTCGAAGTGCCGTCTGCAGTTAAACGCGCCACGTCGCATTAGTAATCCTGGTACGCCGCGCCGGCAACGCCATACGTCGTGCAGAAGGAACTAAGTTAAGTGAAAAGCTGTTAAAATTTTTACTAACCTGCACTAAAAGACTTTCGGCGATGTAACCGCCAGAAGAAACCGAGGTTAAACTTAAATCAGAACCTATGTCTGTTGACAGAACTGTAAATCCAGACAACGGTTCAAGTGTAAATATGCATGAAAAAAGTTATGTTAAAGTGAAGTATGAAGTATTTTCTCCTGGCAGTAGTGTGAAAAGGGGCAATGATTCAATAATAGAGACCCCTGTAGTAAATCAGAAATTGTTAATTTATTGGATGATAGTTTATCTGATGAGTTAAAAACGAAACATTCATCAGAGATGGTAGAGTTTAAACAGGAGAAGTTAGATATGACTGATCAATCAGATGTTTCATTTAGTTTTGATGATTCTGGTGTTGGAGCTAGTTTTTGGTCACCTGAGTGTGATAAAAGGCAGCTAGTGAGCAACCCAAAGATACTGGAGCTATTGCTTTAAATGTTATATTACAAGCAATAGCTACCAGTAATGCTGAATTAAAGTCTGAACTAACTGAGGTCAAAAGCAGTAATGCAAAAATGTCAGCCAGTAATGCTAAAATGACAGCTGAATTAAAGTATGAGATTGTGGCCAGCCAAACTAATTTTAATAAACGATTGGAGGTAATGGAAGATACCTTCAAGGCTGGTTGCAATAAGCTGAAAGAGGATCTGGACCGTTTGAATTATAAAATTGATTACAATCATGAGGATATTAAGAGAAAGGTTGCTCAACAATTTTCTGAAATGTATAAAACAGTAAAATCCGAAGTCACTGAGGTTTGCAGAGACTTCCAAATGGAAGATGCGAAGCTGGAGCACAAGTTAACAGAAAAGATCGAGGCGGAATCTGAACTGTGCTCAGATGGGTTTAGAGATGTTAATATAAAAGTAAACATATGTCAAGCAGAAGTAGATGCAATAAAAACTGATACTACTCATATTGTGCAAAGAGTAGATAATGTTGAGATGAGAGTAGAAAATATCAGGACTAACATTGCTAACATTGAGAGTAAAGTAGCTTCAGTAACTTCTGGTAATGGTAGTATAGAACAAGTTGTAGCTGCAAACGCCGCATTTACCGGGTGTCGGCAGTTCTTGCGGTTCGATCCAGATAAAAATATCCACCTGCTAGATTTCTGGAACAATTTTGAAGATGTGATTCCACCAACTTGGTCTGAACGAGAGAAAATCTCATTTATTAGAAGCAGTTTGGCAGGTGACGCCATGCGTTGGTCAGCTGATGTTATGTTAAAGTGTAAAACATTAGCGGAATTTAAAACAGCTTTCATTAATGAGTATTGGTGTAGCAATAAGCAGAATGAAGTGTTGAGAGAATTTTGGAGTGGAAAACGCTTCAATGCAGGCAAGGAATCTATTAAAGAGTTTGCCAGGTGATGGGTCTCCCGGTTGTCACATTTGGCAGAAAAGCTAAAACCTGAAATGATAATACTAGGTCTTGAAGCCAAACTACAATGGTATTGGCAGCCTACAACTATATCTGCCCCTAGAGACAATCTGGATCGTTTCATTGAATATTTGGAACGTGTAGAGCGTGTTGCTGCCAATGAGGAGCAGCCACGTAATAACAGAAATGGTAATAACAATAGTAGTAATTTTAAGAACGAGCAGAATGGCATTGTAAACATCAGAACATTAGCTGTTCGCCATCCTAAGAGAGGTAGGATTTGGAGAAATAATTATCAGAACCAACAATGGCATCCAAATGATAGTAAGTTTTTCCGAACAAAATTATGCAGGTAAACAACAGTGCGGAAAGCAATGATGTGCCAGTTAACTATAATGGAAATAAAATAAACAGTAGTAGGCCGAGGCAGGAAAACTAGTTACCGTCTATGAGGACACTGGCGCTCACCAGGCGGTTACTTTTCCTAAGCCAGTAGTTACAGTAATTGGTAAGACAGATCAAAATACTCAAACTGAATATGTGAATGAAGGGTCGGTAGCATCTAAGGATACAGCCGAAATATTAGATCACTCACGGTATTTGATAGATAACGTGTTAGAAACGCTTTCTAACTGGGAAGAGAAAGAGAAGGCGCAGCAGTGTAACGGTAGGGAGGAGCTACAAAATACTGAATTGTCAGGTGAAGAAACAGAAGAAATTCATGCTTATATTTACGATGCGGATAATGTGCTCTTATCTAACGTGCCTGTGCTGGATGTTGATACTGTACTAATAGATTTAGGACAGGAGGTAAGTGAGAATGTAGAGGATAGACTGTTGGGGTTCGATGAACCCAGTAGCTGTGACCAGTTGTCACTTGAGAAGGAACCCGACGATAATAGTGAAAGTGGTTTAGCTGTAACTAGTGTTATGCCCGGTCTGGAGGCGCAGAATCACTCAGACTACAGTAATTTGGATCATGTTCAGCAAACTAAGGATAATGAAGTCGTGTGGTGTTTCAATTTGAAATTAATAGACCGACTGGAAGAGGCAGCAGAAAATGTAATTCAGGAAACCCCTACACACTTCGACCTAAATGTAATGAAGACAGATGTCGATCACTTTAGTTGGAGACAAATCCAAAAGGAACCACCTGTACAACCTAGAATAAGCCACCCTATAATAATAGTGAATATGTTGGGTATTAATGTACGTTGTCTCTTAGACAAGTGAGGTGAGGGCGATATCTCAGTCCTTCTTTGATGCATTACCTGGTAAAGACAAGTTTACAGTAATGAGGGTATCAGGACTAAGAATAATTGGTGCTACTGACAAGGTGTCAAAAACGGTAAAGCAAGAAGCTTTACTGCCCTTTAACATTAATGGTAAATTAATTGATCATCCATGCTTAAATGTAAACAATCTCAGTATTGAGGTTTTAATTGGCATAGATTTCTTGTCGAAATATCAGAGTGTTGTTGATTTTTAGTGATAAACATTATGAAACGTCCCCTTTGAACAATTATACATGACTGTGCTTAAACTGACAGACAATATTTTTTTTAGCGCAATGAAATCAGACTTTCAAAAATCTCTACAAAAAAATGGCCCTGACTAACACAGCACAGCCAGTGATTTTCATACAGAACGCTACGTAACGTTGCCAAATAGAAAACATAAATCGCCTACTTACATTGCCCCATGCTCCCCACAAAAAATTTTACAAATTTTTTCGGGCAGTGGCCAATACTGATTTGATAAAATTTTTCATAATTACAATAACAAAGATATCAAATGCACACACTTATTGATACAATGTTGGTCAAAAGGTTTAAAAAATTTTCTTACAGTCCATAAAGACAGTCCTGATCATTCATCACAGTAAAATTGCAGTGTTTTTTTTTTCTCAAAGTCTGAGCAGTAAAAGAGAATGCACACGGAAGTAGCGGATTTCCATGCAGTCTTCAAGAAGTAGTGTTGTCCTTCCAATGGAAAGACAGTGCTGCCTCTTGACATGCAGACAGGTAATGCGCCACAACAGAGCAAACTCACAGCAGAGTCAGTCGAAGTTTTGAAGAATATTGGTAGGTAATTCATCACAGAGCAGGCCCATGGTAGTCCTAGTAGAGATTATGGTATTGGTGGGCCACCAGAGGTGCAGACCCACTGCAGTCCTTGTAGAGACGGCCAGCAGCCATGTGTTGCGTTTGTGCAGGTGCACAATCACCATCGAAGAGTCTTGCGGAGAATATAGCAAGTCCATTAACCACCACTTGTGCACGCACAAAGTTTTTGGAAATGTCCTTAGAAGTCTTGCAGACAATATAGCAAGTCCATAAACCACCACTTGTGCACTGACAAAGTTTTTTGAGTTGTCCTTAGAACCAGCAATGCTGTTAATCAGTCCCTTGCTGAATTATTAACACACGTGCAAACACCATCAGTCCCTACTTCTCACATATTGTCCATATACTATAACCAACAGAAATGTGTGCAGTGAAATGTAACTTACAAGTTACTTAATTTGATGATCTGGTGTCAATTACAATTTTATAACAGAAGAATACAATAACAAAGGTACAAAATACATCATTAAAAAAATAATAATACAGATAACATTTGTAGTAATACAGGCTTTACAAAAGAATAGAAATATACATACACATCAGTGTTACATGAATTATGAAATAAGTAAATATATAAAATAATGAGAATAGTTTTCGAAACATTAATTTCACACATGAGCATTGAAACAGAACAGAATTAATAATGTCTAAACATCTTTACGAAGAAAATAACATAGTATTTGAAAAATTCCAGTACATAAATCTTATTAGCTAAACACATAAAGACAGGAAAAACACAAATATACAAGAGTACACAAACACATAGCAGAATAACACAGGGGAAAGGACAGGGTTTGTTTTCAGTGTAACATTTGGTACTGCAGTATTTTGCAAACAAAACCCTTCCTTTTTTTTGTTGGAGATCTCCCTTCGTTCATCATTATTCCCAAAAAGTCCTATCTATACCTGCCTTCTGTACGTTTTTCATAAAACTTCTCAATGCATTTCTTCCAATTCATCGCAGCTCATTCTCTTATATAGTCTACTCCTCTTAAGCTAACTTAAATCTACTGAGCTGAGATGCATAAACTAAGGGACGAGGCAATGCAGCAACACAAAACAATTAACACAAACAGCAATGACAAAAAAATGGAAATTGGCAAAGCAAGCTACAGTAAATCTAAATTACCAAGCAATGCAACATTACAACTAATATGAGCCAATGTGCAGTAACAAGAAAAATACATCAGTAGTAAAACTAGTTTAACAGAGTAATACAAAGTGAAATTTAATAACATTATGCCTGGCAAACAGCAGCATCAAATGCAATAAATTATATCTAAACATGACAAAGCTCAAGTAGAAAAAATATTACTGTAAAAATGGCCATGTTAATACCTATGTCACATCTTAACACTACAGTGATGCATCACTGTAACTTACTCTAGCAGGCAAGTTACCAAGTCACTGAAACAATTATGTATGCAGTAACTGTTAGTAATCCCTTCTTATTGTTCTTTCCTTTCCAAGTACTCCTTTTTCGAGAAACGTGGATCATATAATTATTATGTAATAGATCTGTTGACAGAAAGTTCTCACATTAGCAAATGCATTTAATTTTATTTTATAAAACCAATGTTGTAACACAGCAGGAAACCAGATATCAAATGAAATAAGCAACTATCTAACGTGAAGCATAAAAATATCATTCAATAGTCATTTGACATTTCATAAGTTAGTAGAAATTCTCTAAACTCTCATAGAACGACGCTTGTCATAATCAGGTGTGTAGATGTAAGTATCTTTCCAGGTAATGAGCGTGTCGTATTTGCGATGCTTTCTACAAAGGAATGTCAATAGCGAGCTTAATGGCCTCTTTTTTTCTCCACCTAATGGCTTTCTTTTGTCAGATGACTATCTGTGAGCTGGGCGTCCAAAACGCATTGCGTCAAGGTCACTTACGTTTCTTACCGAAATATTTATGACAGCAGTTTCTGCTACAGTGGCAGTCTCATATAAAAAAAATTCACAGGTTTTAGAATTTGCGTTACAAATGTGTATAAGCAAAATCCTATAAATATAACAGTGTCCAAAAAATTTTCGTCGGCGTTGTGATACATTTATGCATATACATACATTTCATAATTATGAAAGTACGATTCTTGGTTTCCAACATCCTTTTCCACAAATCAGAGTCCCACACCACTTCTCATTATTCCTTACCTTATTACACATATACATATTCGTCGACACGTCAATCTTGCATCGACACTTCAATATTTCATCATAATAAACATGAAGCATAAACAGATTCCTCATATAGCATCAGCTTATTGATCATAAACATACCTCAACAGCATACTACACATCGTCATCGTATTAATAACATCATAGAAACTCAGCCAAATCTCAAAGTCGTCGTAGCTTCCTCCAATAATTTCAAAACCTAAAAAAAATTCTCCGCTCATTTCAATTGTGTCATCTACCTCAAACGTACTTTAAAAATCATTATCCCATACCAAATACATCATTGAAAACTCTCATAGTATCACAATGGTTCCGAAAAAATATGAACAGTTCACAAAGTACAGACAAAATACAGTTTCATAAGTGTGAAGTTATCCAACTGTGTAATTGCGTAAACATCTGTCACTGATATAGTAAAAAAAAATGTTTGTTTGTCTGTTAAATAATCAGATAGCTGTGTAATTCTGCATTAGAGGAATATGGTACCGATGTGTAAAGTTGTATAAGCAAATACCATATTAGCTATGGCTCCTTGTGCTTGCCAAACACATGATACACAAAGTAAGCGTGTACCCCCCCTGAGGATTAATGTAATTATACCCTCAGGTGTTACAGATTACAGCAATGGAATGAAATGTATCACGGAAAACTTTCTTTGTAATTCAAAAATCTTCAAAAGTAAATCTCTTAAGTACAAAATTAATCACTCAAATGCGTGTCCTGCAGCGCAAAACTGTGCTCTTGTTGTAAGATAATCTCTGTGGAAGTGTTGTAGTTATCGTCCTCCGAAAGCTAAGTTCTGCAGAAGTCTATGTACTTACCTCATGATAAACAAAAGTGAAATGTTTTGTGTATAGATATCGTGGTTATTACATACCTTACTGTGATCAAGAAAGTACTATAATGAAACGTATTGTTATGCTACAGAAAAGGCTTTCTCATTGTAGCTATACCACGAAAGTTACGAGTAAAACATGTTTTACTTTCCAGAATAATACATAAAACTGTGCAGACATAAAACAGATACACCGCAAAAGCAACATTGTAAATTGTCACTCATTTGTAGCTTCGTGATAAAATCGTGTAGCTGTCACATAAACTAACCACTGTGTCATCTGTTATCTCACACAAAGTACTTTAAATCCAGAATGAATTTTCAAGAAAACCAAAATGTTGCATGAAAATCTCATTAGCAGTGTCGATATATGTTCTAAGTATGTGAGCCTTATAGTCGTTACGTAATTGTGCAACTAACACACACAATAACACTGTGTTGTCAGTTCACTATAACAATGCATTCGGAATTTCTGTTTAAATATGTTCGTTTGGTTCTTGACTCGATATTTAATTTCAAACATTGTTGCATGTGAACAGTTTCTAAATGTGACAAAGCATAGTAGAAATATGAAGTGAAAAGTTTTATGGCAAAGACAAAGTTAAAAAGCAGATTATCTTTCAATAAACGGTTTTACACATGAAATGTGGTGGAAACCTTTACTCTTCCTAGTACGCAGAGTTTCACCTTCAGTGGAATTATCATGAGGTGTATGGTACATCGGTAAAGAATGCTAGAATTTTTCTCAAAGTTAGTGTCTATGTAATTTTTCCCTGTGCCAGCCGGCGCACGTGGCTGCCTGCGATGCGAGTCATTGTCTGTCTCTTTGTTGGCATGTGTCGTTATTGGCATTAGGAGACCTAACTTCTACATATTCACCTTGTCGAGAGTGCCCTGCTCTGTTTGAATCCCGCCAGTTCTGATGGAATTCATGTCTGTCGTTTTGTCGGTAGTTTACATAGTTTCTTGTTTGTCGGTCATGTGGTGGAGAATTTCATCCGGAATCGTAACTGCGTGCTGAACTGTTGCGTCTGAAGTTATTCTGTCTACCTCGATAATAATTGTTTTTGTTCCCATATTGTCTGTTTCTATGGTAATCTCTGTCGTATTCATTACTACGGAAATGCGATCTTTCTCTGTAACTATTATTACTCTGCCAGTGGTTGTCATATGGGTGGTGTCTATTTTGGTCACGATTTGTGTTGTGAGAATAGCCTTGTCGTGTCCAGTTATTATTTATTTCATCGTGGAATTGCGACGGATGTGACCTGTAATTGTTGTGTTCCTGTTTTCGCATTCCGCGATTGTCAGTGTGAATTTCTAATTCTTGCAAGAGTCCCTGAAAAGCTTCAATGTCGTCTTTGCAACGTCCTGCCAAAATAATATGTCGTAAATGTTCAGGTAATTTGATTAAGCAAATGCGGATGAGTTCTGAGGGGCTGTATGTGTTTGACAGGTACTGATTCTTGTGCAACATGTCTTCAAAATATTTCACAAGACTGGAGAATTCACATTGATCGAAATGTTTCATTATTATGATGCTATGTTTTACTCGGTCTTGTGTAGCTTGAGACCAATATGCTGAGAGGAAGGCATGATAAAATTCTCCTTCACTGTGGCAATCGTGAATGAGCGATCGCATTCTTACAGCTGGTTCATTCTCTAAATAGCCACACATAAATTCTAATCTGTGCTCTAATGACCAGTTGGGAGGAAAACAATGAGAGAATTGATGAAGCCACACTTGTGGATGAATGTCGTTGCCGGAATTCTTAAATGTTTTGAATTTACCTGTAGTAATGAACAGCTTATAGTCAAAATCATCATGTCGGCGAGTCGCATATCGGTCATTGTTACGACGTGTCGGCGGTTCCATCTCAAAATTCGGTGCACCTTGCCAATTTCTTTCATAATTTCCGAAATGTCCTGTGTTATTATTTTGTGACTTTTAAGTTCCTCTTCCCGTGTTGGAGCGCGAGTGTCCTCTGAAATATGTAATTCTTGTATTACTTGTGCCAACTGATCTTGTAGTTCCCGGATTTCTCTTTTGTATTGTGTACTGATTTGATTTTGATTTTGTTTGAATTTTCTAATTTATTCATACTCTTCAGTGTCAGTGAAGGCTACAGGTCTTGTGTCATTCAGCTCATCATTTACCTCTGTAGATAAGTTATTTAGCTGATCCGAAAGTTCGACTACTTTCTCTGATAATGAACTAATTTCCTCCATTTGTCTTTCTGAACCAATTTTCAGAGTATCTACTGTGTCCTTTAAGTTTTCATGAGTTTTTGCAAGTTGTGTAACCGAATCGGTAGATGCAACTGAGTCAATTTTAGCTTGCAAGGTCTCATGATTTTCATGAACAATAGTTTGCAGTTCTTTTATGGCTGCTTCGTGATTCTGTAAAGCATTTTCATGCCGCGACAAAATAGGTTGAAAATCCTCACAAATTTGTGTTTTTACGTCATTACAGACTTTTTGACATTGCGATTCAATACTATGTAACTCAGTGCTTAAATCTTCACGTGTTTGTTCAAGCGTGGTGTCTAACTTCGGAAGATTTTGTTCCATTGTGTCTAACTTTTGAAGATTTTGTACCATTGTGTCTAACGTTTGAAGCTTTTGTCCCATTTGTTGCATTAATTGTAATAACAATGCACTGGTGTCTGAAACATGTTCCTCAGTGCTTTTCGGCAGTGAATTTGCACCGGCAACATTCACTTTTTGACAAGCGGAAAATGTGTCTCGACCTTTTTGAGAAAACGGTGAGAACCCAAAACCTGTGTCTACAGTATTTGAAATATTGTGTTGTGTCATTCCCGATTCCTGAGGCGAGCTGTTGCCGACCGATCGATCGATAATGCTTCCCTGTTCACTACCTGTTTCACTGTCTACACCAATATTTGACGCCCACTCCATTTCCCTATACACAGTTACCAAATTACTGCTTTGAATGTCTGTTAATTCATTACACAGTGGTGCTGGTAAGCTACGCTCGCTGTCACTATTATTTCTCAGTTTACTTTGGAGCCTAGTGTTACGTTTTTCACACGCTATTATTGTCACAATATTTCACACGATAACACAGAAAAGGACAATTTGAAGAGGAAAAATAAGAGAACACATTAACATAGCGCTGAAAATAATATCTTAAAATTGCAAGCGCAGCTGCGAAATACTTGGTGCAAATCTACATGCATGCCACAACTGTTTTACTGTACAACAGTGAAAGACTGCAACTACAAAGGAGATTCTCTCTACAATTACGCGCTAGCAATAAACAAAAGCTACACTAATTACACAAACTACAAGAAAAAATCAGAAAATTCCAGTGAGCTATCCTCGGCTAAGGGTCAACATATGTAACGTCCCCTTGGAAAAATTATACATGACTCTACTTAATCTGACACACAATATTTTTAGCGCAACGCAATCTGACTTTCAATAATCCCTACAAAAGAATGGCCCTGACTAACATTAAACTATACCTTTCACAAATCACTTACCTCACAAAAATCTTCGTTACTCAAGTTACTGCAATACAACGAGCGCCAATACTGCCAGCTAAATAAAAGATTCAAACTACTGAAGGCACTAACTACTGAAGGTTTTGATAGAGAACAAACAATGTATTTACCTCAATGGTGTTCAAAATATAGCAAGTCATGACATCCTGTCTTACAAATTTCAAAACTCCGCCATCTCTCTCCCCACATCCACCACTGCTGGCGGCTCACCTCCAACTGCATAACGCTACGCCAGTGTTGCCAACTCTAAAAAACCCGAGTCGCTAGAGTCAATATCAAAAGTCGCTAGAAAGTCGCTAAAACTGATTTTACTGGGGGTGTACTGAAAATTTCGTGCTGTGAATGGTGCAATAAGCCTTTGGGGCGGAGGGTTATATTAACAAAAATTCTCATATACGTAATTGCTATATTGTCTTAATTAAATGACGCTTCGCTTGCAACAACATACACTCCTGGAAATGGAAAAAAGAACACATTGACACAGGTGTGTCAGACCCACCATACTTGTTCCGGACACTGCGAGAGGGCTGTACAAGCAATGATCACACGCACGGCACAGCGGACACACCAGGAACCGCGGTGTTGGCCGTCGAATGGCGCTAGCTGCGCAGCATTTGTGCACCGCCGCCGTCAGTGTCAGCCAGTTTGCCGTGGCATACGGAGCTCCATCGCAGTCTTTAACACTGGTAGCATGCCGCGACAGCGTGGACGTGAACCGTATGTGCGGTTGACGGACTTTGAGCGAGGGCGTATAGTGGGCATGCGGGAGGCCGGGTGGACGTACCGCCGAATTGCTCAACACGTGGGGCGTGAGGTCTCCACAGTACATCGATGTTGTCGCCAGTGGTCGGCGGAAGGTGCACGTGCCCGTCGACCTGGGACCGGACCGCAGCGACGCACGGATGCACGCCAAGATCGTAGGATCCTACGCAGTGCCGTAGGGGACCGCACCGCCACTTCCCAGCAAATTAGGGACACTGTTGCTCCTGGGGTATCGGCGAGAACCATTCGCAACCGTCTCCATGAAGCTGGGCTACGGTCCCGCACATCGTTAGGCCGTCTTCCGCTCACGCCCCAACATCGTGCAGCCCGCCTCCAGTGGTGTCGCGACAGGCGTGAATGGAGGGACGAATGGAGACGTGTCGTCTTCAGCGATGAGAGTCGCTTCTGCCTTGGTGCCAATGATGGTCGTATGCGTGTTTGGCGCCGTGCAGGTGAGCGCCACAATCAGGACTGCATACGACCGAGGCACACAGGGCCAACACCCGGCATCATGGTGTGGGGAGCGATCTCCTACACTGGCCGTACACCACTGGTGATCGTCGAGGGGACACTGAATAGTGCACGGTACATCCAAACCGTCATCGAACCCATCGTTCTACCATTCCTAGACCGGCAAGAGAACTTGCTGTTCCAACAGGACAATGCACGTCCGCACGTATCCCGTGCCACCCAACGTGCTCTAGAAGGTGTAAGTCAACTACCCTGGCCAGCAAGATCTCCGGATCTGTCCCCCATTGAGCATGTTTGGGACTGGATGAAGCGTCGTCTTACGTGGTCTGCACGTCCAGCACGAACGCTGGTCCAACTGAGGCGCCAGGTGGAAATGGCATGGCAAGCCGTTCCACAGGACTACATCCAGCATCTCTACGATCGTCTCCATGGGAGAATAGCAGCCTGCATTGCTGCGAAAGGTGGATATACACTGTACTAGTGCCGACATTGTGCATGCTCTGTTGCCTGTGTCTATGTGCCTGTGGTTCTGTCAGTGTGATCATGTGATGTATCTGACCCCAGGAATGTGTCAATAAAGTTTCCCCTTCCTGGGACAATGAATTCACGGTGTTCTTATTTCAATTTCCGGGAGTGTACATATAAAATACGCTAACGTTTAATTAAACATGTTATCGTAATTGAAACAACAATTTACGTGTTGCGTCAATCACAGTAGCCAAATATACTAGAAATATACAACTATATTTGTAACAAAAGAAAGCAAGAACTCAAATTAGGTTACAAAATATATACATACCGGTATGTGAGCTATTCATCGTCGCCACTCAGAAGATCGAATAACTATTAAGTTCCATGCTCTGACAGAACTGTAGTTGATGTAGAAGGTTGAACGTCGCTCAAAAGATGATGTTGCAGTTCGACTGGTTTTGTCGCAAAAGAGTAACTTTTGTTCGTTCCAATAAGCTCCAATACGTCTGACGGTATGTCAAAAGATGCACAATCTTTATTTTGTTTCTTCAGCTGGTTTCTCAATATGATCAAAGCATTAATTGTCTTTAATGATAATCTGTTATGTTGTTTAGTTTTTATAATGTTCATAGAACTGATTATTCTTTCCACTTCTGCATTTGAGTGCGGTAGGCATAAAACAGTCATTGCTAGTTGTGAAATCAAAGAAAAAGGATTCTCCCTTGCAGCATTTTTATACTGCAAAACCTGACTCAAAAATCGAACAGTGTTAGTAGTGTTATTCCACCTAATGAAGTTGATATTATGCCATTCTTGCAACATACCGTCTATGAAATCGCCACTAAAACCCAATTCTTTGGCTACATCCGCTGCAGCATTATTTTTATTCACTTTTAGTGTTTCTTCAACATTCACCATTGGCATTTTTTTCAGGATCGTAACGTTACTTGGCAGTCTTTGTTGAATTTCTTTTATGAGTTTGACTAAACTGAATGCATCTCTTCTTCAAATAAACTTTATGTTTGAACAGAAATTGTCTGAGTCAAGTTTGTCTGAAGAAAATAAAGCCAAGGTTCGGATTTGCGTACATACATTTGCTTGGAACTGGTGTTGTCAACAAATCAACAGTTTGAAAAACTACGTTTTATCCAAGTGACTGCATGAGAAATACAAGTGTATCTAGTAATTTAGTAGGGTCATAGTCTTCTCCTTCAAAAGCTTTTATTGCTATTTGTACGTCTTTTAAAGCATGTTTAAGGTAAAACATGTAAAGATGATTTGAGTCGTCACAATACATCTTGTACGAAAGATCGGCAGTGTAACAATTGTCTTGAACCATGGCAAGTGAAAAATGTAGCTTTAGTTCTTCCCACTGCTCCAGAATTCTTCGTATTGCTGGTTCAATTGAAAGCCAACGTGTCGCACAGACCTTGAAAATTTTTAGTGGCTGTTTTCCACAATTTATTGTCTCATAAACCTTTTTATATTCCTCTTGTCTTTTGGGTGAAATGGAGAAGGTTTTCCCGTGCAAGAAACTCTATGTTTCTAGGTATGGTATTCACTGAGGTGTGCGAAACTGCAAGCTGAAGAGAGTTCAAATGGTTCAAATGGCTCTGAGCACTATGGGACTTAACATCTGAGGTCATCAGTCCCCTAGAACTTAGACCTACTTAAACCTAACTAACCTAAGGACATCACACACATCCATGCCCGAGGCAGGATTCGAACCTGCGACCGTAGTGGCCGCGCGGTTCCAGACTGTAGCACCTAGAACCACTCGGCTACTCAGGCCGGCGCTGAAGAGAGTGACAAATGCAACGGATCCATACCAAATGCTTCAAACCATATTCTCTCTTGAGTTGTTCGAAAAGCCCATTCATTGTTTATTCCAGCCATTGCAGAAGCATTATCTGTGCCAATTCCTACCATATTAGCGATTGGAAGTTTGAGAGCTTTCAAAGAATTCATAAGAACAGCAGCCAGATTTCTTGCATCTGCAGTTTCTACTACAGCGAGTTTGAAAAATGCTGATCTAATGGTTTGGTTGTTTACACTACAGTACCGTGTAACGATACCTAGCATTTTAGATATTGATGCATCTGTGGATTCATCTATTAGTACGCTGTATTTTTGGTTGCCTATATCTTCAACCAATGATGGTGTAAAATATGGAGCCAAAACTTCAGTTATAATGTTAGTGCACTTTGTACGATGTAATTGGATGTTTTTAGTGCCCTCATCACCGGAAAACACCTTCTTGCACAGTATTCCTAAATCATCTACAGCTAAAATAGAACAATGTTCAGCAATAAATAAAGAAAGGGCGCGTTCCGCTCTGCTTGCTATTCTAACTGTAGTTGTCGGAACAATTTTCACAGGTAAGGTGGTTTGTATTTTTTTAAATCAATTTTTTGTTTACGCTTAATAGTTTTCGAATTTTTTCTAATATCACACAATTTAGCATAAAACTCTGTTCCACATATATGACATCATGCCTTCGACAAGTCACCAACGACTGGTTTCCGCCACCCATTGAATTCAGGTTCCGCTTCCCACGCATCCCGATATTTTTGAGCGTACTGCTGCTTCTTCTTCTGCGGTAAATGCATTATGTAAGCCACCACAACATAAGTTTCACCAATTTATAATCACTGAAAATACATCAAAACTCAGGCGAACTGGTGGTCATGAAACTCAGTCCTATTGTTCATTGTTTAAAACGTAATACTGTCTGAGATACCCCCACCGAATTGTTCTTGCGTTACCACTGTGCATGTGGTAATAATTTGACTGCAAATTAACATTTCGAAAAATTAGAGGTTGCTGGACAGAAATGTATTTTATTATACGAGGGTTGTTTTTTAAGTAAGGACCGTTCGCGCGTATAGTCCCGTAGTTCGCGCGGACGCCGGAACAAGCCACCACGCCACTTGCCGGTATCCATCCCGTTCACACTGATGCAAGTTGCAGCTCTGTAGGTGACGTGTACGCATCGCTGTGCTACTTTATAATGTTTACGATTATTGAATCGCCCACCGCGTGTGAGGTACGGTCAGTGATACGTTTTTTGACCGCGAGAAGCCTATCAGTTGCAGAAATTCATCGTCAGTTAACAGAAGTTTATGGCTTGAATACAATGAGTGAAGGTAAAGTGCGTCAATGGGTTAGAGAGTTTAAAAATGGCTGTCAAAACGTACATGACGAAGAACGCTCATGCCGGCCCTCTGTGATCACTGATGATTTGGTGGCTGCAGTCGAAACAAAGATTCGTGAGGACAGAAGATTCACAATTTCCACTCTTTCTTTGGAATTTCCACAAGTTGCAAGATCGGTTTTGTACAAAATTGTGTCTGAAAACCTAAACTTTAAGAAACTGTGTTCTCGGTGGGTACCCAGACTCCTCACAGAGGACCACAAAGGGAAGAGATTTGCCACTTCATTGGACTTTTTGATTCGTTACGAGGAAGAAGGGGATGACATGTTGAGTCAAATTGTCACTGGAAATGAAACATGGGTATCCCATATCACTCCCGAAAACAAGCGACAATCGATGGAATGGCGACACTCAACCTCACCCGTCAAGGTCAATGCCAAACAGACGCTGTCAAAGCGCAAGATTATGGCAACTGTGTTCTGGGACCGGCGCGGTGTTTTGCTAGTGGACTTTATGCCACGAGGAACGACAATCAACTCAGATGCCTACTGTGCAATTCAAAACAAAAGGCGCGACATGCTGACAAATGGAGTTTTGCTCCTGCACGATAACGCTAGGCCTCACACCTCTCAAAAGACTCGGGATTTGATTGATTCTTTTGGCTGGGAAGTTTTGGACCATGCACTAT
Source organism: Schistocerca americana (assembly GCF_021461395.2). Classification (NCBI taxonomy): domain Eukaryota; kingdom Metazoa; phylum Arthropoda; class Insecta; order Orthoptera; family Acrididae; genus Schistocerca; species Schistocerca americana. Next base: position 603,297 of record NW_025726060.1, read on the forward strand.
ACAGCCCCGACCTTGCTCCTAGCGATTTTCACCGTTTCCGGTACCTGAAACACCATCTTGGCGTGCAGCGCTTCAATAACGACGATGAAGTGAAAGCGGCCGTGAACTCTTGGCTGTCGGAGCAGGCGGCCGAATTCTTCAAAGAGGGAATTAAAAACTTAGTTGCACGGTATGACAAGTGCTTAAATAAACAAGGCAACTATGTAGAAAAATAGGTAAAAGTGTGTAGAATCAGAAAATAAAAGTTTTTTTACAAAAGTATTTGTATCTTTTTTCAAAAAATAAAAACGGCCCTTACTTAAAAAACAACCCTCGTACATACGTATGTTTTTTGTCAATTCGAAAAATAAAGGGAGTTCAAAAGTTGAAGAATTATAGATCGATACGCTATCGACGATAACAGGCTAGTGGGTGATGAATAATGAATTGTTCTGTAGTCAAGGTTTTCTTACTCTGTAGGCAATTCCCACATTCAGGTTTACTAAATGCTACACGATCTGCTAAGAACTTAATTTAACTTAGTAAATCTAGAACAACGTCAGTGTAGTACCCATTCTATAGTTAAAATCTTAGTTTTGTTAATGAAAACACTTGCCCAAAATGGTTTTGATTTGTACTTCAAAAGTCATCAGTACTCTAAAAGGCGCCAGATGAGTCGCTAAATAATTTTTGTCGCTAAAAAGTTTTTTTTGTCGCTAAGACGAAGGCAAAAGTCGCCATTTCTAGCGACAAAGTCGCTAAATTGGCAGCACTGCGCTACGCGCTGTTAACATCCAGCTGCCCAACACTACAATGGCGGACAACAATGCAAACCAGCCACAGCACAGCCAGCGACTCTCATACAGAGCGCTACGTGGCGGCGACGTTTCCAATATAAGAACCAAACAGCCTACTTACAGCACGTAGTAACTAATGATGAAACTTGGGAGCTGCCTATACGAGTTCTGAAAAATAGGAGATATTGGGACGAAGGTGTCAATCTTAGTAAAAGTAAGAAGCAATTATTTTGGACAAAATGAAGCTAAATTGCAGGAAATCGATAAAATTTCAGCTAATCAGTAGGAAGAACTGAGACAGGTTTTAAAAAGGCATCAAAAGGTATTATCAAATCGACCTGGCGTGGTCAAAGGTTATGAATGTCAATTAAAGGTGAAACCTGGCCAAGTGTTTTTCAGGAAACCATACCAAATACATGTAGCTAGGAAGGAGGCGGTTCGAAGGGAGATACAGAGAATGCTAGAGTGGGATGTGATTGAAAAAGCGGTCAGTGAGTACAATAATCCTCTTGTTGTTGTACGAAAAAGAGACGGGAGTGTCAGATTGGCCTTGGACGTTCGTTGGTGGAATGAAATAGTGGTTAGGGAAAGTGATAGACCGCAGAACATGGACGAGTTATAGCAAAAGTTCCGGGGAGTAAAATTCTTAACTTTTATGGACATCATGTGTGGATATTGGAATTTGCCACGGCGGAAAGTTCAAGGAAGTACACAGCTTTCTTGTACGAAGGAATTTGCTACCAATACCGTGTGGTACCTTTCGGACTTAATATCTATATTTGTGCCTTCGTACGTGTGATGTGCCATGTTTTAGGACCAGCCTTAAGTAATAAAATAACAGTCTAAGTAGATAATATGTTAATAGCAACTCCTACTTGGGAAGAACACATAGCTTTATTAGAGGAAGTGTTAGAGGCTATTGAGAGAGGTGGTATGAAACTTAAGATAGAAAAGACAGGGTGCGCTAAAGAGGAAATAGGTTTCTTAGGATATATGATAAGTGGAAAAGGTATTCTACCTGACCCAGGGAAGCTAGCAGTTATTGAAAAATTTGAGGCTCCCAGAAACAAGAAGCAGTTGAGATCGATGTTCGGTCTTTTCGGCTTCTATAGGCATTTTGTTAGTGATCAGGCTTTTAATGTCTTCACCTCCTGCTGAAAAAGAATACCCCTTGGGCTTGGACAGCAGAATGTCAACAGGCGTTCGAGGTGCTTAAACAATCTTTAATCAATAGTCCTATTTTACATTATCCTGATTTTGAAAAACCATTCTGTATGTCTGTTGATGCTAGTGGCTATGGTATAGCTGTGGAGGTTTTCCAAGTAGAAATAGAGAACGAACAAGAAGTGCAAAAGACTATATCTTTCGCAAGTCGATCTTTACAGCCGGCAGAGAGAAATTATGGCATCTCAGAACTGGAGGCATTGGCAGTTGTATTTGGGGTACAGAAATTTGAGCAGTATCTATTAGGTCACAAGATAATTGTCAAAATATCCACGGGTGTGCTGCCGGTCTACAGTGTCCAACGGGCACAATATTTCGGCGATCATACATGTCGCCATCATCAGGTGAACTGACGGACTGAGCTCCTGTGAACGTGCCGGCACGGAGATCCGTACGCTATGGCTGCTCAGAGGGAACTGGGTTCGGTCGCGGCGGCGGCCGATTTAAATACCCTCCGCCCGCGGCACGCTCCCTCCGCCGTCCGCGCCCCGCGCCACGGTCGCTCGGTGGAACAGATTGCGACGGCGTCTGAGATGACGTCGGAGTGATGGCTCTGTCCGCCGTGGTCGTCACAACTATACGTTTGCTCGATTTACTCTTGATTAACCCGATCGCTGGTTCCCAAGCCTTGCTAAGATTATAGCCACAGTCACGGTTTATGAGGTCGTCATTGGTGCGAATTTCGATGGCCTCTCTAACAACGCTGTCCCAATATCTCGACGTCTGTACCAGAATCCTCGTGCGGTCATATTCCATGGCGTGATTTTCCGACAAACAATGTTCAGCGACCGCCGACTTGCTCGAATACATCAGACGAGCGTGCCTCTGGTGTTCACGGCATCAATCCTCGACGGTACGCATCGTCTTACCAATATACGACTTGCCACATTGGCACGGAATCTGGTACACGCCGGCCTTCCTCAAACCGAGGTCATCTTTGGCACTCCCCACCAGTGCACGAGTTTTATTTGGAGGACAAAACACAGTTCCGACCCGGTGTTTCTTCAGAATGCGAGCGATTTTCCCCGAGAGTGCACCTGTGTAAGGAATAAATGCAGTGCCTACCTCCTCCCTCGTGACTTCATCCATCTCAAGAGGTTGTGCTGCAGTGGTTGGGCGGAGAGCACGTTGAATCTGCCACTCTGAGTACCCATTTTTTCGAAAAAATGGGTACTCAGAGTGGCAGATTCAACGTGCTCTCCGCCCAACCACTGCAGCACAACCTCTTGAGATGGATGAAGTCACGAGGGAGGAGGTAGGCACTGCATTTATTCCTTACACAGGCGCACTCTCGGGGAAAATCGCTCGCATTCTGAAGAAACACCGGGTCGGAACTGTGTTTTGTCCTCCAAATAAAACTCGTGCACTGGTGGGGAGTGCCAAAGATGACCTCGGTTTGAGGAAGGCCGGCGTGTACCAGATTCCGTGCCAATGTGGCAAGTCGTATATTGGTCAGACGATGCGTACCGTCGAGGATCGATGCCGTGAACACCAGAGGCACACTCGTCTGATGTATCCGAGCAAGTCGGCGGTCGCTGAACATTGTTTGTCGGAAAATCACGCCATGGAATATGACCGCACGAGGATTCTGGTACAGACGTCGAGATATTGGGACAGCGTTGTTAGAGAGGCCATCGAAATTCGCACCAATGACGACCTCATAAACCGTGACTGTAGCTATAATCTTAGCAAGGCTTGGGAACCAGCGATCGGGTTAATCAAGAGTAAATCGAGCAAACGTATAGTTGTGACGACCACGGCGGACAGAGCCATCACTCCGACGTCATCTCAGACGCCGTCGCAATCTGTTCCACCGCGCGACCGTGGCGCGGGGCGCGGACGGCGGAGGGAGCGTGCCGCGGGCGGAGGGTATTTAAATCGTCCGCCGCCGCGACCGAACCCAGTTCCCTCTGAGCAGCCATAGCGTACGGATCTCTGTGCCGGCACGTTCACAGGAGCTCAGTCCGTCAGTTCACCTGATGATGGCGACATGTATGATCGCCGAAATATTGTGCCCGTTGGACACTGTAGACCGGCAGCACACCCGTGGATATTTTGACTATCAAATACGCCGGGAGAAACTCAAGAATCACACAAGATAATTGTTTACAGTGACCATAAGGCGTTGACCGTTTTAAAGACCTGTAAGTTGAGGAATGCTCGTTTGGTAAGATGGTCATTGTATCTCCAGCAGTTTGACCTTGAGGTTAGATATATTCAAGGGAAAGACAATCTGGTAGTTGATGTGTTATCTAGGAGTGCGGAACTCTGTGACGCCGCGGGAATTACAGCAACAGACCTAAGTGAAGTACGAATGTTTGCGTTTCCACGAAGTAAAGGAAGAAAGTGCATTAAAGAGGGTGATTAAGAACTTGAGACGTGAGCAGAATGCAGATGACCAGCTGAAATTAGTAAAGAGCTATGTGGGAGATGCGAACTATCATAAGGTTTCGCAATACTACTGTCTGCATAAAGGTATTCTGTTTAGGAGGAGAAAGGTAGGTGTTTCTGAGTGGAAGCTGTGCTTTCCCTCACAACATGTAGACTTACTAATAGACTATGTACACCTGAGGTATGGGCACTATGGTGCAAAGAAGTGCATTGCAAAATTAAAAGAGAAAGTTGTGTTTGACAACATGTACCGCCGTGTTGCCAAGCGACTAGCATCTTGTGTAGTGTGCCAGAAAGTCCGTGCTGCCAACACCAGAATACAAGGGATATGCATTCAGTAGAGCCAACTGAACGCTAGAATTACTGACTTGTGATTTGTTTGGCCCTCTTCCTGCTTAGAGAGGTGGGTGCACCCATGATTTTGTTGTTGTGGATGGATTTAGTAAATATGTTAAGCTATACCCAATTAAAAGAGCAAATGCAAAAACGTTGGTAGAAAAGTTGGAAAAAGATTTCTTCGTGAATGTTGGCGTTCCGAAGAATTTGCTGTCGAACAATGGGTCTCAATTTACGTCTGATAGATTTAAAGAATGTCTGGAAAGGCCGGAGTGAAACATCTGAAAATATCTGCGTATTTCCCCCAAGGAAATATGAGTGAACGTATTATGAGAGAATTGAATAGGCTTTGCAGGACTTATTGTGCTCGGAAACACTCAAGTTGGGCAGAGCACATGAAGTATTTTGAGAATGTAATTAACAACTTAAGGCATGATGCAACTGGTTTTGCGCCTTGCGAAATGATGTTTGGCCAAGAACCGCACAATGTGATTGCAGATATGGTTGAATTCCCTATTCTAACGCAAATATCCACAGACGAGAAGAAGTTAAAGGCTAGAGCAAATATAAGAAAAAGAGCATTGGAGAGGAAGAAGCGTCATGACGCAAAAGCTGTACTCACCAGTTTTTAAATAGGTCAGTTAGTCCTTGTCAAAACCAAGGAAAAATCAAAGAAAATAAATGCAGAAACAAAGAAATTCATGTTCGTATACCAAGGACCTTACAGGATCATAGGAAAACCACATGCCAATGCATATAGGCTAGAGTACCTTAAGAGTAAAAAGCTGTTAGGTCTCAGGAACGTGATCGACCTAAAGAAGTTCATAGGTAGTGAATGAATTCTGTAGGGATGAGGTTGTTCTGTAACCTCTACACAGTGTGGCAGCTGTGCAGTCCCAGCTGTGTGAGATCTTCTTTCCTTTTCAGGTCTCACTCATTCTTCATCTTTCCTATCCACCGAAATTTCGGCTCTTACTCTCAAATACTAAAATTTTCCGGTATGACTCTCAAGCCAGCATTAAGCTAATGATTTCTGTAGGGAGGAGGTTGTTCTGTAACCTCTACACAGTGTGGCAGCTGAGCAGTCCCAGCTGTGTGAGATCTTCTTTCCTTTTCAGGTCTCACTCATTCTTCATCTTTCTTATCTACAAAAATTTCGACTCCTTCTTTCCAATACGAAAATTTTCTGAAACTAATGAATTCTGTAGGGAGGAGGTTGTTCTGTAACCTCTACACAGTGTGGCAGCTGTGCAGTCCCAGCTGTGTGAGATCTTCTTTCCTTTTTAGGTCTCACACTATTAATATTTTCTATCCACCTAAAATTTCGACCTCTTCTTTCCAACTCATTAAAGTTTCCGTTATGACTATCAAGCCAGCATTAAGCTAATGAATTCTGAAGGGGGGAGGTTGTTCTGTAACCTCTACACAGTGTGGCAGCTGTGCATTCTTCATCTTTCCTATCTACCAAAGTTTCGACTCCTTCTTTGCAATACAAAAATTTTCCGTCATGGCTATCAAGCCATGAGTTCTGTAACCATTCTATCCACCGATTATTGAAGAAAATACCTAATGTAACAAACCTAATAGTGACAAACAACAGAGAAGTATGACGTAATTAAGATACAAATGTATTTGAGTAACAAGTATGTATAGAACCTTGGTAATAATGTAAGTACAAAGTTGTTGTTTTATTAGAAATGGTCCACCAACAGTAATTTTAGAAAGATATACAAATTCGTGTACAAGCAGGATCTGAGGTGGCAGTGAAACCCATTGTATGCTGTAGAGCTAACTAATTAATAGTAAAAGAGATTGCTTAGTGTTATGAAAAATTATGCAGATAAGTTGTAGGAATGAACTCACCTTGTGTAGCAAGGAATGGCAGTGTAATAGAATTGAATAGTGTTTGTGGTTGAGACGTGAAGGACACGTCCCTGAAGTATTTATAAGGCTGGAGCTGGCCGTTATTTGGTGTAGTGTGTGACAGGACACACCTACATGTATTGAGGTTATGAGTTGGAGGCGTGAATGCGACCATAGGTACCCTTATGTTAGATGAGACAGAGCAGCTCATGGTGTCCTATAGGTTTAAGGAATTTAGCATTACGCTCGTCCATAATTACTTAATGCATTTTAGTGGTAGGTCGAGAGAGGCTACCTGTGGTTTCAGCGTCCGATCAAGTGGAAATGGATTGCCACTTGAGCAAACTGATCAGCTGCAGTACACTATAGATATGAAATAAATGTGCTATCCTATGCGTTAAATGTTAATAGAGTGAGTGTTAAATAAGTACATACACTAGCAACATAATTGAGTAACATAATGGCAGACGTGAAACATTATTCATAGCTCAGCATAAATACACTTCGATGAGGTAAGTACATAATTGCAGATGTGAAACTGGCACAGCAGCAGAGGGTCAATAAGTGGACTTAGTAGTCAACTAAACGTAGTGTGTTTTGAACACTCAGAACTGTACTATTACCACAAGTTACTCACATGTACAAAGAAGCTGAGAAGACAACTACTAATCAAATATACGCATACTGTCTCTAAGAATAAGGTAGTCGAAGATGAGTCAGCTAAGTAAATAAAATACTAATGTATCAGGAATGTACCAAACATTGGTTCAGTGTTCCAGCCCAGAAATAATAAATTGAAATGAAATAGGATTTATGATTGTATGCCTTGAGCATAAATTTTCTCTAGTACGTGACTAACTGCGTTTTGAGTCATTTGTTTACCGATTTTATGACAGTTAAGTAACCGCGAGAGTAAAACTGAAAAAGTTCTGTTAACTTTGTTCCAGCAACTTATTGAAAGATAAAATGTATATATCCCCATTTCATTGTGACCCACCCTTAGATATTAAGTGAACAGAGTCTGACGCACTCTTTTTGTTTGTTCTACAGGACAAACCAGATAATGGCAGCCTGGTAGTTGTGTGAAAGCGTGGAGTGGCTTGGACATAACTCACAGTGACCCCTCCCTTTTCCCCATGTAATTTAGAGTGAACGTGAAGGACGCACACCATAGCAACTTCCCCTCCTCTACCATTGTGAATGGAAGTGTAGAACGCCAGTCAAAGCATCTACAACCGCGTGTGTAAAAATGAAATTGTCATGATTTGTGAAATTTTCTTTCAGGTTTAGAAAAGACTGCTATGATATAATCATCTGTTTATGTATCATGAATAACTGTGTTATTTTCTTTGAATTTGTGTATGTAAAAATGTATTTAATGGATTTAAGATTTTCATAATTTTACATATTTTATGTGTTCGTTTAAGGCAATATGTATGCCAAAGTGTTTCATTGATTTTGCTTAAATTTTGAGTAATAATGTTGCTTAAGAGGCAGTGAACATGCCAGAAATTTAAAAAATTGAAGTAGGAAATAAGTTTTCTTTTAATATTTCTATATGTTTACATTTAAATTTTAATTTTCATAGGGAGTTAAGCTGTACTCTTGCTTCGATTTTTTAATAATTTTTTTCTTCTATTTTCTCCATTTATATTAAAAAAAAATTAAGTAGAGAGTGATGTAGGGAAGCAGCCTACTCACGCCATATAAAATTCTCATCAGTCTTTCCATTGTGTGCCAGCCTAGTCCGCTGTAACTAGCTCTGACGTCATAAATATTGCGCAATACTTTAAAAATGAAGTAAATAACCTGAAACATTTTTAGCATGTCAGGAGTAATACTAAATCAATATATGTTGAATATCAGTTCAATAAATTTAACCATTTTCGAAATTTGGACGTTTTTCTGTAAAAATCATTGGCGCAACAGAAAAGTGCTAGAGACTTAGAGATTCCTTTTTCATAATAATTTAGTAGAAACAGTATTCTGGATCTCACAAATTAAAATTTTAGTTGTAATTGTTGATTTTCTGGTTTTTGTCTTACAAATTAAGGAAGCAAAATAGATTAAGTAGGCGAATAAATAAGGCTAGGATGTTTAAATTTAAGTAGAAGGGAGATCCGCTATAATCATAAAGATGTGAGAAGTTTCAACTGAATAACTATAAAATTATAGCGATAGCCTATCTCCAAAGGGCACGTTCAGAGCTCGTCTACTGCGTGTAGTGTAATTAAATTAATTCTCTCGCCCAAAATATTTGACTTAGCAACGTCAGACTTTTATTATCATTACTTACCTGTGTGCTGATTGCACATTTAAATTGTGAGCTTCATCGGCCAACAGCAAAGGAAGCGATGATTTATTCAATAACTTAAAGTGGTGCATTACTAGCCCAGCGGCTAGTTGGGAGAACGGAATTGATCAGGCGTTCCCTTAACCGTCCGCACCGCGGTCTTATATATAAGAACGCTGCATGAAGAAGAAAGGTCCCAGTTCTCTCCAGACGCTGATTAGCGCACCATCTGTGCCGGGAATCGCGTCGCGTCGGTATCATTACTATAAACAGCCTCGGATGCCGTAATAAGTTACTCGGGATACGGGTAACCATGAAATCATTTTCGAGTGAAGTGTTAATTCTGGGATGACATTAATGATCTATCTTGAGTTTGCGTATGTTGTATTTTCACGTGCCGCCGCGGGACAAACATTCTACCATTATTTAGCGTGGCGTTTGATGAACATTATCATCAAATTATGGCGAGAATTCACTTAAACATTTAATTTGGACAGTTATAGTTGCATCAGCGCATTAGACTCTGAACTGCTCTGTTAGTCAGATTGTGTGGATTCCTTTTTTTTTTTCATCTGTGACTTTCAGAATACAGCGAACGTTTTTTACACGATCGTTTTTGATTATGAATCCCAGACAATCTCCTAATTCCTCAGAGCTATAGGCTGTAGCTATAAATGTATTTCTCAGATGAAGTGGGCACTAGGAATTCTAATTGCAGGCTTCACGTTTTGCTAATCACTTTCTGGTTACCAATATTGTAGTTAGACAGTCAGTGTTGAGAATGGCAAAAGACAGCATAAATAATAGGAACATTGCAAATAAAGATAAATCCACCCGCCGACCGACAAATGGTGCATTGGCCGGGAAATGCATCTTTTCTACATAAGATTCTACATTTAAATAACACCATAAATTCCACCAGCCGCCCCACAATTTCCTTATCTTAACATAATGGTACCATACCTCGGCACAAGTAACAGTACAAGAAAGGATTGGTCGTTGTTGTTGACGAGCCAATTGATGACGAACAAGCAGAGATGCACACATGGCCAACCGCTGATTTTGTGGTTTTGGCTTAGAACTTGTGGTACCCGTACACCCCGGTTTTTGAGCCTGCCTATTTGCGTGCGAATGTCGTGCGATGGTGGAACGATCACAGTTCATCACATTTCCTAGGTATCGAGTACTCTGATGTAGATCATTGTTGATTAATGCGTTTAAACGATCTTCATCAATCCCTGAACGTGTTCCTGAACATGTAGAGTCATTAATGACAAAACGATAGTCCTTAAAGCGAGAAAACCGTTTTCTCGTCATGCTCTGCCCAGTGGCACTATCCTCAAACACGGGGCAACTGTTTCTGGCTGCTTCCTCTGATGTCATACCTCTGTTGAACTCAAACAGCAGAATTTGTCAGAAAAGTTCAGATTTCTCCACTTGGCACTCCATTTCGTAGTGTCCACAGCTCCACTCACTATTTCCAAATCACAAATTGATAATATGTAAACTCAAACAGCAACAATGAACTACAAACAAGCAATGGCTATCGATAGTTAAGCGCATAGCAACCGGAATACCAACATGCAAGACAAAGGCACTATGAACGTATTCACAAACCTAATATGTAACAATATTCTGTACGACGAAACTGAAAGAAATACATGGCCGAGATTTCAAGCCGTAGTGCCAGCATAATGGTTGTGTACTTTAACCTCTGCGCTAGGCTTAATTGGTCGAAACATGACTAAAGTTAGGGTATAAGCTTTACGTATAAAAATTTCAACATCAATTTTCTCGAAAACCATGAGCTGTCGAATGAAAATCCGTTAACCAGGTACTCTGGGCAAGTCCCCCAACAACACACCTATGACTCATTAAAATTTGGTCTGACGGTTGCCATGCGAGCTGCATCATACAATGTTCTATGTTGTACGGCGTCTATACCATACGATATGCTGAAAGTCCCCGCCGTACATACATTGTTACTACTCAGCATGGACTGCTGAGGCTCTTGGTGATACCTTGATCTTATTTAACAGGTGCGCACGTGTTCTAAGTACGTTCTTCTAAGTTGCTTGTATCATTAACAGGAATAGCGTAAACCATATTTTACACGGTTTTCGCAGCCCACAATGCAAAGGCTTCAGAGTACGACAATAACCATGTCAAACCGTTTTTTTCTGAAGACCTGTCTGCTGTCTTGGGAAATTACAGTCCAACGACAGGCGAACATTAATACTGTAGTGTGTCGGGGGCAGTTATTGGATATCAATCATCACATTAATGTAAGAAAAGTTGTGAACGGGATACACTACTGGCCATAAAAATTGCTATACCACGAAGATGACGTGCTACAGACGCGAAATTTAACCGACAGGAAGAAGATGCTGCGATATGCAAATGATTAGCTTTTCAGAGCATTCACACAACGTTGGCGCCGGTGGCGACACCTACAACGTGTTGACATGAGGAAAGTTTCCAACCGATTTCTCTTACACAAACAGCAGTTGACCGGCGTTGCCTAGTGAAACGTTGTTGTGATGCCCCGTGTAAGCAGGAGAAATGCGTACCATCACGTTTCCGACTTTGATAAAGGTCGGATTGTAGCCTATCGTGATTGCGGTTTATCGTATCGCGACATTGCTGCTCGCGTTGGTCGAGATCCAATGACTGTTAGCAGAATATGGAATCGGTGGGTTCAGGAGGACAATACGGAACGCCGTGCTGGATCCCAACGGCCTCGTATCACTAGCAGTCGACATGACAGGCATCTTATCCGCATGGCTGTAACGGATCGTGCAGCCACGTCTCGATCCCTGAGTCAACAGATGGGGACGACTGCAAGACAACACCATCTGCACGAACAGTTTGACGACGGTTGCAGCAACATGGACTATCAGTAGATAGTGTCGGAAGTTCCATGCGGCTTTTCGCGGATGATGCTGTAGTATACAGAGAAGTTGCAGCATTAGAAAATTGTAGCGAAATGCAGGAAGATCTGCAGCGGATAGGCACTTGGTGCAGGGAGTGGCAACTGTCCGTTAACATAGACAAATGTAATGTATTGCGAATACATAGAAAGAAGGATCCTTTATTGTATGATTATATGATAGCGGAACAAACACTGGTAGCAGTTACTTCTGTAAAATATCTGGAAGTATGCGTGCGGAACGATTTGAAGTGGAACGATCATATAAAATTAATTGTTGGTAAGGCGGGCACCAGGTTGAGATTCATTGGGAGAGTGCTTAGAAAATGTAGTCCATCAACAAAGGAGGTGGCTTACAAAACTCTCGTTCGACCTATACTTGAGTATTGCTCATCAGTGTGGTATCCGTACCAGATCAGTTTGACGGAGGAGATAGAGAAGATCCAAAGAAGAGCGGCGCGTTTCGTCACAGGGTTATTTGGTAACCGTGGTAGCGTTACGGAGATGTTTAATAAACTCAAGTGGCAGACTCTGCAAGAGAGGCGCTCTGCATCGCGGTGTAGATTGCTCGCCAGGTTTCGAGAGAGTGCGTTTCTGGATGAGGTATCGAATATATTGCTTCCCCCTACTTATACCTCCCGAGGAGATCACGAATGTAAAATTAGAGAGATTAGAGCGCGCACGGAGGCTTTCAGACAGTCGTTCTTCCCGCGAACCATACGCGACTGGAACAGGAAAGGGAGGTAACGACAGTGGCACGTAAAATGCCCTCCGCCACACACCTTTGGGTGGCTTGCGGAGTATAAATGCAGATGTAGACCATGGCTGCGGTTATCCTTGACACTGCATCACAGACAGGAGCGACTGTGATGGTGTACTCAACGACGAACCAGGGTGCACAAATGGCAAAACGTCATTTTTTCGGACGATTGCAGGTTCTGTTTACAGCATCATGATGGTCGCATCCGTGTTTGGCGACATCACGGTGATCGCACATTGGAAGCGTGTATTCGTCATCGCCATACTGGCGTATCACCCGGCGTGAAGGTATGGGGTGCCATTGGTTACACGTCTTGGTCACCTCTTGTTCGCATTGATGGTACTTTGAACAGTGGACGTTACATTTCAGATGTGTTACGACCCGTGGCTCTGCTCTTCATTCGATCCCTGCGAAACCCTACATTTCAGCAGGATAACGCACGGCCGCATGTTGCAGGTCCTGCATGGGCCTTTCTGGATCTACTGCTGAAACTGGCCAGCACATTCTCCAGATCTCTCACCAACTGAAAACGTCTGGTCAATGGTGGCCGAGCAACTGGCTCGTCACAATACACTAGTCAGTACTCTTGATGAACTGTGGTATCGTGTTAAGGCTGCATGGGTAGCTGTAGCTGTACACGCCATCCAAGCTCTGTTTGACTCAATGCCCAGGCGTATAAAGGCCGTTATTACGGCCAGAGGTAGTTGTTCTGGGTAGTGATTTCTCAGGATCTACGCACCCAAATTGCGTGAAAATGTAATCACATGTCAGTTCTAGTATTTATTTATTTATTTATTGTTCCGTGGGACCACATTAAGGAGAAGTCTCCATGGTCATGGAACGAGTCAATACATGAAATTATAACACGATTGTAGAAACAGATAAAATGAAATATAAGAAACATATTCAGGCGACAAGTCATTAGTTTAAATAAAGAAAATGAAGAATGTAACACTGGAATTTGCTTAATTTTTTAGCTCTTCCAGGAACTCCTCGACAGAATAGAAGGAGTGAGCCATGAGGAAACTCTTCAGTTTAGACTTAAAAGTGTTTGGGCTACTGCTAAGATTTTTGAGTTCTTGTGGTAGCTTATTGAAAATGGATGCAGCAGAATACTGCACTCCTTTCTGCACAAGAGTCAAGGAAGTGCATTCCACATGCAGATTTGATTTCTGCCTAGTATTAACTGAGTGAAAGCTGCTAAATCTAGGGAATAAGCTAATATTGCTAACAACAAACGACATTAAAGAAAATACATACTGTGAGGGAAATGTCAAAATTCCCAGACTATTGAATAGGGGTCGACAAGAGGTTTCCGAACTTACACCATACATAGCTCGAACAGCCCGTTTTTGAGCCAAAAATACCCTTTTTGAATCAGAAGAATTGCACCAAAAAATAATACCATATGACATAAGCGTATGAAAATATGCGAAGTAGACTACGTTTCGTGTTGAATTGTTACTTATTTCAGATACTGTTCTAATGGTAAATAGAGCAGCATTTAGTTTCTGAACAAGATCCTGAACATGGGCTTTCCACAACAGCTTACTATCTATCCGTACGCCTAGGAACTTGAACTGTTCCGTCTCGCTTATAACATGCCCATTCTGTCTGATTAAAATGTCAGTTCTTGTTGAATTGTGAGTTAGAAACTGTAAAAACTGAGTCTTTCTGTGATTTAGCATCAAATTATTTTCCACAAGCCACGAACTTATATCATGAACTACATTATTTGATAATGTTTCAATATTACACACAAGATCCTTCACTACCAAGCTGGTGTCATCAGCAAACAGAAATATTTTTGAATCACCTGTAATACTAGAAGGCAGTAATATATTTGTCCAATGAGTACCCGTTTATCATTTGCATTTCTTCTTGGTGTAGCAATTTTAATGGCCAGTAGTGTAACTTAATGTCAGAACGAACGAGTGAAAGTAGGGACTGGGGAAGGACTGGGATGGAAACTGGCTGCCTCAATTTAAAACGAACTATCACAGAGTATGATTAGTTCGTTAGTGAGACGAGCCGAAAACGAAATCTGTATTGTCGGACGGTGATATGAACCGACGGTCTCCCGGACCGTGCGCTTTCCCGTAATGCAAACCGTGTGTCCGCAGTAAAGTCAGTTACTAAGTTCAGAAGCCTACATCGTGCTATCAGATGATCGTGAATAATTCTACACCATACATGCAGTCCCAGTCAGTGTTAATGTTTAGCGACTACCACTCGTCAATGTTTGAATGACACATAGCAATGATGCCTTCTCGTCCAATGGAGTCTTGTGAATGAACTACAGTTTACGGCCGGAATACCTGGTCTCAATATTTTTGCGATGCTTCTAAAGCTCTGCAGGACAAAGATTCACATGGAAATTTTGTCTCGGACTAACATTAGAAACTATCAGGTGAGGGTCTTAAAACTGTCGGAAACAAACTATATACGTTTAGACATTGAATGCTGGTCAGTGTGCAAAAAATCTGGTAGGTATCTGTAACATCTCAGAATATGCTTCAATCTTTTGAATGAACGTTTATCGGATCTCATTGTCTCATTAAAAAAGTACTTTTCTGTTCAATAAAATAACAAGGGGGCTGTTTAAATTAAAACGAATAAGCTTAGGCTATTTATTTCCATGAAATATCGTTACAGTGTTACTGGGTAAATAATTAAGAGGCAGTGTACTAAAATCTTTACGCTAAGGACTGTTAATATAGAGTAAGAAAATAATTACTATGTAGGAGAAATATATGGAGAATATGTGGAGAGAGCGACTCTGAGGTTCCTGAAGGGAAACGAGCGTAAAGGTAAGAACGAAGCCGTGAAGATAAATTGAAGGATGAAGGCGGAAGGGAGTGATTCAAAGGATGATTTAATTTTTTTTTCTTTTTTATGCTGTGAAAGAGAATACGGAAGCTGCAAGGGTGCGTAGCTGTGAGGAGAAATGACAAGGGGAAACGCATGATGGAGTCTTACAGAGGGTGGGATAGAACAGGGACCACGGAGATAACAAATGGCTTATTAAAGAAAAAGAAAAGCAATACGGTGGAGGAATGGTAACTTGAAGACGGCAGCAGACAGTTGGGGTGCAGGAGATGGGCGCAGACAAAAAATATGGTGCTTTTTTAAGGGAAGATAAATTTCCTTCCCTCTAGGTGTAATACACACATGTCTGTGTGAAAGGCACGTCGACATAGAGTTAATTCAGACAGACATACCAACAGTTCGACACAGAACGATCAATAAAATATTTGTGTATCACGGGCACGTCGTCGGTGGTGAGATACGTTTCTTTCAAACGAGGGTTGGAGCTTTAATAGTGGCACCTATTTATTTACAGCTCGTACAAGATAGATACGTGTTTCAAAATTTTACTGACCTTCAAAGTAGTCACCAGCATTGTGTATAACCCGTTGTCATTGAGTTGGAAGTCGTAGGATGTTCTTAGCAGTGCCAGTTGCGTTGACAGTTCGAGCGGCGTGGTCTATATCCCGACGAATTTGTAGCAGTTCTGAAGCGAATGCCGTGAAGTGTTTCCTTCAGTTTAGAAATCGAGTTGAACTCACGAGGGCTTAAGTCAGGGGAGTGCAGTAGGTGGTATAGCACTTAGCAGCCCCATCAGTGAAACAAATCAGTAACTGCTTGCACTGTACGTGCTTGCGCATTGTCCTGCAAAATGATGGTCACGTCCTGCAGAAAGTGTCATCACTTCTGTCTCTATGCTGTTCAGTTTTGAAACACAACCTACGACCAGCTTAGAGGCAGAAGTGATGACACCTTCTGCAGGACGTGACCATAATTTTGCAGGACAATGTTCAAGCACGTATAGTGCAGGCTGTTACTGATTTGTTTGACTGATGGGGCTGCTAAGTGCTATACCACCTACAGGAGTCCCCTGTCTTAAGCCCTCGTGTGTTCAACTCGATTTCTAAACTGAAGGAAACACTTCACGGCATTCACTTTAGAATTGCTACAAATTCGTCGGGCAATAGACCGCGCCGCTCGAACTGTCAACACAACTGGCACTGCTAAGAGTATCGTACGACTTCCACTTCGCTGGAAACAGGTTATACGCAATGCTGGTGACTACTTTGAAGGTCAGGAGAACTTTAAAACATGTATCTATTTTGTACGAGCTGTAAATTTATAGTTGCCACTATTAAAGTTCCAACCCTCGTAGAAGGAAACATAAACATTAGACGATACTTCCTTATTATATGAAGGTAGCAATTGTTGTAATCATACTATTCCGATCTAAGAATACCTAGAGAAATTATGCCATTAGTAAGGAATACTAAGTATCGGAGAGTGAACATGAACATTGTCATTAACATCGTAAATAGTATAATAGCACTGTTTTGAGACTGTCAAGCATTTGATTCACAGGGTCACGAGGAAACGCTTCATTACCAAGTGTTTTTTCCATTATCTTTCTGAGCTACATTCATTGCAATAGCCCAGACGCTAAACGTTTTCTAGTACAAATGTAGGAAGCAAACGAGTCCCACGCCGGAAAGAAGGCTTCGTTGATGTGAAAAAATTGTTATGAGATTGAATACAGCCAACACTGCGAAATTTGCAAAATTTCTTTCAGAATGATCATGCAATTTCGTCCTTCTATAAAAATGACATGACAAGGTAGGACATTACGACTCCCCCTCCATCATCGAATGAGCGCGCCCAGGATTAGTCGAAAACAGATGCTACAAAATGTATATAACAAGATCAAATAATAAAGAGAAGGCATTCATTTTTACTCTGTACAGAGAAGGGCAAGAACCTCGAAACTGAAAAACCTTTGCTACAGTGTTATTTTGATGGTCACTTGGTGGAGAACGACTACCATGGGCTGGGAGAAGTTCTTTCGATATTCTCACCCTATCATCAAACTGTATCGAAACTGAACGAATGTAATCAAACTACCATTTCGATCAGAAGTGTGTTACAGTTAAAAGGTTTTGCTTGCTGGGTAAATGAAACTGACGACTGAATTAAAATTTGCGATGCCAGTAGGTGTCATAAAAGCCATCATTAAATTCATAAACAATGTCACTACTTTTACTAATTACGGGCGTCTCTTGATGGCTGATTTCTTCTAATTGTATAAGACGATGTCTAACAGGGCAACTGTACATGTCGTAAGAATAGAATCATGTTACAGTGGCTTTTGAGGAGTATGAAATTGAATTACAGTTAGTTTCTTACGCCGATAAACTCATGTCGCACAACATTGTGTGTCGGCACACAATTTCCAAACATCATAATCCACAGAAATTTCATGAGCATTTGATGCCATCCACTGACAGAATTCAGGGTACAAAGAACTACACAATTTCTGATGTTCAAAGAGGGACCAAAACTCTAGGTCAGTGTTCTTGCATATCAATATTTTGTTTGTGCGGTTCTGTATGCTTACGAAATGATAACAAGGAACTGTGTAAAATCTAGTAAAACCAACGTGATCGCTATGATTAACACCAACCGTAGCAGCATAACAATATTACATGCCTACCCACTCATATTTACGTCTCACGTAGTAGCAGCAATGCGTAATGTAACCAAACAGCTTTATAGTCGTCACGGTATGTCACAACTGAGGCATATCTTTCATCTAATAGTGCAAGTGACCCTTTCTAGTTTTCCTGGTATCTGCTTACCTTTGAATTTTTCCATAAAGTGGGGAAGTTGATCTCCGCGTGGGCTCTACAGAGTGATAGTTGTGGAGTGGGTGTTTATTGGATCTGCACAAATTTTGTTGTCTATTGCACATTCTTTGAACATCTCAAGAGGAATTAGCGCCAATAAATGTAGATTCAAGAAACAAAAAAAAGCAGTTAATAAATTGTTCGGTTACGACACTTAGGCAGTGTTTGACAGGCAAAACCGTCGGAGGTAGTAATAATTATTGTCGTTTGATAGTCAGTTACTTGTTTCGTCAGCTTTATATTTACATATATAGATAGATAGATAGATAGACAGATAGATAGATAGAGAGAGAGAGAGAGAGAGAGAGAGAGAGAGAGAGAGCGATTCACGAAGATATGGAAATATTTTAATATGTTATTCTACAAGTAAAACTAAAGAAAAAAGTTAACATAAACATAGGTTCGCAAATATTTTCCCGGAAATTTAGCAACTTTGCTAATATGAAGCCATCCCAGAACTGTACGAGGTTAAAGTAAACCACGGTTTCCATTTATGTTGCTGTTATTGATCTGGTGAATCTAATAAAACATGTACCAGACGTGTTTCTGCAGTAGTTTTCCAGAACATCCAGGGAAGCAAAGACGTAATTCCGAAAAAATTTTAATTTATGAACTTTTTGGCCCAACATGTTTTTTACATGCCAGGCAATTGCACGAAGTTTGCAACAGAAGTTGTAGAGAATTTAATATTGGAAAAATGATGGTAAAAACGTTAACTGAAGCTGTATGAATGTGTCAGATAATCTGCTTTTATTAATACTATAACACACGTGAATTCATGTTAAACCGGGTAAAACAGTGCTCAAAGTTAACGATGTTTGGGTTGGGTTGTTTCGGGGAGGAGACCAGACAGCGAGGTCATAGATCTCATCGGACTGGGGAAGGACGGGGAAGGATGTCGACCGTGCCCTTTCAAAGGAACCATCCCGGCATTTTCCTGGAGCGATTTTAGTGAAATCACGGAAAACTTAAATCAGGATGTCCGGACGCAGGATTGAACCGTCGTCCTCCCAAATGCGAGTCCAGTGCGCTAACCATTGCGCCAGAGTTAAGGAAGTTGTAGAGTGTATATATAATTTCACAATACATGTTCAAAAGTATCTCCATCTAGTTCAATGCGTTTATCTGCAGGTGTAGAACAGATTTTGTTGCCTGTTTCAATTTCACGGGGTTGTTCTTAATTTCGTCTATTGTATTCATAATGCGAGCAGGTAACACCTCACGTGTATTGAATTTATCCTCATAAACTAGGAACGATTGCAACAACTCGTTAATGGTTGCCAATAATGACATAAACGTTTGTACATTCTTAATGGAAAATAAGCACTGTATTATAATCTTTGCTTCTCTGGATGTTTTTGAAAACTACTGCAGATACAAGTCTGGGGCATGTTTTATTAGATTCACCAGACCAAAAGCTAGAAAATAAATGTAAATCATGTTTTATTTTAACCTCGTACAATTTTGCGATGGCTTCATCTTAGCGAAGTTGCTAAATTTCAAGAAAATCCTTTAATAGCCGTAACTCCGTAACTAAACATTTGCGGACCTCTGTTTATGTGAATTTTTTTCTTCAGTTTTGCCTGTACAATAACGCATTAAAATATCTGCTTATCTCATGAATCACTTTGTATATATATATATCACACCGGTAAGACTTATGAAACAACAAAATAAATTTAAAGGTTACAATGGCATATAAGTAAAAGGTAATAAACCTTAATAAGCTGGCTATAATTACTTTAAGTGTTAGTATTACAACGAATTATGCGTTTTGAGCATTTATCTAGCAATTAATGTGAAATTATTCATGATGATTATGGACTAAGGGAGCAGATAATGTCAGGACCCAATCACTAGTCATTGCACGCAATGCACTCACCATATCAACACCCTTAGATCTGCCGTTTGTACCCTAAAAATGTGCCTACCTTTCAATTACATTCTTTTCGCTCTCCCATTTGTCAGCCTAGGTAGCATACCACCATAAAGAAGGCAATACATGAAAAACTGTGTAAGCATCTCACCGTAACAAAGGAGGAGTTAGGCTTAGGAATACAAAGGAAGGTTAGTATGATCGGCGACATTCCTTCGACAGAGATTGTTCCGGTATACTGTATTATATTAAGAAACTATACTATAAAATTTTATTATTCGTTTTCTCCACACTTTGTGTATGTAAATGCTATTTCTCTGTGTGGTATGTATTGTTAAAATTGATTTATTAATACCTTTTGAAATACGTCGCACTTAATTATCACTCTGATATTACTGATTTCCTGTTTTTAGCGTTTTGTTCATTTTTACTCGTAAAAGTAAATTAAGTCTGGTTGTGGCTCCACGACTACCTGTCATTCCACGCATTACAGCTCTTAGCTTAATAATTACTTATTAATGACGTGATAGAGGTGTTGTATTTTCTAAATGAATTGATAGACATCATTACGTGTTGTATCTAGGATCACCAACACTTTAAACAGATCTGTGCAGTAAGGCAAATTATTGAGTTATCTATTACTCTTATGATGATTTTCAGTCATTTGCTCATTAAGTCCATATTTTGTATATATGATCCCCATCCGATCAAAAAAATACTATTATTTTAGAAGATGCTTTGCATACCTATAAAAGTTTAGATCCAACTCTCGATGGAAACAGACGGAAGTATATAACTCATAATAAGAGATTTAGCTGGTACTGTGGTGTTAGTGTTCTAATTCTAACGACCGCGCTGGAGTAATTGACGTTACCCACTAACTGATTCAAATGATCTGCAGCAGTATAAAATGGGCAGAAGGTGATTAGCGACTATAAACACGATTAACAGCTAATTCCTTGCCTCTTGACCTTTCTGTTAACTCAAACTTACGCTTAGCGTCACGCACGGTTACGGAGAATTCTTTCAGAAAAAGCGCTGTAAAAATGTGACAGGCGAAAGGTAAACAGCAGAGCTGTCTCCGCGTAGCAAGAACATAAACATTGTCGTATATGTTACTTAGTGACAAGCGTGCAGAACTATCAACAGAATCGCAATGCAATTTGTGTGGCGTCGTAAACGCCACAAGCCGGATCGCAAGCCGTAAAATTGCTATTACTTGGAACAAAGACTACCACGGGGTATGCCCTGGCCCTTAAATTTCAAGCACTGAGGTTTACTTATTCGGCTCGGTAGTTCAGGAAGCCATTATGGCTAGCCGTAGCTGCTCACGCAATCTCAAAATCCGCTATTGCATCACCATTTCCGAGAACGATAGTTCTTCATCACGTTTAGCGAACTGTTTGACAAAAGCACAACTCATGAACGTCCTGAATGTTACTCCTTGATCCTTACTCTTTTTTTTTTTCATGCGACGCCGATTAGTATTTCTAGTTCACAGCACATATTCCAAAAAATGGCTCTAAGCACTATGGGACTTAACTTCTAAGGTCATCAGTCCCCTAGAACTTATAACTAGTTAAACCTAACTAACCTAAGGACATCACACACATCCATGCCCGAGGCAGGATTCGAACCTGCGATCGCAGCGGTAGCGCGGTTCCAGATTGTAGCGCCTAGAACCGCTCGGCCGCCCCGGCCAGCCACGTATTCCACTTTCCCTTAATAAACCTTCAATTGTCGTCCCTTATTCTAAGACACCTCTCAATTTTCTTGCTAGCTATTTTTCCCCTTCTGGCTCCACGACTACCTGTCATTCCACGCATTACAGCTCTTAGCTTAATAATTACTTATTAATGACGTGATAGAGGTGTTATATTTTCTAAATGAATTGATTGACATCATTACGTGTTGTATCTAGGATCACCAACACTTTAACAGATCTGTGCAGTAAGGCAAATTTCTGAAAGAATTACTTGGAACAAAGAGTACCACGGGGTATGCCCTGGCCCTTAAATTTCAAGCACTGAGGTTTACCTATTCGGCTCGGTAGTTCAGGAAGCCATTATGTCTAGCTGTTGCTGCTCACGCAATCTCAAAATCCGCTATTGCATCACCATTTCCGAGAACGATAGTTCTTCATCACGTTTAGCGAACTGTTTGACAAAAGCACAACTCATGAACGTCCTGAATGTTACTCCTCAAACAACGCAAGTTCCAAAACGTTAAGTAGAATGCACTAAAATGAGGACACCACAAATGCTTTGAGGCAATCTGATGAAACCTGGATTTAATGTAGAACAAACAGCATGGTCCAAAAAATAATGGAAAGAAAGTTCGGTATAGAATATTTATGCTAGAATTTAGAGCTTGTAGAAAATGTGTTCTCTTAGGCTGCTGGATTAGATGGGTGCTGAGCTGAACAGAGAACACTCATATCGCTGCAGAGAACTTAAGTGTTCGGTATGTCACGTGAATAGACCTTTTGACTGACATTTGAACGTAGGACTGGCAAAAAGAGATATCACCGCCAGACGCATATTTCTGCCAGCGTGCAGACGCTGGCTTTCTCAGGTGTCAAAGTGTGCCCTCGATACGTCGATTCGGGGACAAACGAAACTGACAGAGCCAACTACCTTCGAAAACAGCGTGTTGAACACTGAGACTGTTGTCGACTATCATTTATTCAAATAGGCAATACGCCGTTAGAGAGCAACTAATCACTCTGTCCCTTCAACACTGGATAACTTTGAGTCGGCTTACCATACAGGAAAAACTCACTGTATGACGGCCTCAAAAATGTACTATGTTTGTCGGTTCGTAACAGCTTACAGCGATCTGAATACAGTAGGAACATTTCCACAGAACAGTGTAAGCACAAAGAAGATCCACTGGAAATGTTAATACGCTCCATGTCTCACCAATGACAGTTTGTATACAGTTTTAAAACTCTATAGTGGATGTATTTCACGTACTGGAAGCTTACATAAGATGAAGCTAAATCCTACTGCGTCTGACAAAGTCTGTGAATGACAGACGGCGCAGAAACCTACTGTCCCGCAAGCCACTAGTTCTTTCGGCACGGTAGTGCACCACCCAGTCGCTACAGAATTATGTGAGAATGGTTTTCTGGTCACTTCACGGACATGAAGCTGCTTCAGTGGGTCCCAGGTCATCAGGCCACACTACTACTCAGCATATCTTGGACGCTACCGAGGGACATGCTCGCAAGGTCTGGACGGTGGTTGAGCTTTCGGGGATGAGGATGGCTTCCCAACATTGTCAATGTCTGTTCGAGTCCATGACACGACGCGTCAGGACGACAGGAAGTGCTACAAGCTACTAGCACGTGTGTCCTATTCAAATGCTAGTTAGTGTACAAGTAAATGTGCCAGTTTTTCACTGCAAAAGTGACGTTAACAGGGAGTTCAATTGCCTAGAGCAGCAACAGACAGCTACAGCTCGTTGTAAGTAACACCGTAGGAGATCAAGGATATACACTGAAGAGCCAAAGAAACTGTTACACCTGTCTGATACTGTGAACGGACCCCGCGAGCACACAGAAGTGCCGAAACACGACGTGGCATGGACTTGACTAATGTCTGAACTAGTGCTAGACGGAACTGACATCGTGAATCCTGCAGGCCTGTCAATAAATCCGTAAGAGTACGAAGGGGTGGAGATTTCCTCTGAACAGCACGTTGCAAGGCATCCCAGATATGCTCCACAATGTTAATGTCTGGGGAATTTGGTGGCCAGTGGCAGTGTTTAAACTCAGAAGAGTGTGCCTGGACCCACTCTGTAGCAATTCTGGACGTGTTGGGTGTCGCGTTGTCCTGCTGCGATTTCCCAAGTCCGTCGTAATGCATACTAGATGTCAATGGATGCAGGTGATCTGACAGGATCACCTGAAACCTGTCAGAATCCTATCTAGAGGTATCAGGGGTCCCATATCACTCCTACTGCATACGCACCACACCATTACAGAACCTCCAACACCTTCAACGCACCCTGCAAACATGCAGGGGTCATGGATTAATGAAGTTGTCTCCATATCCGAACACGTTCATCTGCTAGATACAATTTGAAAGCGAGACATAAAGCTTTGTGGCGTGCAGTCATCAATGGTACACGAGTGGGCCTTCGGCTCCTAAAGCCCATATAGATGATGTTTCGTTGAATGGTTCACACGCTGACACTTGTTGATGGCCTACCATTGAAATCTGCAGCAATTTATGAAATGGTCAGTCACGTTGAACGATTTTCTTCAGCCGTCGTTGGTCCCGTTGATGCAGTATCTTTTCCCGGCCACAGCGATGCCAGAGGTTAAATGTTTTATCGGATGCCTGATATTCAGGGTACATTCGTGAAATGGTCGTACGGGAAAATTCCCACGTCATCGCTACCTCGGAGATGCTGTGTCCCATCGTGCGTTTCCGACAACAACACCAGGTTCAAACTCACATAAATCTTGATAACCTGCCATTGCAGCAGGAGTGATAACTGCGCCAGACACTTGTCTTATAGAGGCGTTGCCGACCGCAGAGCCGTATTCTGTCTGTTTGTATATCTTTGTATTTGAATATCCATGCCTATACCAGTTTATTCGGCACTTGAATGTATTTTAGCTGTCACAGCCCCCTGCGCAATGAAGTGGCTGTCTGGCATTAGAGCTAACGGTACGTTACCCGACGTACAGACACTTCTTAGTTCGAAGGTATTCGTGGTATTGAACTAATGCCAATATTTTCTAGAATTTTACAATCTTACCTATATAAAATGCTCCTGCTGTCACACTGCAAGCTAAATGAGGGCCATATGTGATTATTCGGCATCTACGGTAATAAGTTAATTGTCTATAGCAAAAATATTGTAGTAAGATCCTATGGAACCAAACTTCTGATGTCTTCGGTCCCTATGTTTACACAACTTGACCTAACTTAAACTAACTTACACAAAGGACAACACGCATGTCCGAGGAAGGATTCGAGCCTCCGACGAGGGGAATCGTGCGAACCGTGACAAGGCGCCTGAGATCGCGCGGCTACCCAGCGCGTCTGTGTTCAGTAAACGCTCCCTTTTTCAACGACCGGTGAGCGTAATGGTCGTGGTCACCTCGTCTACATTCCAAACTCATTTTTCATTGGTATCAGCCTTCAGATTGTTGCCGTGATGGCTGACCGTAGTTCACATAGAGTACAAGTTCTTCAACTTCGTTGCCACAATATGCAATATCTGTTACTTTCACTAATTCTAAGCCACGATAGACCTTGGTTTACATTTAGTAGGTCGAATTCGTTGTTAGAAACTGTTACTACAACATATGAACAACATTAATACCAACCGTTCAGCTACTTTTCAGGTTAAACACTATCATCTACATATTCATTAGAGGATATTTGACTGTTTTTTGGAATTAATCATTAAATGATTAAGTATGTCATTTTATGCTCCTAACATGCTCTTTACCAATTTGAACTTCTGTATTTTTGTATAAAAATGGAAATAAAATTCAGATGATTTGAAAGCCCACTAAAGCGCTCCATTCGAGTCATGTGACGCCTGTGACGTCAACGGCTAGCTAGCTACTCCTACTGTCATAATGCTAACTCACAGTGAGGCCTTGTTTTGGAATTTACGTTTGAAAAATGCGTTAAAAATGGTTTGTAGTGCAATACTGTAGAATTACATCTATAAAAAACTTCTGAAAAGTGTTCCAGAGAATGAGAAGATGTGTAATATGTGGTACACTGTACAGCCAAATTGCCACCACGTCGACAAGTTCACTGACTTCATTAAAAATGCGTAGCACTTTAAAGTTAAAATTATTTTGTCTTCTAAATATGATCTCCAGTTTTTAGAACGAAGGGTGGCGTCATTCAACGAAATTAAACGCTAAGTGAAAATTGTCGTTTTACACAACTACTCGTAGCTCAGTTGTTAGAGCGAAATCCGTCGAACTTTTCAAGATTGTGTCCGTAGATCACTGGCTCGAATTTACCCTGAAAGAACATTTTAACCTGTTTGTTAAACGACTCGACTGTCCTCTCATATGAAAACCAAATCATGATTACACAATTTCACCACATTGATCAGAAAGAGAATATTATAGTGTTTCCCTTGCTGTTTACATGTGCTTACATTTGCAATCACTGTTCACACACGTTCAAATAGATATTTTCTAGTTAACGTGACCACACACTTTTTACTTTATTAGAAACAATTTTTTTTTACAGCTAAGAACCTTAGTGTTTAAACTTTACAGTTCCATCATCTTACATAAAGATGAAGTAAGTCACTCACAAACACCGCAACCCTTACGTTTGTGTTACCTGCGTATTGAACAGCATATGTATCTCTCCGCATGACATCATCGTCCTACATGTCATTGTACTCTGTACGTATGGTGTGTTTCCACTACTAGCAATGCTTTTCAAAAAAGTGAACTGGTTATTTGCAAAGTAAATGCATTTTTCCTCTGTTGTCCATTTGTCAAATGGTTCAAATGGCTTTGAGCACTATGGGACTTAACTTCTGTAGTCATCAGTCCCCTAGAACTTAGAACTACTTAAAACTAACCAACCTAAGGACATCACACACATCCATGCCGGAGGGTGAATTCGAACATGCGACCGTGGCGGTCGCGCGGTTCCAGACTGTAGCGCCTAGAACCGCTCGGCCACCCCTGCCGGTTCCATTTCTCAGACTAAGACTAATGTGAAGCAACAATTAATACATTCCATAGTCGAAATAGTTGCTACAATCAGTTCTTGCTAACACTATTTTTGTATTTCGTGTAAGATTTTTAAGAATATGTCACCCTTGTAGGATTCGAACATGTGACCTATGCGGTCGGATACGCTATACGTTGCGACAGCGAACGCCCACTGGATAACGTATTTCTGCTGGATGTCTTCTACACACGAAGTCAGCACTAAATTTTGCCAAGAATAATTTTATTGTGCTTTGGATCGTAGCTCATGAGTGATAGTTGACAACCTAGTTATAATATACGGACTCATTTGCAAAAGTTGTACAGTTCCTTAGTTTTGAGCGAGTTTAATGATGTTGATGGGAGCAGGGAAAAGAATGGCCGTCGTTGCACATATCACCGCTCCAAATGAAGGTGCATAAACACATCAACTTCCCAAGGGTTCCACCATCAGCGTTAATAAAATTCCTCTTTCTATTGTTACCTTAAAGTTGTAATTGCGTGTTACATCACAAAATAGGTAAACTGTTTGCAGGAAAGTACGTAAAAACCTCGTAACTTCGGCTAACGCTCCTGTGACACACGTACAGCTTTGTCTTACTTTTTGTCTGTGACGTCACTAGAGCATCAGCTACTAATACAGTGTTTTAGAACACGTCATCAGATCTTGATATTTAATAATTTTTAGGCTTTAATTACATAAAAATATATTTTATGAAAATATTGGTTTTAAATACTGTTTACATGCTATAATCAAACAGAATAACAACAATCCGAACCACAGCCGCGCGGAGTAGTAGCGCGGTTACAGGCGCCACGTCACTGACTCCGCGTCCCCTCCCTCCGTAGGATCGAGTCCTCCCTCGGGCATGGATTCTTAGCGTAGGTTAGTTTAAGTTACTAGAATGAAATTTTCACTCTACAGCAGAGTGTGCGCTGATATGAAACTTCCTGGCAGATTAAAACTGTGTGACGGGCCGAGACTCGAACTCGGGACCTTTGCCTTTCGCGGGCAAGTGCTCTACCAACTGAGCTACCCAAGCACGACTCACGCGCCGTCCTCACAGCTGCTAGTACCTCGTCTCGCACCTTCTGTAAAGTTTGGAAGGTAGGAGACGAGATACTGGCAGAAGTGAAGCTGTGAGGAGCGGGCGTGAGTCGTGCTTCGGCAGCTAAGTTGGTAGAGCACTTGCCCGCGAAAGGCAAAGGTTCCGAGTTCGAGTCTCGGTCCGGCACACAGTTTTAATCTGCCAGGAAGTTTCATAGTTTAAGTTAGCTTAAGTAGTGTGTAAGCCTAGGGACCGATGACCTCTGCAATTTGGTCCCTTAAGAACTCACACATTTGAACACATTTTGAATCCGAATCATATTTTAACATACGAAAATATCCTATTATACCCTATCTGTAAAGTGTGACAGTGAGCTCGTTTTATTACTCCATGCAGTAGTGGATCTTCCCCACCTACCTGAGGGTGGAGCATATGATGAATGAGGCCTTCTGTGCCTCTGTGTGATAAACTGTTAGCCTACGTTTATCTGAACTATCTCTAAGTGATGAGTACATGGGAGCCTGGAGAGTACTTGTAGTTTCTGTCTTGAAAGAAGGTTTCTGAAGCTTTTCTAGAAGTTTATCACGAGAAGCACTCTGCATTTCTTCGGGTGGCTGTGAATAAAATTTTTTTAGTACTTTGGTGATATTCTGTCGTCAGTCACACAAGATTGTGACAATTTTTTCCTTATGCTCCTTGCCCCTTGTTAGTTCTAGCTCAGTGAGGCCTATATACTTAAGCTGTATTCAAGTACCGGACATACAAGTGTTTTCTGTGGAATAACTTTTGCAGGACAACCCTAGTCTCCCAATGAACTGTAACCAGCCATATACTCTACCTGTAACTGAACCTACGTGGTCGTCGTTCTTCGTATCTCTACATACTGTTACTCCAGAATAGCAGTGGCTTACAAATGTTGTTATTAAAGGTTACAACGCTTTCGTATAGCGCACGATTTAGAATTCCTCTGCATTATCGGCAAGTTACCTCTTTTTAAACTGGGCTTTTATTTTGTCGGGAAATAACTGGATAATAGCTGTAAGTTTTAACTAATAGAATTTTCTATTTAACTAAAAAAGCGAAAAGTATAAGGTTTAAATTAATGCTCTCACATAAGTCAGTGATGCATAAGGTGCGATCAAAAAGTTTCCGTTCGAAGGCCATACAACCCAGAATCGGAACGCCAGTCAAGCAAAAGCACCATGAGTATTGAAGCAATCATTCCACTGACGCACCAGGTTGAAGATACCTGTTTGGTAAAATACATCCTGCTGCGAGAAGCAATCCGTAATTGCCAACTGCCAGTTCCAAATATTTGTCCGACAGGAATCGTCAAGCCAGATGCAAGCCAGATGCAATGCGGGCATCATAGCGCTTCTTTTGGTGAACTGCTTGGTTGCTTGCCTAAGTATGTGATCGTCTACTTCGAGGGCTGTGAGTCGGTTTTGCCATTGCTTGTTTCTGTGCTCAATGAGTGCTACCTTCAGCACTCTCTGTAGACGATTGAGCAGCCTCCTGGTGGTCTGATTTATGGTGATCTTCCACTCTTTTGCCACTCTGTTCTTGTGTCGTATTTTGGCTAGCAAAGGTTCCGGGAGTTGTACTTGCGGGTGTGGGCCTCATTTCAAAAGCACAGTACTGACTCTGAATCCTAAGAGGCTTTGTTGCTCACAGAAGGGAAACAAGACTATTACGTGAAGGCTGGGCAGGAATTCTGACAGTTTAGCTTCCTCCAGCAGAGCTACGTCATTAATGCTGCAGACAGATCTACAGAACTCGTACTGTATGTGTATGAGAAGCTGTCGAGACTCTATGATCCAAACAAAGTGTTGGCAGACCATCTACCTGTAAGTTTTTCCTGGCTGGCTCTGAGCACTATGCGACTTAACTTCTGAGGTCATCAGTCGCCTAGAACTTAGAACTAATTAAACCTAACTAACCTAAGGACATCACACACATCCATGCTCGAGGCAGGATTCGAACCTGCGACCGTAGCGGTCGGTCGGCTCCAGACTGTAGCGCCCAGAACCGCACGGCCACTCCGGCCGGCTAAGTTTTTCCTGAGCAGCTGACGAAGGCATCTCGGTGACATAAGTTAGGGGTATGTGCCATCTTTTATTGGTTTCAAGAGTGGGATATAAATTCCTTTTTCGTGTCATCAAGATTAAAAAGAGGCAAATAGGTTATTATTATTTATCCTTTACTGACAGAGAATGGGACGAAATACGAAACTCCTTTACTAAACTGTTTCTCTCTGGAGTGTCCATCCTGCTCCGTATCGCTGGAATGCTGAAATATTAGAGAAACATCCAGGCCCTATCTCAGAAGACTCAGGGAGAATAATAAACAATTTAAATCTGTTTAAACTGGATTAATGTCATTCAGTTACACTCGCAATTGTATCATAGATGAACTGTATGGGAACTGTCGGCAGCAGTGATCTGCTTGACACTGCTTGGTCCGAGAAAACTCTGCTGACGTTGAAAAGAAATAAATGTACTGTTTTACTTCTAAATATGGAAAAGACTTATTACGGTTGTAACCTCCCCACAAAAATTTTAAAAGAAAATAACGATACTAATTAGAAATGCTGATGGACATGGCTCTATGCGTAACTTGCCCACAATCAAATGTACTGACAATGGCAACAAATGTGAAATTCGCAATCTGACTCAATTATAAATCGTTCAAAATATTAAAGTCCATTCAGTGACAAGAAAATTCAATTAAACCGAAATATCGGTTTTTGGCCCTGTGTAAAAACAATCAGAATTAAAGTCTTACCTCAGAATAAATGGATGTCACATATCTGCTCTTGTTGTTGCGCACCACTTGGAGGAACTGCATTGCAAATAATAATATTCTCCTTTTTTTTTTGTAATTCTAGTGAAATTTTTCTTCAAAAAGAAGTGGAATGAAATGGGAAGTGCAACGAGATCTTTAGTTCAAAAAAAATTAAACTTTTGAGAAAATGCTTTTGAAATACAAAATTATTATTGGGAGACTTGTTGGAGAATAATTACAATAAATAAAATTTTTCATTATCTAATAATTATATTAATTAACAGTATACCTTATTCCTCATCTTGACCATTGTTGCCGACCGCCTACATCACACAACCGCACTGGGCTGCTACTACTGACCGACCGCTCTGCATGACGACTACAGACTCAGTACTGCTCTCAACTGGACAGAGCTACAGACTCGCAACGACTGAACTGACAGACTCGCAACGACTGACTGACTGCTACTCTGCATAGCGACAACTAACTCGCAAATACTACTACTGACTGAGAACCGCTCGCAACACTCGCGCGGTCAAGCGCATACTCTCTGGTCACAGATGCTACAATGCCTCGCCATCGCTGCTGCGTTACATACGTGTTTCATAACCCTCCACTCGGGGGGCAAAAATTTGGCAGCGATGGTGAGTCATTTGGACTTGCCAAGCGCGGCAAAATTTTTCTTCAATTAACAAAATCCTACAACTTACAGAATATTTAAATGTTGTGCACACGCACTAAGTACAAAATATATCAGACAAAGACAAAATGTGAGTACAAAACATAGTAGCAAATCAGAAAAGTATATACAAATTATTTGACAGATAACAAAGTGCACAGGCACTGAAAAATTTCTTTAGCATATGCAGAACAAATAAACAGACTGGCAAGAATAATTAGATGTAGTACATAAAGTAAATGTTGTGCACACGCACTAAGTACAAAATATATCAGACAAAGACAAAATGTGAGTACAAAACATAGTAGCAAATCAGAAAAGTATATACAAATTATTTGACAGATAACAAAGTGCACAGGCACTGAAAAAATTCTTTAGCATATTCAGAACAAATAAACAGACTGGCAAGAATAATTAGATGTAGTACATAAAGTAAATGTTATGCACACGCACTAAGTACAAAATATATCAAAGACAAAATGTGAGTACAAAACATAGTAGCAAATCAGAAAAGTATATACAAATTATTTGACAGATAACAAAGTGCACAGGCACTGAAAAATGTCTTTAGTATTTTCACAACAAATAAACATAATGGCAAAAAAAAAAATTCATGTCCAAAGTGCACATGCACTGAAAAATGTCT
This sequence comes from Schistocerca americana, assembly GCF_021461395.2. Taxonomy (NCBI): domain Eukaryota; kingdom Metazoa; phylum Arthropoda; class Insecta; order Orthoptera; family Acrididae; genus Schistocerca; species Schistocerca americana. The sequence goes on from NW_025726060.1 coordinate 635,323, forward strand.
TTAGTATTTTCACAACAAATAAACATAATGGCAAACATCATGTCGACCAGTGACATAAGTGTACTGACACTGGAGTTTAGCGAATCGAAAAATGTATAACCTATGAACATAAATGATGTTACCAAAAAAAATTTTTTCTTTATGTGACAAGAATCAGGATAGGAAAGGGAAGGATTGCATCATGGTTGTAGCACTTTAGATTGCACACAGCTGCTCTGAAAGTCCATATCTTTCCACAGTAGTACAACACCAAGTGACACAACTTGAAGTTCTTTTCCCATCAGAATTTATCAGTGTAGCCAAGACACTGAACTGTCGTAGTAATGTTCCATGTTTTCATTTTGGCAGTACATTAGGTACACCAAACAGTGGGACCATAATAATGTCTTCATCGCTCATGGTGGTGGACAGCATGTCGTGTCAACACCACACTCTTACAAGGCACACCAACGTAGAATTAGTGCAAAACCAAATATAGTGCTCCATGATCACTGGGATAAACAGGACAAATGGACATTGCAGTAATTCAGGGTAGTCAGCTTATGAGGTGAAGGACATCAAGTCACATAATATTGACAATTACAGTCTTCATTGATAGTTCGTGGCATTCATAGCCCAGTTATTGAACATTTCTGTACCAAGTATGTAGTATTACAGAAAAATGTTCATTAATTGTTTTACATAGAATCAGTAGCCTTCTTTTCCTGGTTACAAAATATTATGAAATAATCGCTTTCTTTTCAGTTACAGAGTATAATTAAGAATCATTAACCTTTTCCTAATTACAGTTAATTAATCATTTGTCATTAATTAATCATTTGTCTAATTACAGTTAATTAATCATTTGTATAATTACAGTTAATTAATCATTTATCGTTAATTAATCATTTGTCTAATTACAGTTAATTAATTAATCATTTGTAGCCTTAATTAATTACAAAGCATTATTAAACAGTACCATAGTTAATTAATTATGTGTCATTCCAATCTATTAAGAATCATTAGTCTTTTCTAATTACAAAGCATTATGAAACAGTCACATTCATTTCCCATTACAAAGTATGAACATTGAAAACAAGAGTTAATTAATGGCATAATTAATAACAATTTCGTTGATTGACATTAATTATTGGCACTCAGTGGCCATCAAGTATTGAATAGAATAAAACATAGTTCATCATTCAGTATTATTCAGATCATTACAAAGTCATTATTAAAAATCAGTTAATTACAGTCAAATCATTAGTAATCACAGGCATTACACTAAACAGTGGCAGTTATTAGCTAGTGACAAAGCATTATTTTGAATATAGTCTCATTAAGAGGTCATTACTCGAGTGACATGCTATTCAGAGTTGATCAGTATTATTCAGAATTATCATAAACTAGTGACATTATGTGGGACTGGTAATACATTTTTTTGGTAGCAATGCATTGCGTTGGGATCGATAATTAATTGCTGAGGCATAATACTTTTTGCTTTTGACCTATTGCTGCAAATGAGGATAGGTAACGTCATTCGTCATGAGTCAGCTGTAGCAAGATTATGTAACAAGGCAGTACATGTGATCACATTTATAAATGATAAACACAAATGGGTAAAAAAATATAAAAATGCAAGTACTAGAACAGGTATAATAAGTAACAGGTTTAGTAAGTGTCATGAAAAACTTCTCCTGGAAAAAATACAAAAACGGATTATTGACCTGAAAGAAGAAACGCACACTATGCTGAAAAGTAGTGAACTTCGAATTAACAAGTAGTGAAATGTGTATAAAATGTGTTCCATAGCTGTCCTTTCCAAAACTTTCCGTCATCCTACTATGCAATGTAACACCTGCTGTCAAAGCAAACCGCAACAAATACTTAAATAACTACGTAGCATAAATACATAACTTCAACATTATCCTCATCTGTAAAGAAAAAACTTCATTATCCATCACTTCATTATCCATATTATCATAACTTCATTATTATCACCACCTGTAAAGAAAAACTTCATTATTCATAACAGCATATCCTTCATCATTATTCATCAGTATTCATTATCATCTGCAAAAAATCACTTCATTACTCATTACATAACTATTCCTTATCTCTAGCATATTTCATCACTAAAACTAAGATGTGTAGTTCAGTCTGACAGCCTGCATCAATCACCTTGTATTCTGAAAGAAAAAATTAGTTAAGACTGCTATTCTGTGATGAGTATAGTATAGTCTTGTTAATGCTTGTTAATCCTGATCCCTTTACTCTTCCTCATAAAGTTATTGCATCTCCTTTCGTTTATTCCGTAGGTGAAATTCCCATTTATGTTAAATTTATTTCTTAGAATCATCATTCCTTTCTGAAATTGATGAACAAAGATTAATGTCTTGCATTTAAATCCTATACCCACTAAATAATGACTGGTTTATGGTGACACAATTAACCATACAGCATAACATGACAGAAAACGTAATATGTCCAAGACATTGACAGTGTTCGGATGCGAAAAAATGTACACAGAATAATACAATGCAGTAGCAAAAAAAATGTGAAACAGTCACGATGTTGAGATGTCATAAGGCAAAAAAAAAAATGTCAAAGTCGACTGGTGTGTGTTATATCTTAACTATTTCATAGTGCATACAAACAAAACTGGAGTACAGTCATATACACAAAAAAAAACGGAAAATGTGCACGGTCTGATGTGTAACGACAAGAAAAGCGACCTGCTAACCTTACCTTGCCGGGCACTTGCCAAGAAAAAAATACGATAATCATCAATAATTAGTCAGGTGAATTAATTGCATTAGTAAATGGCATCATAGTGTGTTGAATCATACAGTGGTTTCACTCAATAAACGGTTTAATGTTTGAGATATGGTGATTGCCTTTCGATTTTCTGGTTCTCAAAGTTTCGACGTGTACAACATTGGGGTGAGGGATGCTGCGAATCCGATACGGACCTGCGTATAGAAGTTCAAATTTACTGCACTTACCTTTTAATTTGCTGGATAAATAGTGTGTACGTACTAATATCTTCTGTCCAACGTGAAAGTCGCGGCGTATACAAACCTGTTTTTGCTGTCTTCTCCGGCGCTCTGCGGCACGTTTGATGTTGTTCAGCGCAATGTCAATTATTTCGTGGTGTCGTAGGCGACGATTTTTGGGGAATTCTATTAATTCTTTAATTTTGTTCGGTGGTTCAACGTTTTTCAGTATAACAGTCGGAGATAGCATAGTGGATTCATTTGGAATGGAATTAATTACATCTTGGAATGAGAGTATGTGTGTATCCCAATCAATATGTCTTTTGTGGCAGTATATTCTGCACAGCTTACCAATTTCCTTCATTAATCTTTCACAAGGGTTCGAAGAAGCGTGGTACTTGGATATATAGATCGGAGAAATGTTTCTAGCTCGTAACATGCGTGTCCATACACTACTACGAAATTGAGATCCATTATCAGAAATTACTTTCATTACATGCCCTACATGAAATAGAAAATGTTTTACAAATGCTTTCGAAACAGTTTTAGCAGTAGCTTTGCGTAACGGAGTGAAAGTAACAAATTTTGAAGTGAGCTCAACAGCGACAAAAATGTAGCAAAAACCTCTGTTAGTTCTCGGAATCGGACCAAAAATATCTACTGCGGCCATGTGTCTTAATTTAACAGGTATAATGGGATATAAAGGAGGAATATGTGAAGTGGTATCTGATTTAGCTTTCTGGCAAATTTTACAAGACGCTAAAACTCGTCGTATACGTTTCTCCATATTGGCAAAATAACAGTTCTGTGTCAGTATAAGAAAACATTTTCGTGCTCCGTAATGTGCGTAACTTAAATGAGTGTACCAAATTAATTTGTTAACCAGTTCGTCAGGAATGCATAATAACCAATTGTTGCTGTCAGGATGAGAGCGGCGAAACAGAATGTCATTGCGTACAGTGTAGTGGTTTCTAATCGTAACATTATTCTTATCTTGCCAAAGCTGTTTAATTTCTTTCCACACATTGTCTTTATTTTGTTCTTGCGCTATGTCCTGTAATGACGATGAAATAAAGTTTTCAAATGCAACTTGCTGAATGTACATGACACTGAAATTTGTTTTGCAGAAGTTGGTTGCTACGTCTTGCTGATTGTTGCTGAGAGAACGCGATAGTGCGTCTGCTATAACATTTTGTGTGCCGGGAATGTGAACAATCGTAAAATTAAATTCCTGTAAATATAGTTTCCATCTGCTTAACCTGTCGTGAGTGAATTTAGCCGAAAGCAAAAATTGTATAGCTCTGTGGTCTGTGTAAACAGTGGTATGTCTGCCATAAAGAAAATGCCGAAATCTCGTAAAAGCCCATACAACACATAATGTTTCAAGTTCTGTAACGGAGTAATTTCGTTCAGCAGGTGACAAAATGCGACTTGCAAATGCGATGTTTTTAATTATAGTAGAACCATCTTCTTCAATTTCCTGGAAAATGTGTACGCCTAAAGCGGTGTTGGAACTGTCAGTGGCAATGGAAAAATTTCTGGTAAGATCTGGGTGCGATAAAAGTGGAGCATTCAACAAAGCATGCTTCAAATAACATTCTCGTGAGCAAAATTCTGCTTGTCAAAAGTAATGTTTGCGTTACTGTAATATGCAATCTGTGCTGTATCTGGTTAAAATCTATCGTACGTGTTATTATTTACTGGAGAATGTTGTGGCATATCCACTATATGAACTGTTCTGTTATTTCTTACTGACGTGTTACGCTATAGATGACACCTATTGTCTGTTCCATTCATGATTATTTGTTGTTGCTGATGTTGTTGCTGCTCATAAGATCGACTGTTATTAAATGTACGCTGAAAATTGTGCTCATCATTCTTTTTACGTCTGTCCTAATAATCATTCCTATACGGTGTATTGCGATAGGAATTGAAATAGAGTGTTGTCTGTACGTAGTTATTTCTTTGCTGCCATGCGTTACTATTTGTTGGAGCTGAGACTATACATGCACGCGGCGAAACATTAAAGTTTGGTTGACCTTGTAGACTGCATTGTTGGTTACGTATGCTAAGCGGTTGGCTTTCATGCTATTGTGGTGAAAAACATCTATTGTTACCAAAAAATGCGTTTGCTGTTAATTTTACTTTTACACATACTGATGATTACGATTTTATCTGTAATTAAAAATTACGGCGGTAGTTGTCATTACGGGAGTGCCTACTGAAAATTGTCACATTCGGTAAAAGTTTGTCACATCCGATATTCATTACATGTTTCTTAATACTACAAAGAGCAATAGTTAAAGAGCAGTTTGGATAGATATAAAGGATAGTAGAAGAGAAGGCAGCAGTGCAGAAAACTAAAGATGAAACAGCACTACTACAGCTCGGGGCCCTATGCTCGCTACGGCACATATTCATTAAAGCGTAATGAATCCCCTGAGGTCATTTACGCACTGCAAATAAATTTTAGCTTTTGTGTTACAGGCAATAGCGGTAAAATTTCAAAGGCAAATTGTTGTATTCTTGCTAATTCAAATTTCTTCATTACAGGCAATGCTGTTGTAAATACAAAAATAAATTGTCGCATCTGGTTCAAAGCTAGTTTCTCCATTACCGATAATAGCGGTGAATGTACAAAGATAAATTGTCGTATACAGTGCAAATCGTGTATCTGTGTTCTGTCATTATTAAATTCTTTACATTTGCTTACAAATGCAAATTGCTCGAAATCTACGTTCTCGTCACTCAGTTTGATAACACGTTCAGGTTTGTGTGTGAATCTGTTCGTCTGTGTCATTTCGGATTTCAAGTTCCGTAGCTTTTCAGATTTTAAGTCGCGTGGCTTTTCGGATTTTAAGTCGCGTAGTTGCTGTAAATTGCTCACATTATACACGCTGCGTGACTCTGACACATGTTCATAAAGTGGCGTCTGTTGTGGTATGTTATTAACTGACATGTTTTTCATCTCTGTTACTTCTTGTTGTAAATTTGATAACTTCCGACTTAACGTGTTGTTAGATGAATCGATTTCATTAATTGTCTGCTGTAAATTTTGAAATTCAGGTGTTTGGATAAAAGAAACCGGTGCAGTATCGTCTGATTTATTGTCATTAGTATTTTCGATAACATCAATACGACTGGCCAATTCATCACATTTTTCAGTCAGTATTTTAACCTGATCATCGGTTTTAGAATCAGACGCATTAATCTGTTTTTGCAACTTACGCGTAGTTTCGCTCAGTTTTTTAACATCAGCTTTGATAACATCACAATCCTGTGTTAGATCTAACTGTTCGAATCTATCTGTCACTGTTTGAATATTTACTGTGTGTGTATCTGTTTTTGATTTAAGGTCCGAAATTTCATCCCGTAATTCCGCGTTCAATTGTTCTATGGTATTAATTTTGTCGGACACTGTAGTAATATTATTGTCTACATACGTCTTCGCTTTCGCGAATATTTTACGTTTGTCCTCTTGTCTTTGTGCAGTGATTGTTTCCATGACTTGTCGTTTTACTTTGTTTTGATCTTGAATAAATCTGCGGAAACGCGTATTACTGTTCTGTATGTGCTGACTAAAGCGCTCGTTAATCTGAGTGTTCTGCTGTTCGAATTTCGCGTCTATCTTTGCGTCCATAGTGCGCGAAAGTTCTACCGTCATTGCTCTAAACTCGTCCCGTAATTGTGCAGCTTTTTCAGAGCATTGTTTAGCGACTCCGCTAATTTCGTCTCTGAGTGTTTCTGTTGCGGCTGTTTGCATTTCTCTTAATTCTTGCGCAACAGACTTAATTTCTTCGCTATTTTTTTGAGAACAAGCCTCAATTTCCACGCGCAATTGTTCCTTAGTGTCATGGCACTGCGCGGCAACGTCTCTAATTTGTTCACTAAGCTGTCTGTTCTGTTCCCTAAGTTGTTTGAGGTTTTCATTCTGTTGTTTGTTATCTTCCCTAAGTTGTCTGAGATTTTCGTCATTATTGTCAAGTTTTTTATTTAAGTGTTTGTTATCTTCCCTAAGTTGTTTAAAATCTTCACTCTGTTGTCTGAAATTTTCCCGCAAAAATGCCATAATTGGATCCGAGCCAAAATTACCATTTCTATTATCTGTACTGTTCAATAGTGGATCTGGAATTGTTTCACTTTCTGTAACCATTTGGTCATTCTGAAATTTACAAAAAGGTTTGTCAGTCAAATGTATACTATCAGTCATTGTTTCGGAATTAAATACATCTGTCCTACTTTGTGTGATCTGTTCATTTTCATTAGACAGATTTGACTGTACATTACTTGAATTTTCCAAATCGGGTGTGTTAAGCTCTACAGCGCTCATTACCATAGAGCATTCTGCGTCATCAATTGTCGTCAAGTTAACAGACGAGACAATTGAATTCGTTTGTTCATCATTAAGGTGAAAGTCATCATTAGTGGTTGGAATGCACTGATTGTTAGTGAACGCAGGATTGTCATCATTATGTTGCGTATCACAATTACTATCGGTCACGTTGTTTAAGTCGGTAATTTCATTCACAATACTTCGCGATACACTATTCACAGTCTTTCGCGGCATTTTTACAATAGTCAAAATTTTTCACAAAGCAAATAAGCACAATGCAAAAGCAACACACAAATACAACAAAGCAGCAAATTGCCGTTGACCTGTAGAAAGAAAGTCACAATATTATTAAAAGCGTTGCGCCAAATCCTAATTATCTAAGCAAATAAGAGCAGATATCTGACTGTCGCTCAAAAGACTCTCAACGAAATACGATCCTGGACTGGGTGTCGCCAAGTGTAACCTCCCCACAAAAATTTTAAAAGAAAATAACGATACTAATTAGAAATGCTGATGGACATGGCTCTATGCGTAACTTGCCCACAATCAAATGTACTGACAATGGCAACAAATGTGAAATTCGCAATCTGACTCAATTATAAATCGTTCAAAATATTAAAGTCCATTCAGTGACAAGAAAATTCAATTAAACCGAAATATCGGTTTTTGGCCCTGTGTAAAAACAATCAGAATTAAAGTCTTACCTCAGAATAAATGGATGTCACATATCTGCTCTTGTTGTTGCGCACCACTTGGAGGAACTGCATTGCAAATAATAATATTCTCCTTTTTTTTTTGTAATTCTAGTGAAATTTTTCTTCAAAAAGAAGTGGAATGAAATGGGAAGTGCAACGAGATCTTTAGTTCAAAAAAAATTAAACTTTTGAGAAAATGCTTTTGAAATACAAAATTATTATTGGGAGACTTGTTGGAGAATAATTACAATAAATAAAATTTTTCATTATCTAATAATTATATTAATTAACAGTATACCTTATTCCTCATCTTGACCATTGTTGCCGACCGCCTACATCACACAACCGCACTGGGCTGCTACTACTGACCGACCGCTCTGCATGACGACTACAGACTCAGTACTGCTCTCAACTGGACAGAGCTACAGACTCGCAACGACTGAACTGACAGACTCGCAACGACTGACTGACTGCTACTCTGCATAGCGACAACTAACTCGCAAAGACTACTACTGACTGAGAACCGCTCGCAACACTCGCGCGGTCAAGCGCATACTCTCTGGTCACAGATGCTACAATGCCTCGCCATCGCTGCTGCGTTACATACGTGTTTCACGGTTTGACTATTCTATTGGTGGTAAGTCATTGGAAACAGTCACTGCCGTTAAATATCGGAAAGTATGAGCTAGACCAAACTTAAGTTGAACGATCGTAGAAAAATATGTGTAGGAAAATCTAGTGATAGAGTAAGATTCAACGGAGGATTCTGAAGGGAAAGTAATGCATTCACGAAGGAGGTTACTTAGAAAAGCCACGTTATACCGAATGAGTATTGCTCAGAAGTCTGTGAATCATAGCAAGTAGTGCCACTAGATTACATGAGAGAGATTCAATGAGGAACTGTCTGTTTCCGCATTGGATCGATTTGTCAGTAAGAGAGTTTGTAACCTCCCCCTCACTTACCGACCTTAATGACAGTGAAAATTGAAACCGCGTGTACCTAATGGGAGTTTTGGAAAAGCAATCGTCACCGAAGTTAACCTGTCGGTAAAGAGGGAGGAAAGGGTTACATCTAAATGAAAGGAAATGTGCTAATGAAACTGGTGGAAATTAATTTTGAAAAGGGGTAAAGTTAATAAAGAAGGTAAATGTGCAGCCGTTACGTTAACAATTAAGTAGCGGTAATTAGGTATTTGAGATTTGGGGGAAATCACGGTCGCCAGTCCTAATGACAATTACTATAGTAACTGAAAAAGAAAGGTTATTACACATATAATTAGCACTAGAAGCGTGGCAACTGAAGGTTGACACGTGTAGTGTGAAAACTGAAAGTTTGTCAGAAGTAATAAATTTCGCTACACCCTGACTTAATTTAGCAAAAGAATTAATAACCGGAAAATCGAAAGTTAATTTAGTGACTGAAGTTAATAGTGAGCTTTCTTTCTGAAGCACATCGAAATTCAGTAAAATACGGTTAGTCTTGGACTACCTCAACAATCATTTCAAAAACTACTTGAATCTACGCAATTTAGAAATAAGAGATTTAACTTTGAACTTGAATTAAATGATTCTGAACAATTAACAATAGTAAAATTTAGTACGTACCAAGCTGAGCTGCAGTCACAGGTAAGCTAAAATACGGTAACAAAGCTCGCACTCTTAATTCGTGCTTGTGTAATCTGAATATTGTAGCCAGCTATTAATGCCATAATTGAACTTTGAAATTAAAGCAGTGAAAACGAGTTAGCTATATTACTTTAATGCTGGCGTTTGAATTTCAACGACACTCGGGTTCATTTCGGAAAAGGAAGGGACCCTGCTTGGTAATGCAATTGGGACAATGAGCAACAAAGGTTGATGCTAAGTTGCTGTAATTTTGCGAGGCAAATGGAACAAGATTAAAAGCTGAGGTCTGCCATACAGTTCTAAAACTTTACGTGCGTCCAGTCTTCCTTGTCGGTTGATTGAAGGTTTGAAGCCGTCGGTCGAGGAGGTGGCGACAGTCACTCATTGTCGGCCGTCGCTGTTGCAGAAGCTGGATGTTGGCGCGCCTTCTTCTCGACACGGTCACCAGACGAAACGGGCTCTTGATGTGCGCTAATTAATGTTTCCCGTCCGCGACACCATGTCAGAAACTATCATCGCAAGTCGAGCGCAATTACATGCTGCCAAACCCCGAAAGCGCGGCAACTCGCGGGAGCGTCACACAACACACCTGCTCCACTCGCTACTCCCGCCACACCCCTTCTGCTCCGCCCGCGCTCCACGCGGCAGAGTTAACACTACCAAAGATCCTACACACTTTGATTCTTCACACGACCCATCGATGTAATCGTTCGATAGCAGTTTTCCCTAGGCAAGACCCAGCGTAAAAATACAAATAATATTTACGAAACAAACCAATTATACATCGACATGAGTGCATAAATATATATATATCCAAATAGTAAAGCAATTACAATATATAAAGAGACAGAAATGTCATATCTTGAGGTAACAAAACAAGGAAAAAAATAATAGTACAATAGATGGAAATAGGAGGATATGCATTTCCGGCGTTACACGTGCCCCACATTGTCTGAGGATGTTCGTGTAAACAGACTCAGAAAATGTCCCAAAAAAGAAACAGCGGAAATGCATATGCTCAAAACATCAACAAAATTTAGCATTCGTCTAATTAAGAATAAATAAATTTTTTAGACCATAATAATTGAGTGGAGACACTCCTAATCTTATTCCACTCTGTCACCTTGCACAAAATAAAACAGGTTGACAACATATTTAAATTCATAGAAAATATAGAAAATGGTTTAGCTATTCCAAAATCATTAAAATTCGTAACACTATGAGAAATGGAATACTATTTGCAAAATTAATTAGATAGCATGGTCATAAAAACAGGTAGATCAAAATACGCAAATAAATAATTAAATGGACTACACATTTTATATAACCTTTTCATAATTAATATTCTCGTCATGGGAGTCCATTAAACGCTAAACAAGAAAATAACACACATCAGATCGAAAAAAACATAAATATTGACAGTAGAATTCTTTCAGCTGTCCAGGAAGAAAAACAATTCCGCCTTCCGTACTCGCAAGTACAAAGAATGCCGACAGCGGCCCAAGAGCCAATAGCGGCACAAGAGCCGACAGCGCCTCGCCTCGCCAGTATTGTTGCGCCCGCGTGTGCGGCACGCTTGATCTCACTCGCCCTTGTGACAGCGTTTCCAGAACGTCCGTTTCACTGAATTCTTTCGGAAAAACTCACTCCCGAGTAATCTCAAGGAGTCCATAAACACTATCACAGTGGATAACTCAACACTGTCCATTATCACACGCATGTACTAGCCTGAAACTTAAAGCAGCGTCTAAGTACATCGGCAATGACTAGTAAATCTCATATTTATGAAATCTTACAGTTATTTACAAAATCATATTTACATTCCTTAATCTACTGTGACTCAGCTGAAAACTTAAACTAGCAGCTTGGATTTTTCAGTTGATTAGATCATGATTAAATTGATTAAAATTAAATTGATTAATCAAAATTAATTATTAATTACAACTTCTTTAATGTCCTCTTGGTCAGGCAAAAGCATGGCAATCTAGCAAACCTTAAATCTTACACTCTATATTTACATATTGTACAAATTACCCATTGTGTGGTATTAATCGATCCTAGGTTGGTACAATTTCAAATCTACTATATTCCGTATACCTAATCGTTTTCCAGAGCTTGGATACTCTAAGCAATAAGCATTTGTGTGAGGTATACCAATGACTTTATATGGTCCATTATAAACAAACTTAAATTTAGAGATTTCATTGTCTATCTCGCTCGATTTCTCATGAGCTTTTACAAGTACTAAGTCTCCGATTGCAAACTTAGCAAAACGCGCTTTAGCGTCATGACGACGTATGCGAGCATCAGCTTTTAGCTTCATTACTTCTCGCAAACGATCTTTTTTCACACCAATACTAATGTCAATCCGTGGAGGGAATTTGATTACCTCTTCCACTAAACTTTTACTTCTGTCATCCAACAGGATTTCCTCTGGAGAAAATCCCGTAGATTCATGTCTCAAGGTGTTCATAATTCTCTCAAATACTGCTACCTATTTGCCCCATGCCCTATGGTTGTGATGGCAATAGGTACGGGAAAGTCGGCCTCGTCTTTGTTCGTGTGTTACGTTTGACACACCGTCTACAATACTTTCCAATTCACTTTCTACATTATTGTCAATGCCGAGATTCTTCACATTACAGTAGTTCAGATTCATACCTACGTCAATACCATTCGGCCACTTAACAATGTGTATAGGCTGGTATTGCCTATGCACACCGTCTCCTGCCTTGTCAAAACTAACTACTATTGTTTTAAGTTGTGACGTACATGTCAAAGTTTTGCTTTCGCAATTAATCACTGCACGGTACTTTAATAGCCAATCTAACCCGATAATTACTTCCGTAGTTAAGTCTGGCACGACGACAAACTCTTGTTCAAATCGTGCCCCACATATCTCGAAGTTGACAAAAATCTGTTTTGTGACCGGTTTACTGGCCTTCCCAGTAGCACCGATAATTTTCACTCCTGTTACTGGCATAACTACGATGCCAGGTCTGTCTTTCAGTAACTCAAATATTTTCCCAGATACAGCACTCAATTCTGCACCGGTGTCAATCAACACGTTTAGTTGTAGGTCATGCATATTAACGGACGCTACTATCTGTCTACACTTGTCCTCGACTGTTTCTTTATTTTCCCACAGTAAATCCTCGTCTTTATCTGGCGGCTTTTTCAGCCTCTGTTTACATACAGTTTTAATTTTAACACGTTTGTCCTGAGGCTTAGTCCGTAGCTTCGCCTCCAATACCGAAACCTTTTCCTGTAACTCGTCAACTAGTGAGTGTTGCTTTGCTATCAATTCACTAATCGTCACCTTCGTTGATTCCACTTTGGTCAGATTAATCTCATCCGCCAATCTACCTGGAGGAATGTGTCCAGTAGTTTCTGCAATTACTTCCGCTAGATCTGCGCAACCCACACTGCTATCGTCTGACCGTATAATGTCAGCTCTAACCTCATACACGTTGTAATCTATGTGCTTTTCTACCAATCGTGTCCGGCTATCACTAAAATTTTCGCAATCTTTCTCCTTAATACTCTCGCAATGTTTAAACTGGAGGTTTGCGTCGGATGGGTCGGTTACTTCTACCACTGAAACTTTCGGTAAGGTCTGCCGGTTAGGGCCAGAACTTTCCGTTACTACTTCAACATCTAACTCCTGCGGGACGAAACACGACGAATCTTGCTCGTGCTCCCCCTTAACATCAACTATTTCTAGTAAAGTCTGCCGATTAGGGCCAGAACTTTCTATCATTTCACAAACACTATCTTCCTGCGGGACGAGACGCGGAAAATCCTTCACGCGCTCCCCATAAACGCTTCTCCCATACAGACCCCTATAATCTCTTAGTTCGTCGTGTAAGCGACCGAACTGCCTTAACCAGACCTCATCCCTCTCTGCATCCCCTCGCTCGATGACGGACGTGTTATCCGACATCTGATCTTCTCTCAACAATTGCGAATCATTCTTAAACTCAATCTCCAGTTCCGCTGTGGGTATTACAGCTGCCACTTTATAATCGATTTCCGGAACACTACTTAAATTGTTCTCACTGACAGTGAATGTATTTTCTGCTGCCATGTATACAGCTGATTTACTACTTGTGGGCGCACTCCTTTCTCCTAACACTGGCACACTCTCCCGCCGTTGATTATTCCATACGGAATTTTCATAACGACGACACCTCGGTTTTCTACTGTTATTGGGCCGCCAAAATTTCTCCACGCCCGGTCGGCCCCTCACCGGCGCGGCTAATGGTTTCCCTGTCTCGTCCCAGCAGATACGCTCCCCGGATACTGCTGAGGCGGCTGGTCACACCCTCTGGCGTTATTACTATTCTGCGCAGCCCGTATCACGCTAGTATGATACTGGTTTCTGCCATTTCGGTTATTATTTGCATTGTACCGATTGTTATTACGGTCCGAACCATTATTGTTATTGCTGCCATGGTTGCGGTATGCATTATTCCCATGGTTATCGTTGTTATGGTTGCTGTGGTACCCGTTGTTGTTACCACGGCCTTTACCACTGTCGCGATTATTGCGCCAATTGTCCTCGTCCTCCACTCTTTCCAGGAAATCATTTATTGTCCTGTAATTGCTTCCTACGTATCGTTTTGTATCATCTGGAAGCTTCTTGTAGAGTTCCCAGACTATTTCGGATTCCGAGCGGCGATCACGCAAATATTCCAACTTGCGGATCCAGCCCTCACAAAACGCCTTCATCGAGCCGCGCGAATTCGCATCGAAAGGCCTCGATACGACAAATTCGCGCCAGACACTTTGCTGTTTTTGCTGTGACCAGTATTCAGCCAGAAACAAATTTTTAAACTCGTCAAAAGTCATGTCCGTAATGTTGAGGTTTAAGCCCCAACGCTTGGCATCACCAGCCAGCACATCAATAACCGCATTAATTTTTCTCTCATTAGTCCATGATCTGGGTAAAACTCTTTCACAATTTTTAATGAAATCCGTCGCGTGTATACCGCCTTTTTTCAAGGGGTCGAACGGCTCCTCTTTCGTCAACAATTCCGAACTATGTGCACAGATTGGCACATAGCTCTATTTTTCGTCAAGTTTCTTTTCTAATTCCGACACTCTCGTAATTACTTGGCAAGTGGTTGTCGCAAGCGTTTCCACTTCCCTCTTTTTCTCTTCGCAGGTATTAGCCTGCTCCCTCACTTTAGTGTCTACTTCGGACACTAAAGCCTTTAAAGTTTCCACCTTCTGTTGATCCTCTTTTTTCACAAATTGAATTTGTTCCGTCACCTTATTCTCGATGATCGGAGCAACTGCTTCTCCTACACTTTTCTCGATTCTGCTAATTTCGGAATCAAAACGAGTATTTATGCTCGCAATTTCCGCCTGAACGCCTATCATTTCCTGTTTAAGATTACCGATTTCGGTATTAATTACAACAATATCTTCTTTGATTTTATCAACTTTTGTATTAACAACTCCAACATTGTTGTTAACAACATTAATAGCTTTGTTCTGATTGTCTAGCTTTCGTTCAATCTTTTCAGACTGAGCTTCTTGCTTGGCAGACAGAGCTATAATTTCTGCCGATTGACTCTTGATTTCATTAATCAAAACATTCAATAAATCAGTTAAATTCCCGGAGACTACCGGTTTTACTTCCGTAGCTGGTTCCTCTATACATGTTCCCCCGTATTCATCATCAAGGGGTACAGATTTGATTTTCGCTTCCGATTCCGAAACATTTTCTAAAGTTTGAAATTCCATTTCTGCTCTTTGTTGCGTTTCGGCGGTCGCGTCTTTCATGCTAGCCGCCTGCCCCTGAACAATGGGAACCGCCGTGCGAGTTTCCCACTGTTCGACCGATTGTTCCGTATCCAAGTCTACCAAATTTTGGTAATTGTTGCCTTCACTCATTTTAATAATTTTATATATAAATGCTAAATCTCAAATCTAATTAGGATTCCTCACACTATTTATTCTCGCTGACGTAACGGCATGTACGTAACCAGTACTTTGTTACGAGATTTGCACAATGCCAAATTCGTGTCCAGAACAACCTCAAAACCGAAGATTGTCCTGTCACCAGGTCGCCACGTGTAACCTCCCCCTCACTTACCGACCTTAATGACAGTGAAAATTGAAACCGCGTGTACCTAATGGGAGTTTTGGAAAAGCAATCGTCACCGAAGTTAACCTGTCGGTAAAGAGGGAGGAAAGGGTTACATCTAAATGAAAGGAAATGTGCTAATGAAACTGGTGGAAATTAATTTTGAAAAGGGGTAAAGTTAATAAAGAAGGTAAATGTGCAGCCGTTACGTTAACAATTAAGTAGCGGTAATTAGGTATTTGAGATTTGGGGGAAATCACGGTCGCCAGTCCTAATGACAATTACTATAGTAACTGAAAAAGAAAGGTTATTACACATATAATTAGCACTAGAAGCGTGGCAACTGAAGGTTGACACGTGTAGTGTGAAAACTGAAAGTTTGTCAGAAGTAATAAATTTCGCTACACCCTGACTTAATTTAGCAAAAGAATTAATAACCGGAAAATCGAAAGTTAATTTAGTGACTGAAGTTAATAGTGAGCTTTCTTTCTGAAGCACATCGAAATTCAGTAAAATACGGTTAGTCTTGGACTACCTCAACAATCATTTCAAAAACTACTTGAATCTACGCAATTTAGAAATAAGAGATTTAACTTTGAACTTGAATTAAATGATTCTGAACAATTAACAATAGTAAAATTTAGTACGTACCAAGCTGAGCTGCAGTCACAGGTAAGCTAAAATACGGTAACAAAGCTCGCACTCTTAATTCGTGCTTGTGTAATCTGAATATTGTAGCCAGCTATTAATGCCATAATTGAACTTTGAAATTAAAGCAGTGAAAACGAGTTAGCTATATTACTTTAATGCTGGCGTTTGAATTTCAACGACACTCGGGTTCATTTCGGAAAAGGAAGGGACCCTGCTTGGTAATGCAATTGGGACAATGAGCAACAAAGGTTGATACTAAGTTGCTGTAATTTTGCGAGGCAAATGGAACAAGATTAAAAGCTGAGGTCTGCCATACAGTTCTAAAACTTTACGTGCGTTCAGTCTTCCTTGTCGGTTGATTGAAGGTTTGATGCCGTCGGTCGAGGAGGTGGCGACAGTCACTCATTGTCGGCCGTCGCTGTTGCAGAAGCTGGATGTTGGCGCGCCTTCTTCTCGACACGGTCACCAGACGAAACGGGCTCTTGATGTGCGCTAGTTAATGTTTCCCGTCCGCGACACCATGTCAGAAACTATCATCGCAAGTCGAGCGCAATTACATGCTGCCAAACCCCGAAAGCGCGGCAACTCGCGGGAGCGTCACACAACACACCTGCTCCACTCGCTACTCCCGCCACACCCCTTCTGCTCCGCCCGCGCTCCACGCGGCAGAGTTAACACTACCAAAGATCCTACACACTTTGATTCTTCACACGACCCATCGATGTAATCGTTCGGTAGCAGTTTTCCCTAGGCAAGACCCAGCGTAAAAATACAAATAATATTTACGAAACAAACCAATTATACATCGACATGAGTGCATAAATATATATATATATCCAAATAGTAAAGCAATTACAATATATAAAGAGACAGAAATGTCATATCTTGAGGTAACAAAACAAGGAAAAAAATAATAGTACAATAGATGGAAATAGGAGGATATGCATTTCCGGCGTTACAAGTTTCACGAAGACTTTAAGATTACATTAGATTAGATTAGATTAATCATTCATTCCATAGACCCACAAAAGAGGGGATCCTCCTGGGCGTGAAACATGTCAAAAATACACATTACAAAAATTAAATTAGAAAAACTTGAGTTACATTAATTTTAATAATCCTTAGTCAATAAACAGTAAAATTATGAACATGAATTAAAATTAAACTTCTAACATTTACAGGTTTAATACTTACATCTGCTTTCATTAAATCCATCATTCACACAGTAGTTAGTTACTTGACTATTACAACCAAGTATTGTAAAAAATTAAAGTATAACAAATTTTTATTAAAATAGTCTACTGCACTTGTTGAGAAATTCATGGATGGAATAGAAGGAGTTGGCCACCAAAAATTCCTTTAAATTATGTGTAAATAGTGCCTTGTCTGAAACTAAACTCTTAATGATTGCTGGTAACTTATCGAAAATATGCGATGCTGAATACGGGACTCCTTTCTGGGCATGAGTAAGTGATTTTAAATCTTCTTGTATATTGTTCTTACAACTGGTATTGACACTGTTTACTAAGCCATTAGTTGGGAAAAGAGATGTATTATTTACAATTAATTTCAGTAAGGAATAAATATACTGAGAAGTAATAGTTAGTATGTAAAATTTTTTGAATAGATTTCGACTTGTGGTTCTTGGATTTACGCTACACATTACCCTTATTATAGGCTTCTGTACTGTAAAAGTTTTTTCTCAGTTTCTGAAGTTACCCCAAAATATGATACCATATAATGGAGTGAAAGTAAGCAAAATATGCCAGCTTTTTTATATTTATATCTCCTATGTCTGACATCATTCGCATTGCAAACACAGACTTGTTTAGGCGTTTTAGATGTTCGTTAGTATGTTGCTCCCAACTGAATTTATTATCAAGTTGTAATCCTAAGAATTTTACACTCTGAACTTCATCATATTTTATACACACACTAGAGGGAAATCTCTTGGAAGTTCTGAACTGCATGTAGTGGGTCTTTTCAAAGTTTAATGTCAGTGAATTGGCTATGAACCACTTATTAATGTCAGTAAAAGTTTGATTAGCTGCCCATTTTAAATTTTTATTTGACTTACTATTTACTGCAATGTTTGTATCATCTGCAAATAAGACAAACTTGGCATCTGGTAATGTATAAGATGACAGGCCATTAATATACACAAGAAAAGTAGTGGACCTAGTATGGAACCTTGAGGATTACCACATGTAATTTCTTCCCAGTCAGATGATGTCTGATTGCCTACTGCTGAAGTGTTACATAATGGCATCCTTTGTTTTCTATTAGTGAGATATGACTGAAACCATGTTGCAGCACTACCACTGATGCCATAATATTTTAATTTACTTAAAAGAATGCTGTGATTCACACAGTCAAAAGCCTTTGATCGGTCACAGAATATGCCAGTTGCCTCTAATTTGTTGTCTAAAGAATTAAGGGCATTTTCACTGTAAGTGTAAATAGCCTTCTCAATATTAGAAGCCTTAAGAAACTCAAACTGTGACTCTGACAGTATGTTATTTTCACTAAAGTGCTTAAGTAGACACTTGAACATAAACTTTTCAAAGATTTTTGAAAAAGCTCGCAAATCTGAGATTGGTTGGTAATTCGACAGCATTTCTGTGTCCCCTTTCTAGTGGAGAGGTATAACTTCAGCATATATAAGCCAGTCGGTGAATGTTCCTGTGATAAGTGGTTGATTACACAAACAACCTAAGATATGAAACTGGAACACACTGCAGAGGTAGATACGACAAGAGAGGCGATCTGTATCAAAGAAGATTATTATAGCACAAATTCGTATAAAAGTCAACTGAAATATGAGGTACCCTTACCGATATTTCCCTAAATGAAGGTGATCTTAAAATCAGAAACTGTCTAGCTGATACAGAGACTTGCTGGTCGTTCTTTCATTACATTATCCGCGAATGGAACGGAAGGGAATAAGTGATGATAGTACACTATGTGCTCTCTACGATACACCACAAAATAACTTGCTGAGTAAAGCAATATAAATGTAGATGTGTCTCCAATCCAGTCTGTAACTGTTCCGGATTTTCCCTTGAAACTTAACACCTCTTTTCCATCACACAGACGATTCCTTACTCATTTCCATCAAAAAAATATATCTCAGTATCATTCCTCTCTGCATATTTGTTGTCCTATGATAATTACCTAAGCATGCAGTCATATCTTAGGGTAATTTTAAATTCAAACCTAAAGGCTTGTATCCTCGAGAATTCTGCTTCAACTTTCCTGTGAGTCCCGTATCTAATATATGACTGCCACATAACCTACGTGGTAGACACCGCCAATGAATCAAGACAAGACATAATAATATCACTTGTATTTGTGATTATACAAAACTTGTCAGTTTCGTTGCTTTTTTAAACAGGTAGTCCATATCCTAGTCACACGACACTCCACCTTCTCAAAATACTTACTGTGCAACGAAACAATTAAGTATTCATTGGTACCCATCCCATGTTAAATTTACGGAACTGCTAAAATTCGAGAATGAGTACGTTTCACACTTTTCATTTTTTCTAGGTTATTTAGCACGTTAACAAGAAGAAACATATATACAAGGGACGTTTGAAAAGTTGGTGCAAAAATAAAAACTACTTACGTGTTTGGGGTAAACCTTTTTTATTTTTCAACATAGTCTCCTTTTAGACATAATAACTTCGTCCAATGCTGTTCTAATTTGTTGATCCCTTCCGAATAATAGGAATTGTCCAAGTCTGCAAAATATCTATTAGTTGCTGCAATCACCTCTTCGTTTGAATAAAATCTTTGTCCCACCAGCCATTTATTCAAATTGGGGGAACAAATAGTACTCCGTGGGAGACAAGTCTGGAGAAGAGGGGAATGTGAAACGAGTTGGAATATTATTTCCATTAATTTTGCGACCACAACTGCTGAGGTGTGTGCTGGTGCATGGTCGTGATGGAAAAGGACCTTTTTGCTGTCCAATCGCCAGCGTTTTTCTCGCAGCTCGGTTTTCATACGGTCCAATAACGATAAATAATATGCACCTGTAATAGTTTTACCCTTTTCCAGGTTGTTGATGAAGATTATTCCTCGTGAATTCCAAAAGACAGTCCCCATAGCCTTTCCGGCCGAAGGACTGGTCTTCGCCTTTTTTGGTGAAGATTCCCCCTTGGTAACCCATTGTTTAGATTGTTGTTTGGTCTCATGAGTATAGTAATGTATCCATGTTTCATCAACAGTAACGAAACGACGCTTAAAGTCCTGCGGATTCTTCCTGAACAGCTGCAAACCATCCTTGCAACACTTCACACGATTCCGTTTTTGGTCAGGCGTGAGCAATCTCGAAACCCATCTTGCGGATAGCTTTCTCATGTCCAAATACTTATGCAAAATATTATGTACCCGTTCATTCGAGATGCCCAGAGGACTAGCAATCTCACACACTTTACCTCTTCTGTCATCCATCATCATATCTTTGATTTTATCCAGGACGTTCAGCAACGCTTGTGCCCATATGGCCAATTAGGAAATTTTGAAACCACTTATAAACTGTTCTAACCGAAGGTGCAGAGTCAGCGTAATGTTCATGAATCTTCTCTTTAGTCTCCTGAGGCGTTTTGCCTTTCATAAAGTAATGTTTAATCACCACACGAAATTCTTCTTCGTCCATTTTTTGACAATCACTTGACGTCCTTAATTCACACGAATGCCAAACACAAAGAAATAGACCACTATGGCTAAAACTTGGTGTGCATTCTTTCCAAAGATGCAACTAAACATGAACTCGATACCTGCTGGTGGTGCCATCTCTCGGACTTCGCACGGACTTTACAAACGCTCCTCGTAGTTCCCGAAGTGGAAGAGCTGCTGCATAAATCCTTGAATACACTTCCGTCTTAGTATTTAGTTTAGCATTTAATGGTCACTTTTTTTTTGACATTAGCAGACCTACTAGAAACTAATATTTCATATTTTAGAAACAAAAAGCTAAGTTACGAGTATTACATTGCAATCTACTTTAGTTAATCGAATTTCAGAATTTAATTCAACTTACAAAATACAGGAAGTACAAGAAGAAAGAGTCAGAATTTGAGAGGAGAATTCGACATAGATAAATTAAATCGTACTATCTGCAGTGGATCACATTCTGTTAGCAGAATATTCTACAGGATTTCTTTTTTTTTTTTTTTTTTTGTTTTTTGCCATCATGGGTTTAGACAGAAAAGTAAAAAGAACCCATTGTTAAACCAGAACAGCGGCTAGATATCACCCACTTCTAAAGGATGGTTGGAGTGGAGGAACTACTATATTTCAGTTTACGTGTAATGGATTACATTTCTTTCCACATTATGAATGCCTACTGTTGATGGCTGATAGAGTATATGTAACCTTGTTTTTTTAGCGATGTCATGAAACATCGGCCTGGCTGTGCTGGTACTGTGAACGGCTGAAAGCAAGGGGAAACTACGGCCGTAATTTTTCCCGAGGGCACGCAGCTTTACTGTATGATTAAATGATGATGGCGTCCTCTTGGGTAAAATATTCCGGAGGTAAAATAGTCCCCCATTCGGATCTCCGGGCGGGGACTACTCAAGAGGATGTCATCAGGAAAAAGAAAACTGGCGTTCTACGAATCGGAGCGTGGGATGTCAGATCCCTTAATTGGGCAGTTAGGTTAGAAAATTTAAAAAGGGAAATGGATAGGTTAAAGTTAGATATAGTGGGAATTAGTGAAGTTCGGTGGCAGGAGGAACAAGACTTCTGGTCAGGTGACTACAGAGTTATAAACACAAAATCAAATAGGGGTAATGCAGAAGTAGGTTTAATAATGAATAAAAAAATAGGAGTGTGGGTAAGCTACTACCAACAGCATAGTGAACATATTATTGTGGCCAAGATAGACACGAAGCCCATGCCTACTACAGTAGTACAAGTTTATATGCCAACTAGCTCTGCCGATGATGAAGAAATTGATGAAATGTATGATGAGATAAAAGAAATTATTCAGGTAGTGAAGGGGGACGAAAATTTAATAGTCATGGGTGACTGGAATTCTGGAGTAGGAAAAGGGAGAGAAGGAAACATAGTGGGTGAATACGGACTGGGGGAGAGAAATGAAAGCGGAAGCCGCCTGGCAGAATTTTGCACAGAGCACAACTTAATCATAGCTAACACTTGGTTCAAGAATCATAAATGAAGGATGTACACATGGAAGAAATCTGGAGATACTAGAAGGTATCAGATAGATTATATAATGGTAAGACAGAGATTTAGGAACCAGGTTTTAAATAGTAAGAGATTTCCAGGGGCAGATGTGGACTCTGACCACAATCTATTGGTTATGAACTGTAGATAAAAACTGAAGAAACTGCAAAAAGGTGGAAATTTAAGGAGATGGGACCTGGATAATCTGTCTAAACCAGAGGTTGTACAGAGATTCAAAGAGAGCATAAGGGAACACTTGACAGGAATGGGGGAAAGAAATACAGTAGAAGAAGAATGGGTAGCACTGAGGGATGAAGTAGTGAAGGCAGCAGACGATCAAGTAGGTAAAAAGACGAGGGCTAGCAGAAATCCTTGGGTAACAGAAGAAATATTGAATTTAATTGATGAAATGAGAAAATATAAAAATGCAGTAAATGAAGCAGTGAAAAAGGAATACAAACGTCTCAAAAATGAGATCGACAGGAAGTGCAAAATGGCTAAGCAGGGTTGGCTAGAGGACAAATGTAAGGATGTAGAGGCTTATCTCACTAGGGGTAAGATAGATACTGCCTACAGGAAAATTAAAGAGACCTTTGGAAAAAAGAGAACCACTTGTATGAACATCAAGAGCTCAGATGGAAACACAGTTCACAGCAAAGAAGGGAAATCAAAAAGGTCGAAGGAGTATATTGAGGGTCTATACAAGGGCGATGTAGTTTAGGACAGTATTATGGATATGGAAGAGAATGTAGATGAAGATGAAATGGGAGATACGATACTGCGTGAAGAGTTTGACAGAGCACTGAAAGACCTAAGTCGAAACAAGGCCCCCGGAGTAGGCAACATTCCATTGGAACTGCTGACGACCTTGGGAGAGCCAGTCCTGACAAAACTCTACCATCTGGTGAGTAAGATGTATGAAACAGGCGAAATACCCTCAGACTTAAAGAAGAATGTAATAATTCCAATCCCAAAGAAAGCAGGCGTTGACAGATGTGAAAATTACCGAACTATCAGTTTAATAAGTCACAGCTGCAAAATACTAACGCGAATTCTTTACAGACGAATGGAAAAGCTAGTAGAAGCAGACCTCTGGGAAGATCAGTTTGGATTCCGTAGAAATATGGGAACACGTGAGGCAATACTGACCCTACGATTTATTTTAGAAGCTAGATTAAGAAAAGGCAAACCTACGTTTCAAGCATTTGTAGACTTAGAGAAAGCTTTTGACAATGTTGACTGGAATACTCTCTTTCAAATTCTGAAGGTGGCAGGGGTAAAATTCAGGGAGCGAAAGGCTATTTATAATTTGTACAGAAACCAGATGTCAGTTATAAGAGGCGAGGGACATGAAAGGGAAGCAGTGGTTGGGAAGGGAGTAAGACAGGGTTGTAGTCTCTCCCCGATGTTATTCAATCTGTATATTGAGTAAGCAGTGAAGGAAACAAAAGAAAAATTCGGAGTAGGTATTAAAGTCCATGGAGAAGAAATAAAAACTTTGAGGTTCACCGATGACATTGTAATTCTGTCAGAGACAGCAAAGGACTTGGAAGAGCAGTTGAACGGAATAGATAGTGTCTGGAAAGGAGGAAATAAGATGAACATCAACAAAAGCAAAACGAGGATAATGGAATGTAGTGGAATTAAGTCGGATGATGCTGAGGGAATTAGATTAGGAAATGAGACACTTAAAGTAGTAAAGGAGTTTTGCTATTTGGGGAGCAAAGTAACTGATGATGGTCGAAGTGGAGAGGATATAAAATGTAGACTGGCAATGGCAAGGATAGCGTTTGTGAAGAAGAGAAATTTGTTAACATCGAGTATAGATTTAAGTGTCAGGAAGTCATTTCTGAAAGTATTTGTATGGAGTGTAGCCATGTATGGAAGTGAAACATGGACGATAAATAGTTTAGACAAGAAGAGAATAGAAGCATTTTAAATGTGGTGCTACAGAAGAATGCTGAAAATTAGATGGATAGATCACATAACTAATGAGGAAGTATTGAATAGGATTGGGGAGAAGAGAAGTTTGTGGCACAACTAGACTAGAAGAAGGGATCGGTTGGTAGGACATGTTCTGAGGCATCAAGGGATCACCAATTTAGTATTGGAGGGCAGTGTGGAGGGTAAAAATCGTAGAGGGAGACCATGAGATGAATACACTAAGCAGATTCAGAAGGATGTAAGTTGCAGTAGGTACTGGGAGATGAAGAAGCTTGCACATGATAGAGTAGCATGGAGAGCTGCATCAAACCAGTCTCAGGACTGAAGACCACAACAACAACAAAATGAAACATTTCTATTTGCATTGTAATCGATATATTTTTTTTAATAGAATGAGCCATTTTAAGAGTGTACGGTATACTCAGAAACGTTGGTTGGCCTTCCTCTGTGCTTATACTTCTTTCATTCTTGCTTCAGACCAATTTGCACCTGTCACCTTCTTCGGTTTTTCCTCATGGTCAATTTCCCATTGTTCAATATTAGTTTTGTGTTAGCAGAAGAGCCAACAACGTGTTAGGAGTGTAGGCCGAAATGCACGCGTTTTAGCTCACGCAGGCTGGCGTGAGGAGGGAAGAACTTTACTGATGTGAGGTGTGGCACATGGCAAGGAATGAGAATTCAGAAAGCGGACGTAATTAGTTTGATACTTAACTTTAATCCATTAATGATGAACGTCACTCTTAAGGGTACGTGATTCACAATATTATCTGTTCAGAATACATTCTTGAAGATAGTAATTATAGTAACTGAATATGGCTCCTTGCTAGGTCGTAGCAAATGATGTAGCTGAAGGCTATGCTAAAATGTCGTCTCTGCGAATGAGAGCGTATGTCGACAGTGAACCATGACTAAAAAAGTCGGCTGTACAACTGGGGTGAGTGCTAGGGAGTCTCTGTAGACTAGACCTGCCGTGTGGCGGCACTCGGTCTGCAATCACTGATAGTGGCGACACGTGGGTCCGACGTATACTAACGGACTGCGGCCGATATAAAGGCTACCACCTAGCAAGTGTGGTGTATGGCGGTGACATCACATTCCTCCACCGCAAATCAGCGTACGGTTGTGGTATAAGGCCTCCGCCCGTCGTGGGGAGGACCCCATGTTGACGTAAGCGACGAGGTGGGGAGCCTAACAACAGGCGAAGCTGTGCCACCCGCACCCTGCCATTCGGACCGCGGGGAGCTAGGGAACGCCTGAAAACCTACTCCAGGGTGCACGCCAACATGCGGTGTATGCGCCCTTAGAGACACAGGAGGGGCCGAAAGGTCGACCTCCATCGGGCCGGGGCACCCGCCGGGCGAAGACGACATATGGTCCAGAGCGGGCAAGAGTTCCAGGTCGGAGGACAACTGGTCACGGGGAGCGACCGGCGGCACGTGACCCAGGGGGGAGCCCGGCGGCTGCAGCGACACGTCCACTGCGGGCGTCGCCGGCAGGAGAACAGGCGGCGGCGGCGCGTCCCCATGGGGCAAAATGGAAGGCAGCGTCGGTAACACCTGGGGCTGAGGCGAACCAGTAGATGGGTCCCCGGGGCGCTGATCGGACGGCACCGTCGCTGAAAGCAGGCGGCGAGCAGCAGAACCCGTGCGACGACAGAGGCACAGCTGATTGAGATGCCGATGCACCTCACCAGAGGCCCAGAAAACCAGATACATAGCGCGTCCGAGGCAGCGAAGAATGCGCCCTGCGAGACAACGCCGTGAACCTCGATAGCTCGATAGTGGCGGTAGTAGACAACGTCGCCTGGGGCAAAAGCAGGTGTCTACCGCTGCACAGGAACCTGATGCGGCGGATGTAGCAAAGACATCAAGGTTCGATGATGGCGGCAGTGGAGCAACTCAGTCGGCGAGCGACCATCTCGGGGCCGAGAGTGATACAATGACAAAAAGAGCAATAACGCGTCCTCCCGACAATGCGACTCTTTCAACTTCAACATCTGTGACTTGAAAGTCCTGACCAATAGTTCAGTGGCACCGTTTGACTGTGGCGTAAACGGCGCGGACGTCAGATGCTGAATGCCACTGGCCTTGCAGAATGACTGAATTGCAGCGGACATGAATTGTGGGCCATTGTCGGAAACAATTGTTTGTGGAAGACCTTCAATGCAAAAGATAGCAGATAATGCTTGGATGGTGGCAGATGATGTCGTGGAAGACAGCCGGACAACAAAAGTAAAATTACTGAATGATTCTATCACAACCAACCATCGAGCATTCCAGAATGGACCAGCAAAATCGAAGTGTAAGCGTTGCCAAGGGAAAGTGGCTCTTAGCCATGCAAATAATTTCCACGGTGGTGCTGATTGTTGTTTGGCACACACCATTCAAGAAGAGCATACATTCACAATCGCGGCATCGATTCCGAACCAAGTACAGTGCTTTCGTTCTGTAAAGGATGAGCCAGACAATAGGAGATTTTACTTTATTATATGAGCCTCAAACCGGTAACTTCATTTTTCCATTACGGCCAAGCCACGGCCGGCAGTGTTAGCTGCCTGTAAATTCTTTCGTCCCACGGTTTAGTAACAGGAAGTCAGCACCGATGAAGGGCACCTTGTTCACGCGCCTCTCTCATGTGCTGACGAGGTAACGCCGCCCCAGGCGTCGCTTAGCAGGCAACGCTCTGGAAAGTTCCATGCCGCCCGCACGGTTTGCTCGGTCCTGACCAATCACAGTGGAGGAAGCCGCGTGGTGCGTCGAATATACCCGGCCGCCCGTCGCCGGGCTCGCTCTCTTGTATTCTTGCTCACCCGCGAGTCGGATGCGCGCCCTGTAGCTTTGAACATCCCCCCGCTTCTCCCGGTGCTGCGGCACTGTGGACTTAGTTTTGGCAGACAACCACTTTCGGTAGCTTCGCGAACAATGTTCGCCAAATTGCAAGCTCTGGCTAACCCTCACCTCCCTAGGCCTATGTAGCCCCTTTTCATCATGCTTTAGCCAATAAATGGCCTTTTCCTAAAATTTACACTATTATTCCATAACGCCCACCGCCAGCCCATACGCCCCATCCTGTACAATTGGTGTCAGAAGTGGGATACGTTCCCGTAGTGACTTTGTCGCTACACTAAATTTTTCCCGGCAAAACGCCGTACACTTCGCGCACGGAATGCGCCAACCGGCCGCCACGTTTGCTCCACGTGGGCCGTGGCTGCTCCACTAAACACGCACAGGGCGCGCGCTGCAGCTAGGCAGCCCACGCTAGTCAGCCACGTGAGCCGGACGCCGCCGCGCTGCCCGCTGCCTGAGTTCGAGGGGCCTGCGCTGCGCTGCGCGACCAGCCGGGCCGCCGTCATCCGCCGCCGCCCACCGCCGCCCGTCGCTGTCACCGACGCGCCAGGGGCCTGCCGCCATCACCGACCGGCCGAGCCAGCGCCGTCCGCCGCCAACACTTTTGCCGCCGCCCGAGGGTCCGGACGCCGCCGCCGCCGTCGCAGCCACTGCACCACGCCGTCGCCGCCACCACTGCGTAGCACCGCCTCCATCGCCATGTAAGTCACCGCGATGCTTACAACTATAGCTTCGACGATCTTCCGCCGCTGGATTGAGAATCTTTGTGGCCGTCCTTTTTTTGTAACAATCATTACTTTTTTCTGGTCGCTAGCGTCCCATAAAATTGTAAACATGCCGATGGGAACACGAGCGACGGAACGGGATACCCCCGTAGAGGCACCCGCCTCGCAAGACCCGCTCG
Source organism: Schistocerca americana (assembly GCF_021461395.2). Classification (NCBI taxonomy): domain Eukaryota; kingdom Metazoa; phylum Arthropoda; class Insecta; order Orthoptera; family Acrididae; genus Schistocerca; species Schistocerca americana. The sequence goes on from NW_025726060.1 coordinate 663,589, forward strand.
AGGCCATAAATTCGCAAATGCCCCAGTTATTCGCACAAAATCAGGAGCTACTTGAGCAAAACCGCGTCTTGAAACAGACGCTGGAAGCTAGTGCGCGAACTTCCATACCTGTGGCTAGCTCCACCCCTGTAACTAATGCTCAAACAGAGGCAACTAACACTAAATCTGTCTCTAATACAAACGCCACAATTTCTGCTAACATGGCGACTGTAAGCAATTTTCCTGCGGCTGATTTCATTCCCACGTTTTCTGGGAAGTCCCACGAAAATGTGGCTATGTTTTTACAAAATATTCGTGATGTGGGTCGCACGTGTGCCTGGCCGGACGATCTATTGATCAATGTAACCAGACTCAAGTTGACAGGGGAAGCCCGAATGTTCATAGAAACGGTGGACGAATTGCGTGACACGCACGAATTTGAAGTATTGGCCCGCGGATTGACTACGCGTTATTCCGATACCAGAGGTACCGCATATTACAGAGATCAATTATCAACCCTTAGGCAGAAGCCTAATGAGGATTTTGATGCCTTTGCAGATCGCATATGAGCAGTGTCTTGTCGTACCTACAAGCTAGGTGAAAATGCCAGTGAAAACAGAATTTTGCGCTCAGAAGCCGAAGCGCGTGCAATTGATGCATTTGTCCGCGGTATTGACCCCCGCATCGGAGGAGAAGTCAAAGCAGCCTCCCCCACTTCTCTGTTTGAAGCTGTTCGTTTGGCAATGCTTCGCGAAGAGGTGTTGCGTTTTTGCGCTGCCGCCCCGCGCCCATCGAACCCAGTACCGGTCCCAGCAAAAGAAGTATTTTGTCAGCGTTGTGGGAAGCCGAACCATACGGCAATGCGCTGTCGCGCGCCGTATTGCACTATTTGCCAGACAGTAGGTCATGCTAATAATGTTTGCCCCACAAAGTCTCCATTTTCTAATCAGATGCGCGGCCACCGCCGCAACGTGGCGTCGAATCAGGGAAACGCTTGGGGGGCAGGTTCCGCCACCCACCCGCGCCCCCGACAAAAATAATACACCCGGTTAGGACCGAAAAATGTAAAGAGGTGGAACACGTTAGTCTATTTGGCGTACTCGGGAACAAATCAGTTAGAATTTTAGTTGATACTGGTGCTCAAGTTAGTGTATTGTTTGTGGAGAAAAATGATCGAAGGGTGTTACAGCCACCCCGGTACAATATCAGTGGCCTTGGAGAGGAAGTAATTGTCCCTGCAGGTTTGTGTGTAGTGAATCTGCAAATAGACGGTGGTAAATACAGTCAGAGGATGGAAGTAGTAAGGCTAAAGAAGGGTGAATTTGACATCATACTAGGGAATGACTTCCTGCACCGTTATCAGGGGATAGTGGATTATCGAGCGCGAGCTGTGCAGTTCGGCGAAGCAATTCACCGATTTGGCAGTGCGCACCCCCGTCAGACGCGAGAGAGCTGCGGAAGGCGCCGTTCACAGTCTCCCATAAAACCGCAGATGTGGGCGATAAAAACCACTGACCCTGTGAGAATAAAAGGGGGAAGTGGAAAGATTCTCTGGATAGATATCAAAAATCAAGAACAGCCTAAGACAGACATTCTGGTTGATCCGCTCACCCAGAAGATGTTTTAGATCGTCACTCAGTACATATTAAGAGAAGTATCTGCCGACCGGAGAGGAGACAGAAGGGTTTTACGATACCAGTAAGTGTAGATAATTTTGGTGTAGAAGATGTTATGATACCGAAGGGTACTATTGTTGCCAGTGGTCAGGAAATTTTTGAGGAAATAAGAGGAAGTGAGAAGCAGCGAGATAAAGACGAGAAAGGAAGGAGAAGAAAGAAATGTTCAGTTAGAGAAGTGCGATATGTCGCGTCGACGTTAAAGATAGTTATCAGAGAAGTTAGGTTATTTAAACAGTGAGGAGAAAAGGATGTTGCAGCTAGTATTAGAGGAATTTTCGTGGTTATTTGAGGAGAGGCAGTTTCTACCGGCTACGGATTTGGTTCAGCACGAAATTCCGACCGGAGAAGCTCGGCCTATTGCGCCAGTAGTTCCACCCAAAAAAGCAAGAAAGAAGGTAATACAACCGCCTAGACAGCAACGTAGATATGCTCTAAGGTCAAACCCCCACGATTTGCGTTCCAGAAAGTAGGTCTGAGATGGTATGTAAACAGCTGAAAAAGTCCTGTATGAAGCAAGAGAATTGACGGAAAACACCGTCGTTACTATACATTTATTGAAGTGTGCATGTTTGTGATAAGTAGACATAAGAATTGGCAACCATTGGTAACTGGTAATAGAATTTATGACGTCACATGTTAATGGAAGTGATTGAAGTTATGTAATCATTTTGTCATTTAACGTCTCCAGTAATGTTATCGTAGCAGTGGAGAATTAAAAACACAAACATTCTTTAATCATGGAATTAAGGGGAAAGTTGTCAACAGAACACTTAGAGAAAGAATCAGTTAATCTAGAATATATCAGAGGGATTCACATTTCACCTGTTAATTTAGTGAATAGTGCACGAACACAGCTATTAAAGTTTTACCATAAAAACTTGATAGTAACACGCCATCGTAACTGCCAGTAGATCAGTGACTACATGCTGCCGTCTACCTGTCCTATGAATACGCCCAATTACATGTATGTTTTGCTAAATGATCACACAACGATAATAACAAGAATAAGTATGTCCAAGCTAAACAACAAATAGGTTACTCTAAAGTAAAAGGAGTCTTCCTCAAGTGCTATTTTATTGATTTCATGATGCGATGTGGACAACAAGGTAAGTTTTCTTGGTACTACGTATTTCTGTATTTTAAATGCCACGGAAGGCGTCGCGTAAATACCGCCGCTGTTGTCTACAGCTGTTCACATGCGGCGAGTCCCGCCCCTCCCTGTCAGCTGGCGACGCGGCCCCCTTCCCTTCCCTCTCTCCTGCCTGCCAAGAGAGCGGCCATTGCAGTTCCCACTTCCCCACCCACCGCCTCTGTCCTTGGCGCATACAGCATCTGCACCTTTCCCCTCGCCCCTCCACGCCGACCGCCATTCGCCCTGCACGCCACGTGCGTCAGCCACGCTACGCCTTCGTACATTCGTACGTTGCAGTTTAAACAGCAAACCTAAAGTGATAGTTATAGAAATAAACTCGCCAGCTTAATATCGCCCTACAGATTTTACTAGTCTGATCTAAAGATGGAAATCTATTTGTTTTGTCGGAGAGAGAACTTTTTCCCGGTACGCATTGTCTAAGCCATCAGGATTAGAAAACATTGGAATTTCAGATCGATCTCCGGCTATGTTGTATGACCACCACGGTTAATAAACGGATCTATATGGCGTCAAGAAAGCCGGCACTTGTCGCTATATCTGTCCTGTAAACGACCGCTGTGTGGGAAACGCGTTAGCCAAGGAGTTGGGTTTGGAATGCCATCGCAAAATACAGTTTATCTAGAAGCCTAACACCTGCCATTTACCTAAATTTTGAAGAACAGAGTGTTTAAGTAAAATAGTTGTAACCCGATAGTTTTGTGACCTCTAGCGATGGAAGTTATTAGAGTCCCTTAGAAAAGAACATCCTACATGCATAACTGTCGTGAACAACATAAGATAACTCTGGAAGGAAATTTTGTGACTGTACCGAGAGGTTAACTCCACGCGTAGCAAGAGGACGGACCGAGCGTGAACGCTAGTTCTGCCGCCGAGCCAGTGAAACCGGAAACAGCCGTACTGTCACCTGTGCTGTCAGCAACTTACAATCTCACGAGCGCGACGCGTGTCGCACCTTAGCACTTCAAGCTGCACTGAATCTCAACACAGAAATTCTTAACCATGATATAACGAACCCTATGAATAACTTTATGCACATTTTCAATAGTCAGGAACTTACTTTGCTCCCTACACACTTTTTATATGACAAATGAACTCTTATTTTATTAAAAACCAAAGCACCGACAGGTAAGTCATATCGACATCTTCGAGATGCAACCAGCTTCGTCGAGCCGCCAATATTGATTATATGGAAGCAGGTAAGTGAGGGAATTAACAAAAGGAACAACAATCATATCCCTGAACGATTGACTGGGTGACTGACAATCACAAATATTTGCAAAAACAAATCAACACAGGAAACGGTTTATCACACGTTTAATAATTATTGGTCTGTCCATTGAAGGAGACATAAAATCATTTTTCATCAGAATCTTCTTAAAGGAAGTATTAACGTGACATCATACTATTCCACAGCATTACACACAACATTGCCAATTACTTATGTCTAATTACTTACGTCCAATTGATTATGTCTAATTACTTATGTCTAATTACTTGTGTCCAATTACTTAAGTCCATGTATTAACTTATTGTTGTTCATTTTGACTGTTTTATTACTACCTATTTAGAGAATTTTGCTAAAGTTTTGCCAGCACCAGTAATTTAGTATTTGTATCAACCTAGTGTTTCCATGTGTCTCTGTGTTACTATATTGATGAGGATAATCATTTTGTAGGATTTCAAGTATGCTAGAGTATGTTCCCAAGTACTGCCAATTATTTGTTTAATAATAATGATGTCTTAGGTGTAAATTGTTTTGGAAGAGTAATTTAGGATGTAATCATGCTTTATTTTCATTTGTATTTGAATGTTCATCTGGAGGGACATATCACATGCCTACCCCCGTGATAGATAACGTAAACAGAGTGAATAACACCCACAGAACGAGCAAGTTTTGGCTATATACCTAGTCTGTTGGATGAACAAGAGAACCACACCCGCAAGGGCACGTACCTTACGTGACGCGGCTGGCACCCGCGCGGTCCCTTAACTGTCTGTGTCGTTTCTTCACTTTTCCGTTCCGCGACATAGTCTGTTCTACCCACTTTCATCTTTCCACTATCAACAGAACAACCCTTGAAGAGTCATGCTCCACCCGCAGGGGCACGTACCTTACGTGACGCGGCTGGCACCCGCGCGGTCCCCTAGCTGTCTGTGTCGTTTCTTCACTTTTCAGTTTCGCGGCACAGTCAATCCTACCCACTTTGATCTGTCAACTTTCAACAGACACAAAACTATTCAGGCCAGTCTTTAATCTTTCATGTCGAAGAAGAGCTCACGAGAACAGTGTTCCGTGCTCTCTGACGACAGCTGATCAGGCAACATCAGACGCGAACCGCGTCTAGCCCGCAGCTACACCGCCAGTAAGCGGAAATCTCTGTTCAAAACCTTGAGCCTTCTTTGTTTTCCCGTTGTATTTTCCGAAGGAATACCGACTATTGAAGTAGTAGCATTTAACTGTATGACGTGTCCCAGGACACTGCGATACAAGCAAGGATAGACGGAGTTTTAAGCAACCAGCTGGGCCCGAGGAGTTACAAAGACGACGAATTTGGTCGCACAGTAAAGTTTTGTTTTAAGTGAGAGAAGTCGTGTTTTAGGAATAAGTAAGTAGCAGCTATCTTGGAGTCGTAGAATTGTCATTTACACAGTTAAGTAGGCGATAATGTCGTATCAACGATGCGCCGTGTACTAAACCTTCATAAAGGGAAAGTCCTTCAGAAATTACGCTCAACTTAGTTGTCTCTAATTCAAATCCTTACACTTTCTGTTCCCACTATGGAAATCTCTAGATTCTTGTGGTGTTTTGTTTTTCTCCTCTTGTTAGCAACAGCGTTGACATCCAACGACACAATCTACGCCCCACCTGCACCAAACTGGTGTCACTTTTCTTTGTCGATTTCACTTGATATGTCCGGCAAAAATGTTAATGCATGAGGAACTTTTTCTCACACTTAGAGGGTCGGCCCAAAGAGGCACTCAACCTTCTTTGTTTACCGATATGGAATATGCAGTAAATTTGATATGATATTTGTGTACTTCACTTTTATATTTTCATGTTTTTATAACAATTATGTTTGGGCTAAAATGGATTTCATAGGAACTTGGTTACGAACCATCTTACTAATGCATAATGTGAGTTTAAACAGGACCCACTGTAACAGCTCATCTAGCTTTATGTCACGCGTAATCCCACTTCTATTTTGTTGCATTTGACAGTCGTAGACCCCTCAGCTGCCGCGTGCAGCCCCGACGCCGCGCTGGCCTTGGAAATTATCTGCCGCGCGCCATTCTGACTTAGCGCGAGATTGGCCTTGCAGTCAGCTGCCACTCTCACGTAGCCTCCGTGCATATCTTTAGCAAACGGATCCTGTTGGAACACCACTTATAACCTTTCATGCCACTACGCATTACTTAGTATTCGCACTCCTTTAATTATGTTTTTTATACCTGAAAGCTCATTCATGATTCCCTTGTCAGCTAACGTTCAAGTTTTATCTAATAAATCAAATAATCACATCCTAACGTCACTTGATGATTTGCTAAAAAATGAAAAAAGGACAAATTTCTTACGTTCGCCTGTTGGCACACTTAAATTAATGGCAAACAGCCACGAACTAAACAAAAAGTAGAAAACAAAAACCTATCAGGCATGTGCCCTCCCTTAGTTTTAAGAGTGCAATTCTAATATTGGAGAAACTAGTGTAGTGTAGTGAAGTGTTCCCTTAGTAATAACTCCCTTTTCAACTGTGTTGTGAAACGTGTGAATCTCCCCTCATACTCCCCCTGCGCTGAGTTCCAGTGCACGGACCTGGACACGGCCACGCCCCCTTCCTGCCGGCAGCCTGCGCGCTGCCCGCTGAGGACAACACCCCACGCCGCCTCGCGTCTGTCGCCCTCGCCGTGACTCATCAGTGGTCATGTGTTTAAATTTTCAACTTATTCAAACAAAGCAAAAAAAAAAAAGACATTTTTACCTCATCTTAGCAACAAGAACACTTAGCATGTTTATCTAATTCACACTGTTATGTTTTGTTCTAATTTTGTTTTGATATTCTATGATATTTTATGATGTTCTGATGTTTTACGATGTTTTGATGTTTTATGATGATTCTTGTATACACACAATATTGTTGACATGTGTAAGTCCCCTTGCGACCCTTAGGAGGTCTTTAGAGTCTCTATACCCTCCCATAGATTAAGACCCCTGCCGTCTTCCGTGAGAGCCATTCTTAATGAAGTAATGTTTACTTTGCTTTACAAGCTAAATTTGTTTACATTCAAATGCTAATTACATTGAGCGAATTCACATACGTTCTCCGCTCCCACGGAAGGGGGAGGAATGTAAAGGATGAGCCAGACAATAGGAGATTTTACTTTATTATATGAGCCTCAAACCGGTAACTTCATTTTTCCATTACGGCCAAGCCACGGCCGGCAGTGTTAGCTGCCTGTAAATTCTTTCGTCCCACGGTTTAGTAACAGGAAGTCAGCAACGATGAAGGGCACCTTGTTCACGCGCCTCTCTCATGTGCTGACGAGGTAACGCCGCCCCAGGCGTCGCTTAGCAGGTAACGCTCTGGAAAGTTCCATGCCGCCCGCACGGTTTGCTCGGTCCTGACCAATCACGGTGGAGGAAGCCGCGTGGTGCGTCGAATATACCCGGCCGCCCGTCGCCGTGCTCGCTCTCTTGTATTCTTGCTCACCCGCGAGTCGGATGCGCGCCCTGTAGCTTTGAACATCCCCCCGCTTCTCCCGGTGCTGCGGCACTGTGGACTTAGTTTTGGCAGACAACCACTTTCGGTAGCTTCGCGAACAATGTTCGCCAAATTGCAAGCTCTGGCTCACCCTCACCTCCCTAGGCCTATGTAGCCCCTTTTCATCATGCTTTAGCCAATAAATGGCCTTTCTCTAAAATTTACACTATTATTCCATAACGCCCACCGCCAGCCCATACGCCCCATCCTGTACAGTTCTCACTATACCCCAATGTCCTTGGTGGAGAAGCTTTAAGACAGATGACTGTAACGAACGTGGGACCACGACCATGGACTGATCATTATCAGAACGCAACTGCAAAATACCATGTCGTTTCCGTGCTTAGTAGTGGACCGATACTAGAGATCGTAGCGGTACTGCGAGAGGAAAATAGACCAGCGAATGAATTTCTGCGCTGTACGGGGAGGTACAAGCTTGTTCGGATGAAAAAGCGATGTCAAAGGTTCGTGGTCTGTGATTATGGTAAAATGATGAACATACAAGAAGTCATTAAACTTTGTAACACCAAATACGAGAGCCAATACTTCTTTCTCGATCTGCGAATAATTTCTTTGCGCAGACGAGAGCAATTTGGACGCAAAGGCAATAGGGCGATCGTGCGAGCCATCTTTGTGCGCAAGCACAGTACTGTTCCCGAAATCCGATGCGTCCACCATCAACAAAAGGGGCTTCTGGGGTTCCCAGCACACTCTGTAGCTGCTTCAAATTCTGCGCCGGCCGAAGTGGCCGTACGGTTCTAGGCGCTGCAGTCTGGAACCGCGAGACCACTACGGTCGAAGGTTCGAATCCTGCCTTGGGCATGGATGTGTGTGTTGTCCTTAGGTTAGTTAGGTTTAAGTAGTTTTAAGTTCTAGGGGACTGATGACCTCAGCAGTTAAGTCCCATAGTGCTCAGAGCCAGCCACCAAATTCTGCGGCGAAGGCAAGTCTTGTATCGCATGGAGGTGCGTGGAACTGGGATGTATGCCTTGGGCATTGAGTACATGTCCGACGTATGACAAGTCACTAGCAAAAAACACACATTTGTCCTTCCTTAAACGAAGACCATTTTGTCGCAAGACCTGAAATAATGTTCCGAGATTGGCTAAATGTTCTTCTTCCGTCTTTCCGGAGATCGCAATATCGTCCAGATAGTTTGCTGCAGTATGGACCGACACACAAACAGTTTGTAGATATTGCTGAAACAATGCAGGGGCGGATGCACACCCGAATGGCAGTTGTTTGAATTGATACAAACCAAGATGCGTGTTAACCAACAAAATGCGCTGGGATTCTTCGTCCACCAGTATTTGAAAGTACGCATCTGCTAGGTGCAACTTCGAAAAATATGTGCCTGGGCACAGTTTGTCAAAAAGATCTTCCGGGCGGGGTAAAGTAAAAGTTGCAATCACTAGTTGTGGATTCACTGTTGCCTTGAAGTCCACACAAAGTCTCAATTTTCCTGAAGGTTATGGCAAAATTACTGAGGGTGATGCCCAGAGAGAAGCCTGCACACGTTCAATTACACCTTGTGATTCCAAATCGTGTAATGTTTTTTCGACCTCATCACGCAATGTGTAGAGAATATTGCACGCTCTGAAATATTTCGGTTGCGCGTTTGCTTTCTGTTCCAAATGTAATTTATAGTTCTTAGCGCAACCTCGGTCCGGTGCAAAAATGTCTGCAAATTCTTCACATAGACGAGAAACACTGTCTGAAGGCACAGTCTGGTTCACTGATAGGACCTGATTTACTATAGACAAGTTAAACAACTGAAATGAATCGAAACCAAACTAGTTCACTGCAAATGGAGAGCGAATAACTGTAAAATGATACAAGTTTTGTTTGTCCTTTGTATGTTGCAAGAAGGCTGCACTGTCCTAACACAGGGATCTCTTGACCCGAATAGCTAGTTAACTTAACATTTGCAGCATGCAACGGAGGTGTATGCAGCAGTTTGTAAGTGTCGTGATTGATCAGTGAAACTGCAGCTCTGGTATCAAGCTGGAATGGTATCACTTTGCCGTTAATGTCCAAGTCTACAAAAAATTTATTGTCCTACTGACGACAAGAGCGACTGTCCTGTGCAACGTGAACTGACACTGGTACAAAATCACTTGCGACTTGATGGGAGTTCCGGCAATGTCAACGCACACTATTTGTGGGCGGACACAGTCACTGTTAGAGAGAGTGGCACTGGGTGGAGTGGAATGAACGACATGAATTTCCATGGGCGAAGTTTCGCGAGCCTGAGTATCCTTGGTACGATTCCGATTCCGATTCCGGCG